>NC_053195.1:16858632-17168002 GCF_905163445.1 Pararge aegeria
GTCCAGGCGACTCGGTGAACTCGCAGATATTTTTAACTTCTCTAGCTTCTCAGAGTTTAAAGTTACAGAGTTCTGGGAAATATCAGTAGTATCCAAATTTTCTGATTTCTGGGCATCGGATAGAACAATATCTTCTTCAGTTTGAGTGGAGTCTGCATTAATGTCATTGTCGGGGAACAATTTAAATGAAATCTTGCTAGATGCTTTAGTAGCAGTATTGTTATTCGACTTCAATATACTCTTCCCCGGGGTCGCGCCATAGTTTATGGGAGTTAGTGGCACGACACTTGCCTATAACAATTAATAAAAATCAAACTCTAACATTAAAAAAAATATAATCCTTATTACTAGCTTCTTGCTCTCATTGTTGGAAGTGAGATAATAAAAAATCCTATTTATAACAGGCAAGAGTCAAATACAAGGATGGTCTACCTCAAATGGCGAAGAGTCTTCGCTGTCCATGTGTTTGCCAATGGAGGAGGCCCGCAGCATCGCAATGGAGCTCTGTTATGAAAATATAAAGTTAAACATGGTTGGATCACAAAATAATAATAACAATTTATAATAGGCTGGAGTGGTTTTTTTTTTTATAAATTTTGAATAGTGTTATTTATTTTTCTTTTATAATTTCACTGTTGAAAATTTCAAAAATAAGTATTTAAATAAATGATAGATAGAAATAAGAATAATAACAACGTTTATTTCGTTCTGATAAAATTCCATAGCTTGTAACAATTGTCTTATTAACTATTTAAATTAAAATTGGCAAAACATATCTCCTAATCCGAGCACTTGGTATATGAGTGTGTACCAAACCAGTGCTCGATAACGGGATTTTCCCATTTTTTGCTTAATAATTTTAAAATTCTGTTGGAGCTTCCGCACAACCTGCTCATCATTGATAAAAGTATAGCATTTATAAATAGTACTAAAGAAGTTTTCCGTAATCTTATATCATCAAATACAATATTTAAGCGTTTCTTTGTTTCTGTCATCATGCCTATAGTGAATTGTCAACATCTCCTGGGGAGTATAGCAAATTAGGCGTAATGTATTCATTGTATATAGGCAAACGATTAGGCGTTGTCGTACGATACCGTGTAATAAAAAACTGTTCAACTCCCTGAGCCAACAAAATATTTTCTATGGAAAGAAAATTCGTCATGATAGGAGATGAAGATGAATGAGATAGAGTACATTACACATCGCCATCTAGCCCCAAAATAAGCGTAGCTTGTGTAATGGGTACTAAGATGACTAATTAATATTTTCATGAATAGTGTATTTTAATTATATACATAAATACTTATAATATACAGGTAAAGACCCAGACACTAAAAAACATTCAATGCAAACATTTGCGCGGTGTGTGATTTGCTTTTTTTTTTAATGATACCTTTTTAGACGAGGCCTTCTTGGCTTCGCTGGACAGCACGCTCTTTAGCAGGCTCGGCTTGGCGGCGGGCGTGGCGGGCGACTTGACCGGCGACTGCACGCAGAAGAAGCCCGCCTCGAAGGTCTTGGTGTTGGGCTGCTGGGCTCTCTTTGCCCGCCGGGCCGCTGCGGACGAATTGTAGAAATAAATGATAAATCAATAAATGTACTACGACAATACACACATCGCCATCCAGACCCGATGTAAGCGTAGCTTGTGTTATGGGTACTAAGATGACTGAAGAATATTTTTATAAATAACTAGCGTACCCAGCCCGCTTCGCCGGGCTAGATTTTGCTTTGTTTTATTAAAACAATAAACTTACATCATTAAATTTTTAATTTAAGTCTCATAATATATTAAATCATTTATTTATCTCCGTATTCATTCTCTTCTATTCTCTTCTCGAGCGGGTGAAGTTCTACACCCACCCATGTACACCAAACAATAGAATATAATCATAGAAAATAAAAGCTGTATTTGGCAGTTTGACAGTTCAAAAATAGGAGTGCTCCGATCGTCAACAAACTTTACAGGATTATTCGCCAGGTCAATCCGGAGACTCCCTGAAAGTTTCATTGAAATCGGTCCAGCCGTTTCGGAGCCTATACGGAACATACCCACACACTTTCTCTTTTATATTTATAGATATATGTACATACATAGTCACTCAGCGGGCGATGGAGAGAGCTATGCTAGGAGTATCTCTACGTTTTCAAATCAGAAATGAGATCCGTGGCAGATCTAGAGTTACCGACATAGCTCAGCGAGTCGCGAGGCTGAAGTGGCAATGGACGGGGCATATAGCTCGGAGAACCGATGAACCTTGGGGTCCTAAAAGCCGGAATGGCGACCCCGCACCGGTAAACGCAGCGTAGGTCGGCCCCCAACGAAGTGGACAAACGACATCAGGCGAATCGCTGGGGGCCGCTGGAAGCAAGCGGCCCAGGACCGTGAATTGCGGAACTCCCTACAAAAGACCTATGTCCAGCAGTGGACGTCAATTGGTTGAATTGTTCATGAAGATGACGATGACACTGAAACATTAATGTTCATCACACAAACATTTATCCAGTTGTTGGAATTGAACCCGAGGCCGTGGACTCGAAAGCAGGGTCGCTGCCTATTGCGCCAATCGACCGTCGGCAGTATATTACTGCTGCGGTCAGCATAAGATGTATTTATGGAAGAACGTGTAAAAATACGTAAGTTCAGCAATGCCTAGTTGTGGCGATGACTTGTATAGACATTTTTTCAAACATATCTTCACTAGAACTCATTTTGCCAAGGGGTGGTATGATATAATGGCGCAGTGACACGGCCTTACAAAGGGGTGGTATGATATAATGGCGCAGTGATAAGAGCTAGCGAAGGAGTGGTATGATGTAATGAAGCAGTGGTACGACCTAGCGAGGAGGTGGTATGATGTAATGAAGTAGTGGAACGACCTAGCGAGGTAGTGGTATGATGTATTGAAGCAGTGGTACGACCTAGCGAGGAGGTGGTATAATGTGAAGACGCAGTGGTCCGACCTAGCGAGGGGGTGGTATGATATAATGATGCAATGGTACGACCTAGAGAGGGGGGCTACAGTGGTTTTAGTTATTTATTTAATTTTTTATTGAAAATCGATTTGTACGGCAATATACTAATAATATACTGTGACAATACATACATCGCCACCTAGCTCCAAAGTAAGCGTAGCTTGTGTTATGGGGATAGCTTGCGAATATTTTTATGAATATAATACACATAAATACTTATAATTTACATATAAACACCCAGACACTGAAAAACATTCATGCTCATCACACAAACATTTTCCAGTTGTTGGAATTGAACCCACGGCGGTGGACTCGGAAAGCAGGGTCGCTGTCCACTGCGCCAGTCGGCCGTCTAATATCAAAATCGGCAATATGAAGTTAGGTGAATAAAGTTACCAGCAATGACGTCCTTCAAGTGGTTACTGGCTGCGAGCCGAGAGGCGCGGACGGGCGGTTTTGGTTGTGGCGGCTTTTTCTTCTGTGGCCCCGCGGCCGCCACGGGTTGCTCGTCCAGCCAGCCGCGGGCGCGAGACTGTTCCAACTTCTTGAACCGCATGTCCACGTCTTCAACCTGCGAACATCATCAACAATAAAAAAAGCGAAAGGTGCAGAAGTCATTTGTGGGACTGAGTATACGCTTTTATAATATGATTCCTAAGGTAATTTTGGACCTACCAATGCATAAGTTTAAAGAATGTGTTAAAACACATTTATTACAGCGAGGTTATTATACAATTGATGAATTTCTTAATGACAAGGTTGCTTGGAAGCATCCGGCTCCGCTTTCATCTCTCACAAGATAGAAAAATGAATTTTGAAATGTAAAATGTAAATTGTTGATGTTGGAAAAGAGCAACTGGTGAGTTTCTTGCGGGCTTCTTCTCGGTAGAATCTGCCTTCCGAACCAGTGGTAGAGTCACTACACACAGACAGACTTGACGTTTCAAAAGTGCTTATATTAGGCCTAATTGAAATAAATGAATTTTGAATGTTGAAATTTTTTTTTTGAACATCCTCACACTAAAATAGAGAAATCCTATTATAACGCTAAGGATTATTTTAACGATAAAATAGCTTGGGTGTGAATTGCTCTAACTTGATAGCGTAATATAAATTTACTGTGAGATGGTGATAACAAAAAAAAATAAAAATTTAAGCTAAGTTTGTTGTGGGCTCTTCTTAGACCAGGGCGCGTTTGGAACCCTTGCAGCTTTAGGTTTAAGTTCGCGAACGAAGTTATCACCATCAACTTACAATTATGTAAACATATTATACGTATGAACGCTTCATAAGTGCCTGTGATAGGCCTACATGAATAAAAAAGTTTTGAATTTGAATTTGAATATCCGAATCCCAAAAATGTTTTAATGTGCAATATGAAGCATATAAACCATACATGTCTCTATAAATCAGTCGCTTTCTTGATCGTGAAGCATATTGCGTTACATCTAGTTTAAAATCACAACGTTTCTAATTTCCCTTCCATAAATATTATAACACAAAGCAATACAATATAACTCCGTAGTGCGCGGTTTTTTTTTTCGTTTTTGGCATAATTTTAAAATTAATTTATCAAGGAGATGCAAATATTGACACAAATAAAAATTCATCAACAACATCAACACACTCATACTAAAACTTACTCATACGCAGGCGCAAACACGTATATTCTATCTCATTCTCTCGTCGGCTGAATCCTATACATTTTTGTATTCGTGTCTCTTACCTGGCGTTTTTTCCGTTGCATCCGGTTCGAGATTCAAAAAATACAAACCTGCATGAACACCATGTCCCAGAAGCCCTGCAGGTCTCCGCGGGTCACGAGCGCCTGCCCCGCCTCGGGCCGCTCGCAGCGCCGCACCAGCGACGCGAACTGCTGCATCTTCTGCGACATCAGCAGCCGCGCCTGCCCCACCGCCGCCAACACGGCCTCCTGCACACATTCCCGCTGTAGCCACACTACCATCTACTAGTCTTGGGCCTGACCGGTCACCACAGACCTCCTGCACGGACCACATGCAACACTGTACCACCATCTTCTAGTCTTGGGCCTGACCGGTCACCACAGAGCTCTTATGAAAATTAAGCTTAATTTGCTATACTGCGCGAACAGCAGCAGAATCTGTATGGTGTAATTTATAATTACTTCAATCCGTATACTCTACACCAAACAGATCCTCGGCAATGTACCCTCTACGTACGTATGAATAATAATTGTTAACACAATTATTATTCATTGTAAAGTAAACATCTCCTGAGGATGCTCCGGTTTCGGAGCGAAACGTGCGTAGAGGTAGTAGTAAGTATATGGATTGAAGTAATTAAAAATTACACCATACAGATTATGCTGCTGTTCGTGGAGTATAGCAAATTAAGCTTAATTTTCATAATACATTATGGATTTCCGCAAAGTAACGCCTGCTTCTATCCAATACCACAGAGCTCAATTTAGTTCATAATCCACGGATGAACTAGTTCGCTCTATCAGTTCATTAGTTCTTTTTTTGAAATAATTTAGTAAGAACAATAAATTATATAGGAATTCTTAAAAAGCATGAATCTCAAAAATTTGTTATGGCACCTAAGATTTTATATCTTTATTTATTTTTTATTTAAACATCTTTACGTACCTAGTATAAATGAGAAATTAAAAATATACTTTAAAAAAAAAAAAAGGCAAACGGCGACCTTATCACTAAAAGTGATCTCTGCCAGGTAACCTTAACGATAGAAAGATGAGAGACGGGAAATCGCAATTACAATAAACAATACATAAATTCACACATTAAAGTACATACTACTAATAACTAATATAATAAATTTTTAAAAGAGAAAAATAATATATATATATACCGATAAACCCGATTGGGTTTTTGTTAAAGAATAAAAAAAATATATTTTTCTTTAAATAAATAATAACCCAACACATCCCGTGCTGGGATTCGCTATCACCGTTACAAATTAAAATAGACCTAATTAGCCTATGTTTAGGGTCGCAAATCGTGTGGCCTTAGTACAGGATTTGCTAGCTTGCACTAGAGTCGTTTTCGAGAAAGGAAATACATGAACATCGGAGTAAAATGGATCTTACTCGTACTGAAAAAGAAGTACAGGATTTGCGACTCTAAAACCAACCAATTTATCATCCAATCATCCGATCCAATTTACTTTACACAGAGTTTGCTATGCGAAAGCGACTCCTCGTTAGCAAGAGAGCAGCAAGAGAGAGAGAGAGAGAAAAAAAAAAGTTTGAGCTCTGTTTGCGTGCAAGAGAGCAAAATCTTGTACTTCTGATTGTTGTTTTACAAAACGTTCTGTAAAAAGCATGAGCTTAAGAATTGCATGAAAATTTGAGCTGTAATACAATTCAAATAAGATCAATTTTATTCTGATGTTCAAGTATTTCTATACTTCAAAACAACCATCAAAACCAACATTGACGTCCCACTTCAGGGCACGGGTCTCCTCTCAGAGCGCCTAAGTAACTTATCCAATAAGTAAACGTAGTTCGAAAATCTCATACTTCGCACTCAGCATGAGAAGGGTTTAAGCTGTATTCTAAAAAGTTATTAGCTGTATTCTATAAACAAAAACAACAAGGAAGTAGGAACTACTAGTAATATAAATATAACACAACTATTTGTTAAAACAAATCATGAATTAGACAAAAAAACATTTTGAAATGTATAGGATGTGGGTTTTGAAAATGTGTATGATTATTTGAATGATGGCATTATGATATTGTTCAAATAATAATCAAGCAGATATTTCGAAATTGCAGTTTATAACTTTAATGTTATTCAGTTGTATAGATAAAGATTCATAGATTGAGTCAAAATCTAATTATTCTTTCATATATGCCCATACTTTGATGCATACGCTACATAAAAAATGATAGTTAGATGATGGCAATAACTACATTTCTGACTTTAAAACTAAAGCTAAGAGGGTTCCAAACATACTACAAGAGGGGTGATTCTTTTTGTTATTATAATTGAAATAGTTAACTAACCTGAACTTCATCTGGTAACACTGTCTGTTCGTTAATTTTGTCCCAAGTGTCGCACATCTCTGACATCCTCTTGATCTCAGAATCCAGCTGTTTTCTGAAGTGATCCACACTCATATCACATGCATCGTCATCCAGTAATCCTGGAAAAGTAAAAACATCTTTTCACATTTCACTGTATATACCTAGGTTAGTGAGATATGAGAGATTAACTCCTCAGATCCAACTGACCTAAGTATATCAATCAATGAAATCTTTATTCAGTTTAGGCTATAGTTACAGCACTTATAAGCATCATACATTGTTTATAATAATAATATCAATCAATAATTAAAATAAAGTCAAGTTGTTACAGCCTTAAAATTAGATGTAATATTATCCCTACTATCCCTATCCCTACTAATATTATAAATGTCAATGTAAGTTTGTTTGTTACGCTTTCACGCAAAAACTACTTAACCAATCCTCATGAACTTTGTACACATATTTTTGGAAGTGTTTGAAGTACTATAGGATACTTTTTATCCGGACATTAAGCTCGATTCCTTTGGGAGAGGGGATTAAAGTGTTTGACGATCTTACCAATGCAAATATAAAATGCATATCAAAAAATGTACACCACAGCTCCGACAAATTATAACCAATTTAAATTATTATTTTTGTACTATAGAGGTTATAATATGTGTTTAATTTTGCCCAAACTTTGTGTAGATCTGATGAATGTGGTTGGACATAAACACTCCTCAGCGGACAGCAGCAAACCCCTCATTTAAGGCTTAGCAATACTGAATACTTTAAATTTTTTTAGAACTACAACTAAATTGAATGCCACATCAAAAAACAAAATCAACCACAGACAAAGTCACGGGCAACAGCTAGTATGTAAATAAAATGAAGTATAGTATATACAACAAATCATTTGCAAGATCACATTGTAGCTGGTTAGTATTAACACACTGTTTAAGAGTTAAATTTCAAACCACTTCATTCATAGAACAACAAAAACGAAAGCCACAATCTTCTAAGATATAGTCCACTATCATTAACATATCAGTAACATAACAGAGATAAATAAGTCTCAATTTTTTTGTGATTTGATCACAATACTCACTTAAAGAAGTAAATGCAAACAACTATACTCTTACCCTCATCTATCTTTTTCTTCATCTCCTTCCTCGCATTCTCCTTCCCTCTGGATAAATAAACACGAGGGCTTATCTTCTTCGCCTCCTCGGTAATCTGTTGAGGTGTCATAGGTGCATCTGTAGACTTTGGGGACCGCAGCCTTTCTTCTGAACTTGATTCACTTTTCGGTACTGGATTCTTAGGTGTAAAGGTGATGAAATCTTGCATAGTATTATTGGGTTTGTTTGGTGTGTTCATATTTTTAGTGGATCTTCTTGGATTTTTAGGTGTAGATGGAGGAGGTTTTGCAACATCTGTTTCCATACTAGATACGTAATTAGATAGATTAATAAGATTTTCAGTATTTACAGATGTGTTTAGGGTTTCTTTCATTCTTACTAAAGCTATTTTTAAAGTCTTTTGTGTATTTGGTGGATTCTCAACCTCTGATTCTGTACTAGTAGAAGAATTCAACTTGTTACATTTATCAGTATTAGCAGATATATTTTTATTTTCTTTTTTTGTAGAGTTAATCGATTTTCTTTCTTTTACTGATTTATTAGACTTTGTAATGCTTTTAACTTTAGGCACCAAAATTTCTTTTTCATATGAGTCAGAACCACTTGATGAACTATTTTTTGGTTTTAATTTAGTCCCATTTGTATCTGACATTGGTTTTCTTATGGTTTTCTTTGGTACAGGATTTTTTCTCAGATTTAAATCTTTTGTACTTGAAGCAGCATTTGTGTTTTCAGATAACTTAGTTCTGCTTCGTAAGCTCCTCAACACTGGCTTTGGTGCATTTTTTGGACTTTTTATTTTTTGATTTTTAAGAGGCCCAGCGTTTTCCCCCTCAAAAGCAGATAAAGACGGCATAGGTAGATCTTTTAGAACTGGATTAAAAGCAGCATTCTTGGGTGCAAATTTAAATGCATTTTGTATTTCTCTTTCATTACTGGTGACCTTATTTCTTGTTGACTGTGACCTAGTCACCCTTCCTGATGAACTGGGTCGAGAAAATGAAGGTGGAGGTTCAAATTTTAAAGTATGCTTCGGTACACCTGTTAGAAATGGCTTTCTTTTCTGAGCATTGGCCTCAGTTTTCTTCTTTTCCTTTTCAACTTTCCATTTCTGTAACTGCATCATTCTCTGTTCCACTTTGCTTAGTGGGGCTCGTACTGGTGTCTCACATTTTGGTAAATTTCTAAAATTATCGAAATTTGTTAACCTAGTCCACCTTTTGTTCTTTATATTAGTCTCCAAGCGTTTTTTTACCTGGAAATAGTTAGTTATAGACAAATAAAACCACCACTCAAAATTGTTTAGTAATTGCTTAGTAATAAAAGTCAAACAATCAAAGGTTGAACGCATCAAAACAGACCTAACAGGCAATAAACAGCATAATTTAAAAAATTTAAAACGCAAGTTAGGTGAGGTCTACGTTCGGGGACGAATGACCAGTAAGTAAATTAATGCCCCTATAGGAACAATTAATGATCGCATTCAAGCAAACGTTAGCAGTGTTATTCTTAATTCATAAAAAGAGTGAATGAAATACAATACCCCGCCAGCTACGCTTATGAATTGTGTAGGTTTCACTTTATGTTTATTCTCATGTGTCTGCATCCGCAACAAATCACTGAAGTTGAAGCTTTTATCTGAAATATATTCAGTATGCATTTTGGTAGGCTTCTTCTTTTACCTTGATTTATCTATATGTCAACCAATTAAAACTAATGATGTCTTATCTAAATCAAACTATTTCATATTTCTTACCCATTTCTTATTTGCTTGAACCTGGAAAAAAAAGAAAAGAAACAACTAAAAAGTAGAAACACTAGAAACCAAATAAAATTCAAATTAACTGTCACTAGACCACAAACACAACAAACTTCGTGCCATAGATAAAATATTGCACATAGGTAGTCAAAACAAAACATCGATTAAAATAGCTATGCTTGGTACCAAAGCTTTGTACTCATGACAGTAGTAAATCAACGGTTGGCAGATATTGATTAAAAAATTAGGAAATTAAAAAGTATTCTATTCATTTTAAAGCCTTAATTATGGTCATATGTCGTATGCATTAAGTTAATGAACAATTATGGTTTTGAACACTTCTTATGAGTTAAATTCCAACATACAAATTTACAATGCTTGTATACTCATTGTACAAATCAATGATATAGTGGCAATAATATTTGTAGCTTCCGGCTGTCAGCTGATAATAGACTCGTCGTAATTTGCTTTCCAAAACCTATTTCGATTTTCCCATCGAAAACGTCAGGCACCATTCAACATGGGCTTGAAATACGCTATCAAAAGCTAGTTATAGCTGAAATATTGCTCTAATTGTAGTGTTATTGTTACTTTAGTTTCGTTTTATATGTACATTGTGTAACTCATAAATTAATCGAAAATGGATACGTATATCTTAGGATACTTCGGTTATGGCGTTTGTTGATCACTAAATAATTTCGTTCGGTTGATAGTTATCTTTCAATTTGATGTCTGTTTTTCGTTTCTAATCGTATCTTTTGTTCGTGTTTACGTGTTTAGTGAAGATGGTGAAGGAGAAGCCTAATTCTATAAGGATTTACGATGAAGAGGGTTTCAGACGGCGTGCCGCTTGTATATGCGTGCGATCGGAAGCCGAAACTGAGGTTAGCACTTTACTCTCATGTATGTAACTGTTTGTTTATGCTTGTTGCGGGTGCTAAGATGCCTTTTGTGCTCAGGTGTTGCTCGTGACGTCTTCCCGACGGCCTGACAACTGGATAGTGCCGGGTGGGGGCGTGGAGCCCGAAGAAGAGCCGTCGGTCACCGCTATGCGTGAGGTGCTGGAGGAGGCAGGCGTCATCGGCAAGCTGGGCAGGTGCCTCGGGGTGTTTGAGGTGAGTGCTACAAGACATAACCTCTCAGAGAAAGAGAACATGATGACAGACAATAACATGTTGATGTAATCAACTGATTTTATTTATCAACTCCACTTTACAAGCCAGCCTGATACTGGCTTACTAACTTCTTCAAACTTAATCAAATTAAATGAAAAATTCATTCATTAAACTAGTCTTTAGTAAAATGGTCATCTTAGAAATATTTATAATACAACAATGTTTACAATAAAGGTAGCCCTACATAGATTTGAGTAATTGAGATAGCTGTACATGTTTTTAGAATTCTATTTAGACCACCTGCAGTTTTATAATTAAAAGATGTATATAACTTATTATTTATGTATATACAAATACTGTGATTAATTAAAATCAAATAGGTTAATATGAATTTAATGACATTGAATAATGAAAGAATTTAAGACAACAAATAAGATATTAGTTGTATAATATGTTTCACTAAAGATGTGACCCCATTAGTCATATAATTTATGACTGACTGTTGGCTAACTGACTCCTTAGCTGCAAATTATATAATGGAAAAATACAGTAAGCTGCAAACCACTTGCTTAAAAGTTCTGCAATATAACATGTCATTGATGTTTTATTTTTACATGTCCTCCATATACTGCTTATAAAATTACTTAAATTTCTAGTCATCAGTAGCCTATAACTACTGCTGCTGTACTAAAGGCCACCCCCAATAGTATGGTTTGCTTATCAAGATGCTGCTGTCAAGAGTCTAAAAACCCCTACAATGACATCCATCCTGCAGTGGAAACCATTTTTAATGATGTGTGTAACTAAAGATTGTCTGGAAGAGGTTTTCTAAATAATAAGACCACCGTTTTTTATTGTAAATCATGCAATAGTTTCTAGGATAGGTAATTAAATAAAACAAAGTAAAATTAATGTTATAATTTGTAATTATGTTGGCAGCTTATGAAAGTGTGTTGTGCCACTAATCTCTCAGTAAAAGGTTTGTAGGTTGATTTTATAGATTTAAACACTAAGTTAATTGCTTTCTGTCACTAAGCAATAATCTTTCTTGCTAGTGTTATTTTTATTGGATTTTTAGAACTGTGAGGTTGATGAAACATTTAATAAAAGTAGGTGAAGACTATTTTTAATCTTTGTGTTGATTGAAAGTTTGAGTTGGGAAGATCTCTTCCCATCTATTTAACCTTCTAGTACAATTCTTGGAAAGGAAAACTGGTCTCCTCTTTGTAGGTGGAAAGCTACTTTTCTGCGCATAATGGTAATGGTGACATCAGTTCTCAGTCTTTTCCTACTAGTTTTAGTACTTACTTATTGGATGTGAAACTGTGCCACCTGATTTTGAGCATTTTGATGCCTGGTATACATTTTGAATGCTTGAAGTTGGTTTGCTCGCTTCCTTTTTTTAAAACCCACGTTTCACATCCAAAGAAAAAAAAATAACGACTATTATAAAGTCACACAAAAATGTTGATTACAGTAACGTGTTCTGTTCCAGAACCGGGAGCACAAGCACCGCACAGAGGTATACGTGATGACGGTGACGCAAGAGCTCGCGGAGTGGGAGGACTCGCGGCTGATGGGGCGCAAGCGGCAGTGGTTCAGCATCGACGACGCGCTGGCCCAGCTGGCGCTGCACAAGCCCATCCAGCGGCACTACCTGCAGCAACTCAAGCGCTCCAAGCAGAAGCCGGGCGGCGCTGACGAGCCCGGCAGCTAAGCGGTCCCCCGCAGTTTTGTTTCACTTGCGTTTAGTGCCACTGTTGTCCGAGTCCACCACAGACCTCTACACCACTGGACAGGCTGTCAATTTGTCTCAGTTTCAATAGGCATGATGACTCATTTTGAAAAACTACCCTATGCCCTAAAATACCAGTAGATAGTAACTCAAACATGGAAAACTGACTGGAAACTCCTTAGGACCAAGCAAACATTGGCCAATATCTGGCTATTTAGGAACAATTACTTCAATTGGTCCTGTCCCTGAAATATCATTACCAGAAGGTTATTGGTTTTAAAAATGTGGGGAAACCTATCGGTACACACAGTCAATATTTTTAACCAATACTTAAACTGTTCAATACTTGCTGGCAATATTATTCTCAATATGCAGAATATTGACGTGTGACGATGGGACTTCATTGGGAAGTTTATTAGTTTATCGTAAAACGTGAATCATATATATCATTAAATAAATGCAATATTTGAGAGATTCTCTGTTACTGTCATCATGCCTATAGATCTCCATTCTCGCGCTGTACATGTGACGCTGCAATACGAGTATCCTAAAACTAGTCATGTGGGGTTGGCACAGGATTTCTTCAAATTTAGAGGCATTGTTATTTTGGTTGCCATATGACTATTCGAGGAACTAAAATTAGAATTACGAAAACAGAACATATATTATTAGTTCCTGGACACTCTACTGTCACTCGTTTATGGACAGCCAGTTCAGTGTCAGTGGAATTGTCCCATTATAAACGTCAGAATTTCTTACTTTTGCTCTATAAGCGCTAATGTGTGCGGGCGAGATGAATTACATTTTTTTTGTGACCAGATAACTTAGACGATAGTGGTGCTATAGTCCCTTTTTAACGTGCTTGTCATTGTTTTACCAATGTAATACTGTTGTATAGAATATTTGAGTATTCATTTGACATGTAAAAGGCATTGCGCAAACAGACAATTTGATATCTATCTATCATTGAATACAATCAGTACTAGTTCAATACCTGCGCAGATAGTGTTCAACTGATTGCATAGATACATAGACACTGACAATGTCCAGTTGTATACACACAGGGGCCATAGTGATGATAGTTTTTGTCCTATCCTTTGTGGACTACTGGACTAACAAATGTATCAGTCTGAATCTTGCAGAGACACGTAAATGAAATAAATTTCAAAATTATGTTCAGTGTATTCAAATACTTAATGAATACCTGTAAATGTAATAAACGCATAGATTTCTTTGAAAACGAGAGCTGGAGTACTTAGGTTATTAAAAGCAATACATTGAACTAAAGAATCTAATAAATAGGACAGTTTATAGATCAACTGTTTGATTAACCTACTAAAAAAAGTTAAGGCATCTTTTTACTGAGCTGTTTTCACAGTTATACCTAAAGCATGCTGAAGGAAAAGAAAGTCAAGTGGACTTTCTATTCTTTGTAGTCCACGTTACTCTAGACACCTAGCATGCCACTCAGCTTGTCAAAGACTAACTGGCAATTCCAGATAGGTCCTGTTCAGCTCAAGATGAGATTTCAATAAGGATTTAAAAAACTATTGTAATGCAATGATCGCAAGTAATTTTCGGTTCATTGTAGACTTCTTTTCTCCATCTCGAAAGGTTTGCATCGCACCTGAGTCATATTTATTTGGGACCACTGAAGGCGTAAGCTAAAAAATATTTCTCCGTTTTCGTAGAACTAAAAAATTGGAAATTTGATAAAAAAAAATATGTTCGAAATACCTATGTTTTTAAGGGTGTTGCTTATAATATTACAACGTTAATATTTATCTCTCTATTTCGTCCTTTCGTTCCTTTCCCATTTTGAAATAATATAATTAGGAAAAACGTTTTGCTCCAAGTGCTCATTATTTTGTCATAGGTCACAGATAATATAAGTTTCAATACCCAGTTTCAGTTGTGACGTACAATTAAATCGATTGCATTCTATAGATACTTTAACAAAATGATGCTCGTTATCACAATCAAATATTTCAATAGCCGCCAAACTTTGTGGTCGCACTGAAGTGAACATGCGCGTAGTCCCAGGGCGTTAAAAAAGAATAATCTGCAAACTTTTTGGCCGCCTTCTGTGTAAATTTAGTAAGCAAAAAAATATAATCCTGTAAGCAATTCGGCAAAATTGAAACTTCTGAAGAGTAGACTACGAGAGATTGAGCTGTTTATTGAGCATCTGGCTCTGGAGTATAAGGATAAATGTAATCTTTATTATTTTTATCAATAATTTAATATTTTAATTTTAAACCATTGAAACAAAATGTGTAATATTTCCCTATCTCATTCTCTCCCATGTATTTGTTTTTGTATCTATATCGTGACGCATTTTCGTTTCATCGAGTTACAAATCATAACGATTCTAAAGAAGTTTCACTTTGAAAAGATTGTAGAATACTGTACCTCTATACGACAGCGAAACATGATGTAGAACAATAATCGACAAGTGAAATGTTAAAAAGCGACAAGCTATTTGAAGTGGACAATAGGCTAAGATCAGAATAAACGCACTGCGTCTTGTAGGCTTTAGACCTGTGCAGTGCCGTCTTTTGCTCGGTCCTGATATCAGTGGGTATTTTAATTTCAACCTTGGAAGTTCAATCTAATTTTGTTACAGTACTACCTCGGGTTAAGAGCTAGACAAAGAACTTTTATAAGTTACAACAATATACCCGTGCAGATGTAACATTTGTTGGCATCAAAATATTTTAACCAATCATTTACACGCGAAAAACATCTTCATACGCCATTGGTTGTTGTTGATTGGGCGTGCGCTGCTCGACGATTTCACATATCGTTGTGAATTGTATCTCAAATCTAAACATACGTCCGTATGTTACCCTGTATTTCATTGTAATTTATTAATCATTTTAGTCTTCAGATTACTGCACCAACAACAAATATTGTCGATGTAACTTATTTACGTGTTAATTCTGTACAATTAAGGCAAAAAAAAAACATATTTTAAATACAATTTCGATTCTATTCCCATGGTTTATCAACGGCAAGTAAGGACTAAAAATTATAGTGCTGTAGTCATGTTCTATTTTTTGAATTTTATAGCTTTTTTTTTTAAGTTACCTTGAAAAAATGGTTTAACCAACTAAAGCATAATTTTTTATTCTTTTTATATTTGAATAACTTTTCGCCACGCTCGTCACGACTTCTAACTTGATTTTTAGAAGGCCCTAAGCATGGATTAGGTTTACAATGAATTCGACCATCTCTTCTATAGAATAGATTATTTATATAAATAATTGAAACGTTCCGAAAAACCAAGCGTTCTCTCTAAATGCTGAGATAAGAATTCATTTATTTAATAAGCCTATACAACTCTCATGCAATATTTAAATATTAATGCAATATCAATATTTTATTATGATTTCTTTGGTTTTAAAGACATTCCTGACTTTTAGTTTGTTTTTATAATACCAAATTACGAATGTGCATTTAACCGCTAAGATAATTTTTCATCCTTCGCAGAAACCAATAGAGATTTATTATAAGAATGTTAAATGAAAATAAATGATTTAAATAATAACTTTAAAAATTGTTTGTCGCTCAAGCCATAAATATAATGGCACTTCTATACTTTGCATACACATTTGACAAACATTTATTAATACAGTCGACACAGATAAATAAAATAACTTAGTTATTTCTGGTAATCGATTTTTAATTCATAGATAGTACCTAAAATTGGTTGCGCTTCTAGGGTTAAAAAAAATACCCAATTGACTATTTTATCCAGGTCTTTTATAGAATGGTGACTTACCTTTAAAACATGATATTGGTATGTTTATTTATTATGATCCTCTGATTAAATTTGATTTAAAATATTAAGATACCTTTATAGAAATACTAATTTGCTACCATATTACGTTAAGGACAGGACAGTGGACTGATTGGCGTACTAGATAATTAAAAAAAAGCTTAATTGTCGATGACGTTAGATTAATAATGGACTTTTATTTCGGAAAGCCGGTTCGATTTTTAATAGTAAGACAGATTAATGGTAATAAATTAATACACCTATCTAATTTAAACAATAAAGCAAAAAAAAAACGTTCACTATCGGTGCTAATTTAGTTCTCCAAACTTGAAACTAGACTTAATAAAAAAGCCTTTACTTAATGCGTATACCAGCTGGTTAATTTAGCTTAGGATCTATTAAGTATATTTATTCAACACTATTAATAAACCCGAACAGTTATGAATAACATAATGGCGTCAATAAAGTCGCCAATCAGTCTAGGCACAGCTTGTTAAGGTGCTATGTTCACGCGTCTTATCTATTTAAGGAATTGAGAGTAACTTAATGTGAGTGAATTTGCATGTGTCCTTGCTAATACCAAGAACTTGCTAGAACATCTTAGAGGTTATACAGTTCAGAACTGTCGACTGTTACAAAACACCCGTACACACGCTTCACCATTTTGCCGTATAATATGTGAGTACGTTGATTTCTGAACTGTATGGTTTCTAAGCTCTCGGTATAGACAAGATTAAAAAAAAGAAATCAAGCGATTGAAACCGTGCCTCTATCGTTATATAATATAAGGAAATATAACAACTGGTTAACTGTATCAAAAAATTTATAATTTGTTTTTAATTTCTTATTACGAAATGTCAAGTTTATGGATAGTTTTAAGCTCTGGCTGCACAGAACCGGTTTCGTGCCGATTTGATTTGATACATTGATTCCTGCTACAAACTTTATTAAAAATACTCTATTTGAATTGTTTTGTATCGACCAGAAAGCCTCGTTAACGTTTCTGTGTCAACAGAGCTTAAATAAACGATGCATCTTAAATAAATATGTGTTGAATGTATTTTAACGTAATTTAATGCTTACAGACATATTGCTCTCTCGCTCACACAAACGAGTCAGTAAATCAAGCAAGCGACAGAAAAGATAGTCTAACCATATTAGTAGGCCACTTATGACATGACGCTGTATTGACGACTTAGCTACGTATGTACGATAATTCCTACATTTATTTAAAAAAGGTTATTATTAATTACCAACTGCCATCTCCTGTAAAGGTTTTGGAACAGATTGGTAAATAGAAAATAGGAAGATGTAACAGTGGCCTACCAAAATTGCTATTCCGTAATAAGGAATCGATTCGAAATCTTAAAGGCTTTTGAAATATTTTACCAAAAAAAAAACAAAAACAATGAATTCACGCGAATTCAAGTAATTCCAATGTATGAAAATCGAATACTAGAAAAACTTTTAGTTTCAATTGAGCAAAATGATTTCTAACAATGTGCTAAGTATACCAAATTTTAATGTGATGAAACGACTCAGGAATTTAGATCTGTTAAACGTTCGGCAGGTGATTACTTATCTCGCGACAGGCTTGCGACAGACGTAAATCTTGTAATCACTGCTGTCAAACGTCACTTTCAATACAATAAATAAACAAATGTGACGTTTGACAGCAGTGATTGCAAGATTTACGTCTATCGCAAGCATGTGGCGAGATACGTAATACCCCTGCGGGTTAAAGGTTAAATAACAGATAGCGCCCATAACTTATCTATGAAGTGTTAACACGAGGATTTAAATTTAGAATCGACTGGCTTCATTTTGTAAAACACAGTTAGGACTTCAGATGTTCATTGAACCATTGCTTGTGACGTTCTTCAACAATTCATAGATAAGTTATGTCCGTTTTCACTTCTCTTTCATGGTCAATTATTTGCGACATAGCAATACAAACGAGTCTGTCTTTAAAAATGAGCGAAATGAGCCGGCACCCAATCAAAATCTATGGATAACTTTTACATTATTTTTACTGTTTTTTTACGATGCACGTTAAAGTGTTATTAATAATCCACTAGAGGTATCTGACTTTAATATTTCACCGGTTTTAAAGAACAAAAATAGTGTTGTGACATAAATAGATATCAAACTTACTCATTAACTTCACTTCACTTCACTTTAAATACAATAACTGCATAGTTAACAATTAATTCTTAAAATAAATCAAGCTGTATAACAATGAATTATTAACACCTAGATATAATTTATATTTAAAATTATTATTAATGTTAGGTATGTTCCCATAAACTTAATTTGTACTGACAATTAGAAAAGCACTATTCACCGGTCAGCAGCCGGTATAGCACCGGTCAGATAACTCCAGTGCATTAATTATTACGATCGCACTTTAGATGATTACTATTGTAATAAAACAATATTTTTTTTTTTACTAAAGGCTCTGTGGCGGATGCTTGTCCACGCCGCTAGATGGTGCTCAAAGACTTATCTCTAACAAAGCTTCGTTTAGTATCGGATATCCAACTGTAAAAAACTGAACATGTATTAGGACAATTAAAATACTTTTTAAGTTTGAATTTTTAATTACAATTAGAAATATTGCAATAAATTTTATCGACTGTGCTATAAATTTGTAATACAGTAAGCTAGTTGTTTTTATTTTTAACTAGTTTTAGTTCTAGCTTCTAGCCATTTCAATTAACAGTTTAAGAATAATAATTGATGTACTATAATGATTAAGGACCATTTATCTATGGAATGCAACAATACCAGATTTTTTTTTTTTCAATGTTTATTTAGCCATCAATTTCGGTTGGCACTTTAGAAACGTTTCTGAACGCATATAAAACTTGGACATGTTGTAAGCGGCAGTCATAAGAGAGTAAGACGGTACTGCAAATTCTCTATTGCTTTGTTGTCTGTACACCTGCTTGGCAATGGCGGACAACTTTACTGTAATCGCTAGATACACGTAACTTTTAACATCCCTCTTCTATGCCTCTTTCATTTCTATTTTACGTTTATTTTTATACATATTGCGGTTATGAAATAAGTAAATGTTAATTTAATTTTGTTAGCATTAAAGCGAAAAGACATTCAATCTCTATATTTTTTATTTTACTTACTAAATTAATTTGATCAGTTTTTTTACTATAATTCCTGAATGAGTTTTAAAGAATAAATTTTATATTGCTCTTCTGTAAGGGGTTTCGTTTTTACATTACCTACTTCCAATCCTTAACTAAGTATATAACGTTACGTACAAGGCAAGTGTAATGACACTTGCCTTGTACGTAACGTTATTTCAAACCTCTTTTGTTTTCATAGTTGATTTGTGTTTTTAGTACAAAAGACCATACATTAATAAACTAAATATTTAAAATAAGGGTAAGTCATCATTATAGTCACAGAAGGCACTTATTAGGAATGGTTTATAATTTCCTAAATGCTTTTCGCGTGTCCACCCGCTTTAACTAACGTATCGCAATCTTAAACGAGAACTTTGAAAAACACTATGGGCCTAAGGAAGATGTCTGTGTCGATGAAACGCAGGTCCCATTCAGAGGCCGTATAATCTTTAGGCAATATAATAAGAGCAAAAGACACAAGTATGGAATGAAATTATTTAAACTATGTACAATACCAGGCTATACATGCAAATTGCAATTGTATGCAGGTAAAAATAACGAGGTTTTAAATACCTCACCCACAAAAGTTGTGATGTCTTTATGTGACCACATATTAAGTTTGGGACATACAGTTTCAACAGATAATTGGTATACTAGTATAGACCTGGCAAACCAACTTCTTGACAAAGATACTCATTTGGTCGGAACCCTGAGGAAAAATAGGAAAGGTTTGCCTAAAGCAGTGGTAGAGGCTAAATTAAAACCAGGTGAATATATTGCAATGGAAAATGAACGTGGCATATGTGTGCTAAAATGGAAAGACAAACGGGATGTGTTGATGCTATCGACAAAGCACTCAAAAGGGTTCTCAAAGGTTACTAAAAAGGGCAGGACAATTCGAAAACCAAGAATGATAATAGCTTACAATAAAGCAAAAGGAGCGGTCGATATGAGTGACCAGATGACTGCGTATTCGTCGCCATTAAGAAAAACAGTAAAATGGTACAAGAAATTAGGAATTGAAGTTATTTTAAATACAGCTGTTGTAAATGGATGGATTATGTACACTGAAAATAAAAAAGTTAAAGAAAGTATAGTAGAGTACAGAAGGCAGTTAGTGGAGTATCTGGTAGATTCAGGAAAGGATAGTGAAAACCCCGAAAATACTGAAAGACCGAAACGACTGAAGCACCAGTTGGAAAAGCGAGAGGGCAATGTTAGAAACACAAGACGTTTCTGTTCAGTATGCTACAAAAAAAACACTGCAATACTCGGTTATAAAATTGCCAAGAATAAAACAAAGAAAGTTGCGACATACTGCAAAGAATGTCCAAATGAACCATATTTTTGTTTGGCTTGTTTTAATAAGTTTCATCGTTATGGTTAAGCTTTTTAATTCGACATTTTAATGTTATTTTTGATTGATACTTTTGAATATAATAATTGATGCGCTGTGATTTTCATACTAAAGTTGTTTTATTTTTCCTTCAACTAAAATTTCAACCCTTATGATTTGAGCTCATAAGTACGTGTAGAACATTTGAGATTGAAATAGTATTATTCTATTATATTATTCTATCATATAAGCTATCCCTATGCTAAGTTTTACTAAAATTAAGCTTATGGATAAGTGATAAAAGCACAAACAAGTTGTTTTTTACTTATCACAAACTGTCATGTTCATCATTTTAGAAATATTTTCGAAATAAAATTAGGTAGGCAGGAACCACGGCAATGAAGTATTCTACAGCGCCACTCCGGTCACTTCAGTACATAAAATGTATTAGAAACGCATCCTCCGGCGCACAAATTCGTTCCAAAAACAGGTTTACCTTGAGGTCACCGGTGACCGTAATGGCGCGTAGATGTAGGTAGGCGTCCGGTCACCGGTGACCGGGGTGGCAGCTAACGTGTTAATACTAAAAACCCTGTACTCAGAGACGAAAACCTGACAATAGACTTCAGTGATGCTGAGTGTACACCTTGGTTGCCCACGCGATCGAACGCCATAGTTATTTTATAGCAAGGTTTAACTACATAAAATTGTCTCGCTAATTTTTGTATAAGAAAACCATTCTATACTTAATAATAATCTTTCGCCATGAAATGCTTTTTTTAGGTTCTACATTAATTAAAATATGAAAGGAGATTTTATTTAACTAGATAAACCTTGCCCTATACGATATATAATTTGATTTCATAGTTTAGTATATAATAAAAAAATATAGTAGGTACATATTAAGTAAATCTATGATACATATTTAATCTGCGGCTGGCTTCCTAAACAGTAGGCGTCCCCGAAGATTTTTAAGGCGGAAAGTTTACGACTATAAGCAGGTTACTAGCACGCCTCATAATAGTATGCTTTGCATTATATTAACGCTGGGAACACCCAGTATGTATGTCATAAGTTAGATATACCTATTATCCTACTATAATTTGTATGAAATTTTAGCTTAGTCTTTTATATGGCTAGAATCTTAAAATTTGGTCCGCGAATGGCTTCGTATTTTCGTGGTAGGTACCTCGTACAAGGTTCCATCTGAAAATCAGCGCTGTATGCTCCCAACGCTGAACTGGCACTGTCTAGGTCGTGCCACACATAACATACGTAGTGTCGTTGGTATTGTACAAAGTTTGTATCGGTATTGGTACAAAGTAAAAATAAAACATTCTTTCTTTCTAAATTCTTATAATACTGGCTAGAAACACCCAAACGCTCAAAACATTGTTAGGATAGGCGTAAACCTCAACTCCCAGACCAAATTCCGCATTCGGATCATCGTTTATATGTATTGCTGTGGATTTTATCCTCGAGATTATAAGCTTTGAATTTAAATATGCCATATTCAGTGGGAAGCCGAACATCTGAAAAATGGAACGCAACGAAATGCTATTAATCTACTGGTGATGCTTCATCGTAGTTTTAAAGATATTAATAGGTATTTTTCAAAAACAAGATGTGAGTACACCTCGTAAATGTTTAATTATATGTTTTATGGCATTTTGTAACTATGATCCGTCTGTTGCTGTAGCTGCACCAGTAAACAGACAGAGTGAGAGATTTTACTTCTCTTTAATTACAAGGATATTATGAAGATTGGTACATATCTATATATCTATCTTTCTAGGATCTGCGCAATGCTCATACAAAATATTGACAAAGCCATAGACAACCCAATTATTCCGAAAACAGAAAATTAAAGTGATTTTTAATACCAATGGAAATAATAGCTAAGAGCAAGGG
This sequence comes from Pararge aegeria, assembly GCF_905163445.1. Taxonomy (NCBI): domain Eukaryota; kingdom Metazoa; phylum Arthropoda; class Insecta; order Lepidoptera; family Nymphalidae; genus Pararge; species Pararge aegeria. The sequence continues at coordinate 16,881,549 of NC_053195.1, forward strand.
ATTAAGCCAGCGTCGCACTTCAAGATTAATAAATCCGTCACGGCGGTGACAGTTAAAATGGATAGGTACTTGTCAGTGAGACAGATAGGCGGAAAACATTAAAACAATATCATTATGAAACTAATAAAACCATATTAATACTGAATTATAACAAGGAATTAAGAAAAATAAAATGGCTGAGCTTTCAGTGTGGGATAAACTCGTGATACATCTGCACAAAACTATAAATAATATTGAAGCACAGCCTTAAGGAGTGCCTTTGGAGCACCCCTGTAATTTCTTCGGTGCCCAGGTTGGCAACCCCTGGCTAAGAGAATTTTGATTAACATGGGAGATACCTTTTTTTGCGAAAATGTCTAAAAATGTACCTTGTACGTAGCCATAAATTGTTTCAAACGATGTCCGGGACTCGTGCGCGTTTCTGTCGGATTAAATGACCAATATTCCCAGTGCGGCAGCATCTCACGTAATAGTGTGCTGCAATATCTTAATAAACAATTAATTTTATGTTAGACTATTTCAAAAGGTACCCTTAAACTCTACTAAATGGTGCCTATTCAAAATCATTTTAGTAGTCTCATTAATAATTGTTATAAAGTTCAAAAAAATAATCCATAATTCATTCATTTCAAGTAGGCCTAATATAAGCACTTTTGAAACGTCAAGTATGTCTGTGGTGACTCTACCACCGGTACGGAAGGCAGATTCTACCGAGAAGAAGCTGGCAAGAAACTCAGCAGTTGTTCTTGTCCAACATAATTTTAAAATTTAACAATCATTGTTCTATCTTGTATGATATGAAAGCGGAGCGGCTTGCTTCCAGGCAACCTTGTCATTAAGAAATTCATCAATAATATAGTAACCTCGATGTATTAAATGTGTTTTTATAGATTCTTTAAATTTATGTAATGTTAAATCTAATATTACTTTCGGTATCATGTAAAGTTTAAGCGACTATTGTAAATGGTATTTTTTAATTGTGGTACACCCGGACTCTAGGACCCATGCGTGCCTTCTAATTAAAACACTTACCTGTTCCAAATAGTCTTAATGTGCGAACGCCATTTCTGAATTTTATTTTTAATTTTTGTCTCCAAGTTTACACGTAGACTTTCGACATCTTCCGGTTTGCTATACGGACTTTCGGTTAAGGGTCTCGTGGTGAATAAAGGCTTGTTGAAAACCTGAAAGTCGAATCGATCCAAAGGTAGCTGTAGAACTGAGGTACCTACCCTTAGTACGTTAATATCTTTAAACATGTACTTTGTAATTTTAAAACAATAAATATCGATTAAAGAAGTAGGTACATTCAATATAAAAAAATAAATATACTACTGCAAAGTAAGCGTAGCTTGTGTTTTGGTTACTAGGATGACTGATGAATATTTTACCCAGCCATTGAAAAACAGTCATGTCCATCAAACAAACATTTTCCAGTTGTGAGAATCGAACCCACGACCTTGGACCCAGAAAGCAGGGTCGCTGCCTACTGAGCCAATGTAACAAAATGTTAAGAAAACCTCCATTAAAAAAAACTGCTGTTGATATTTCAGGGACGCGAATACGAAACTCATAAGCGAAAACGGAACATTTTATTTTATCTGGTACCATTAAAGAACTTCCTATGGTTTAACTAAATGATTTCAATTCTCGTGTTGATTTATTTACAGAAATGAGGAGTTGAAATATCCTTTATTTCGAGGCTGTTAATAAATTGACCAAATAAAAATTGCAATCCAATGGAAGTGTGCGAGTTATTTTACGATAAGAAATTAATTTTTTCTGACGTGATACTTACAGTCTGCCAATCAGACGATTTCGAAAAATTAAAAGAGACGCTTTCACAATCTTGCACAGGCTGAGTATTCACCCATATCTGGAATCAAAGAGCAGCTAATTGGTTTTCTAAAATTTATTGCTTTCTTATAATTGTCTAAAGTTTCTTAATAAAGTTTCAAATATTTCCAAAACGCGCAAAATAATATGCTTACATTTTCTGAATCAAAAACATAACTGACTGTTTTCAACGGACATCCAATCTCTCTCAACTCGTATCTCTCACCAGCAACTGCATCGTATATGTACCAAGTAAATCCATCGCTTCCACCACAAATCCCCCTTGCTTTGAACAGATCGTTACTCTTTAATATCTTATTATTATAGTACTGCACTAAGACATAACTGCTTAGTCCACGTGGTAAGGCAAACCCAATAATGACCCAGCATTTTACTTCTAAATGTAAAAAAAAACTTGCTAGTAAAATTGTGTGATCCAAAGGAGAGCCGTATAAAACTTTCAAGAGTTCCTGAAAATTATAAAACCATGTCAATATTTTCGCAATTTAATTGGCAAAAACAAAAAATTAAAGTAGAGTGAAGACCTTCTAGGTAACGGGTACGGTAAAGGGACAAAACTTTATTTGTAATTTGTAAAATTTTTCCATAAATATAACAAAAACAAAGGAACAAATATTACCACTCCCATCAAAGTGACAACATACGGCTCCACCTTTTCATACGTCGGTATCAGAGATACGTATCTCACAACCGCATCTATATACTTATTCAATTGAATTTCACCACTTTTCCAAGTTTCAACACTCACGGATTCCCTATCATCAGTTAAAGACTTCTTTCTACTGCTTTTAGATGAGGAACTCTTTGAGTAACCGGAACTTTTAGATCGAGCTGATTCTGACTTCCTCGGGTCTACTGGAAAGCACTCATAATCTGGAACTGGGATTGCTTGCAAGAACTCCGAAACGCACTTATTCCTCCCTGCGCTATCAATAAACGTTAAAGAAATATTTCTTGCGGGAAAGTCATTAATATACTCAGTCACAAATTCATTTAGATGCCGTATGATAAAATCGGCTTCAGAATCATTAGTTATTGGTTGGCGATAGTTCTGAAATTCCCCTAAATGAGACAAGCTTGTCGTCACTTGGAGAGCCAAAAAAGTTGATTCTTTCTTTATCAGATGATTTAATTCCGAAAATGTTGATTCTGGTTGTTTTGACGGTGAGTTTTCATACCCAAAAATCAATGGTGGAACGTTCATTTTAAATGAACCTCTGACCTAGAATTTTTAAAATCATTATCATCTAAATAAACTTTTGAACTACAACTCAGATATTACTATTTCAAAGTAAAAACAGGTTACATTTCCCAAACTCAGTACGGTGTGCATCGGTATGTCGATAGCTCCAAGCCATTTGTTAAATTTCCGATAAACTACGGTACTTTGAGATTGATCATCGGTGTATTTTTCGTTGAGATGTTCCTTGCATTGATCGTAAATATTTATATGAATAGACGAAAGTGGTTGCAATCTAAAAAAGAAAGTTTACAAGTAAACTATTAAACTTAAATGTTTAATTAAATTATGTTAGGGATAAGTATTATACTGTTACAAAGAACCTTATTACAAGATTCTTAAAGTTCACAATAGCGCGTGACAACATTTGTGACCCATTGTGAAATTGTGACCTCGGCCATCAATACCTTGTTTTAACTTTGAGAGTATGATTCCAAGATGGGTGACGACCAACGGCTGTAGCAGTTTGCGCGGTCAAGGCACGGTAGCTAACTTGTACAAACGGTCTTAGCGGATGGACCTTAAAACCTGTGTAATACATTAAAATATACATTTCTTGAAATAAGTTTTTTTAACTCATAATAATATTTTTCGAAACATACACTTACCAGCTATATTATCACAATCATTTTCTTCTTTTGTTATCGCAGCTGAACTTCTACATGACAAGTTATATGCTTTGTAAACTGTTACATGTATTTCTTGATCCTTCATCAAGCAATCTTTAATAAGTGTCTGTCCTGATATACAAGTAGCTTTACCCAACATCAGATTAGTTTGGTTTGTGACAAGTCCTCTACAAAATAGAGAATTTGATATAAAATACCTACTTAACCGAAACTTGTAAAACTAATTACCTACTTACGCACAAAAAACCTTATTTACCTTAAACTCAATTCCTCGAAGTCTCTTACAACATCCTTATGTGTTATCTTTAAAAGGTGATCATTTACTTTCTTCATAACGTTTTTGTTAAGCTTCTCTACAAATTTTACTCCTATAAACCTTTGTACATCAATCAAATTATCAGTTTCGTTTTTGAAATCATCAAAATCAAGATCTTTTTGTTCACTATTTTGTAAACAGCATAACAGTTCAGTTGAAATTTGATTTGCAAATAAAGGAACAGATTTATTTTCTAAATCAAAAAGACCACCGCTGGACCTAAGATGTAATAACTTAAGCCTAAGGTATTCAGAGTCTTCTCCATTAAAATTAAAACAATTATCATTTGTAAGTCTGCTTTTGCAAATATTTTTAAGTGAAATCATCAAAATCTGGTTATCTTCTATATTTGTATTATACAAATTATTAATTATTTCCGTTATTTGATTTAGACGTGGCTCATTTTTACCAAGATGTAATTGCTTTATTTGGCGCCCAAACTTCATATGTGACTTAATAGATTCAAATTGACTATCGTTGTACTTATTATTCCAACCAAACTGAATATTTACATCACAGTTCGTTAATAATTTGCCTTTAAATAAATTGCTTGTTTTTAATCTCACTTTGTTTTTCGCAGCAATTTCTCTAATATCGTACCCACAACCAATATATTTGGAGCTGGGTGCCTCAATTTTATCAAAAACAAAAGTATTCTTTAAACTCGTTAGAATAGTATTTTTTTTAATATCAGAAAGGTTAATTTGAAATGAAGACACTTCTTCATCATTTTCAAACAAAACAATATTCAAAGATTCGTTTTGTGGGAGAATTTCTATCGACAAATATTCGATGAAATCTACGTCACTTTGTTCTTTCTCACAAACATAACTTTCAGATTCACAAACAAACACTTTATCTACGTAGATTTTGAAACAATAGTAATTCACAAATGAAGTTTTGCTTTGATTTGCATTGCTTTTTAGGCTTCTATCCATTTTTAATAATAAATCAATATTTTTTTTCGATACTATACGATTTACTAATAATTCTACATTTTCTTTTAACTTATCATAATCAATTTCTAATTTCGGTTTAGCAATTTTATTCCTTTCATGCACATTACCACTTAGACGTTTGGATTCTTTGTATTCAATATAACTATTTGTGAAATCGTACTCAATTTTAAGTATCATATCGGAATACTCCACCTCAAACGCCTGATTCCATTGTTTTTCAAACTCATTTTGTTCTATTTTGTTTTCAGAAATTTTAAGAAACAAATCTGTTTTTGTTATACCACTTTTTTCTCTAATGAATTCAATATCCGCCCAGAGACATATAACGCGATGAATATTTTCTTTCTGCTCTTCTAAGGTGTGATAAAATGTATCCTTTAATTCTAGCAACGTTTTTGTATACTTTAGTACGTTATTGTCAAATCTAATCTCCTCTTTACTATAAGGACTTATTTGAAGTAGTTTTTCTTTCAAACTTATGATAGTTCTTCTGTTGATATCAATTTTCTGGTTCAGCTCTTTTAATGAATTTACAGAGGTCTCATATTTTCTATAATACTGAATTAACTTTAGAGAATACAGCTTTTCAAGGGAAAACTCATGGTGATGCTTAAATTTAATATTTTTTAATATTATATCAAAAAACTTAGGAGACTGCTTAGTGCCACTTTCTAGGTAATCCGTTACAACATCGCTAAACAATGATGGTTCTACGTATTGTACTGGTATATGGATTTCTTTGCTTCCATTGTTTTCAAGTACTTGAGGAAAAACTGGACTGATATGATCAGTTTGAAGTTCATTTAATCTGAAAGTAAGAATAAAAAAGATAACCCATGCCATCAATAAACATTACAACTATAGTCAATTTTAGGAAAGCGAGAACCTATTGCTGCCAGGGGCGTGCACTTCATACAAGCACAAAAGCGCTGCCTACCCTAACATTTTCATATAACTGGCAACGGAGGAGGATTTTGCCATTTTATGACGTTTTACTTCTTTATGCTTACCCTGGCTCAAAATTCCCGTGCATGCTACTGACTTTTACTAACCAGTGGTTAAGTCATAACTGTCAGCTCTATACAAAATTTATGTCCATTGTCTTTACATGAATGTGCGTTTTGTACAAAGACGACCCAGTAAGCAAATTATTAAAAAGTTCGTAATCTGGCGGTTGCACGTGTGCAGATTTCGCAAAGTTTTAGAAAATTCCGATGCTTACTATAAATTCTCAAATTGACCCTGCTGGGGATTGAACTAGGGACTTTCCGCAAATAAGGTCAAAACGCTCACTACTGCGCTAGAGAAATTATGTAAATGCACCAGCAAATCTTCTGTGAAATCATCGCATGCCTGACCATGACCAATAAAAATTAATACAATAGCAATTGAAGTGCAGTGTGAATTTTACTACCATACTTTACCCATTCTCACGATCTAAATTTTGAGATCCAGTTGACTTCAAGATTTTGTGAAGTCTTGTTTTTTGTTTCATATAACCATTTTGCTCTTCAGAATCTTCTCTTATAATATTATTCTCAATGAGGAGACTTTTGTTTGCCAATTCTAAACTTATTACATCTCTTATAGTCTTCGGTCTACTGTCTTTTTTCTTTTTCCTCTTTTTTGTTGACTGTTTTCTTGAACCTGTGTCGTAGTTTGTAAAAAAATCGTATTCTTTGACCGGTGTAACGGGACGTTTAGGTGACAATAGAGCTTCTTGTAATGCCTCATGGCCAATTTCGTGATAATCCTCGGAATCACTTTGGTTATATTTATCTTTACGAAGAGGTTGCAACTCCATCGGTTCACCCATTTTTACATATTGCAATCAGAGTGAAATACCGAGAGTAATTTATTTTTAAAGCATTTTAAAATACCACTATATGCAGAAATAAATTATTGTACATTTGTATCGATTTCGTTTCCATAGCAACAAAGATAGCAAGCTTCCTTGTAAACTTGTTGCTTGCCCTGCCTATAAATCCCACGGGTAGTAGATATTTTACGTAAAACGTACAATAAGTGTACCTAACCTAATTCCATATTCAACCCTCATCAGTGATCCTCATAAAGTACTAATATTAAATTATCTTTGTACGATATATCAATTGTATTACGTTGGCAAAACAGATAATCTAAAGAACGTTAAGTAGGTTACTCTCAACTCTGTGAAAATTAGTGCAAATACTCCAAAACTACTCTGTGGTATGAAATGTAATGTCACTGTCACAGGGCATACCTGTCAACAAGTCGTAAATAAAACAACTTTAACTTTATTTATTCGCTGGACTTCATCCACAATTTCCCGATTGCGTCTTGGTCATGCTAGCACACCTGTACATCTGGCCAAACTCCGGATAAGGGACAACTCCATCTGTGAGTGTGGCTTGGATGAGGGCACTATAACTCATATTATTTTTAACTGTCCCAAACTTACCTATCCCCTCTATGACGTTCTTCCTCCCAAAGTCCCCCGTCCTTTGAGTGTTAAATGTTTTTTAATGTTTGTTTTTAGTCCTTATTGTAGATTTTTATGTAAATATATAGTAAGTAATAAAATTAAAGTGTAATGTACAAAAAATATCCGTGGTAGATATATATGTATGTGTTGTCTGTGCTGCCTTAGGTTAAAGAGCTAACTAGCTAATAACAACTATTTCTTGGTACAAATTCAAAATTAACTTTTCATTAGTTTCACCGATCAATCTCCTTCGGCCCTTCTTCATCTACAAGACATTGGCGAAGTACCTTGTGCCCAGTTGGCACAGACAAAAGCCATAAACAAGAATTGAATTGAATTGAACTTTATTTATTTATAAATTCTAGTAGAAGTTTTATTAGGAAGTGGTTAAAACATGGCGAGATTCTCTTTAAAAGATTCAGATGAATATTATCTGTCACTCTCTGAGCAGCCGAAAAGATTTGACGCTGATAGTCCTGTTACAAATGTTTTCTTTGACGACACAAATGGGCAGGTAAAGTATTGAACGCGTTTTTGTCTGTATTCTTATCCGTTACCGTATTATGATTTCCACTAAGCGATTGAGAACGAAATTATTTAGAATCAAAATTTGATAAAAATAAAAATAAAAAAATCATTATTAATATTAATTATAATGTGTGACTGGATATTTTTTATTTTAATTTTAATATATAGACAAGTGCTTGACTGCAATCACACCTGATGGTAAGTGATGATGCAGCCTAAGATGAAGCTCGATTGCCTAGAAGTTGCCTATCATATGTCAGGTAAAAAAAACATGTACGGTTTAAAAAGAATATATTTCGGAAGGATTGTTGCTGATAACCACCCTAGACGTTGCAACAGCGTCACCAAGGCATTCTTCTTCTCAGTCGGTTCGCTCTTGTCAGAGCGGTCGTGGTCGTCATTTAAGGGTTGTGGCACTCTTAACTATTCGTCGCCACTCCTCTCTGGCAGCTGCCTTTCTTGCACACTCATGTAAGGGGACAGCCACTGCAGCCTTTATTTGGTCAGCCCATCAGCAGCAGCCAGCACCAAGGCATTAGGGCTTGACAACTTCCAAAGGAAGGGGTAATGTTGATTAAAAAATGCCTCCTGCGAAAGCTTGCTTAGGTTGAATATCAGACTTAAGGCAATTATCGCTTATACACAGAAAAGACACTTCAATTGTATATATTCAAACAAACTAAATACTCTTCATATATATTTGCAGGTTTTTACTGTAAGATCAGGGGGTGTGACAGGAGTCACTGTAAATGGAATGGATGATAAAAAGTGCACTTCCTTTAGGATGGAAGACAAAGGTCCAATTATATCAATAAAATTCTCACCTGACCACAAAATACTTGCAATACAAAGAAATCTTGAAGGTCAAAATGCCACAGTTGAATTTGCTAACTTCAAAGACCTAGTCCCAACGAATGTTGAGTACTCACACACTTGCAAATGGAAGAATGCAAAGATATTAGGGTTTGTTTGGCCAAGGGTTAATGAAATTGCTTTCATAACTGACCATGGTATAGAACTTTTGCAAGTATTACCAGATAAGAAACAATTGAAGACTATAAAGAGCACTGGTTTTAGGTAAGAATGAAACTGACCATACTAATTTGCTACTATTCTTGTTAATTTAAACTTGCAGCTTAAACTATACAGTTTAATTTCTTAGCCAAAAAGATGCATTACTGAACTATTAAAGATGAGACTCTTCAACTTGACCTGTTATAGTAAATTCTCTATTCCATTATGAATTTTATACAAAACCATATATTGCATTTTTTTTGCACATATACTCAGACACCTAAATTATTTTTAATAGATTTCAATTGATTTTAAATAAGACCTATTCACATGGACACTGTTAAAAAGTTTTCTTCAAATTCTGCCAAGACTGACTTGATTGCAATGGCAATGGCAAAAGTATATAATTTTCCAAATTAAGGCATTAACTGCTGAATATCTCTTTTGACAATCAACTTAAATATAATTTCAGTGGTGCGTGGTTCTCATGGTGTGCTCAAAGCAATATTATATTGTTGGCTGGCAACAACGGTGCACTACTGCAACCATTCTCGTTGAACAACTCCACAATCACCAAGCTCCAGAAGCTAGAAGGTAGGAATATTAGACCGGTAGACTCTGCACAATATACATGCTGCAAAAAAAGAATAATATAGCAAACGCAAAGCAACCAATGTAGCATATCCAAGTGCCTACATATAACAGTCTCTGGTCCCAATGTTGAAGAGATCTGAGGAAGAAAGAATAAAAAAATAGTTACTAGCTGTTTCCCCCAACTTGGTACTGCAGATACTGTTTCTTTGTCCTGGACAATATCATCCAGTTATCAAGCAATCTCTATGCAAGATTTTGTCAGCTTTTATTTACATTTACAAGTTAGCCCTTGGCAATTTACTCATGTCTTCATAAGAAGTTTCTAGCAGTACAGTATCGCCAGCATACCTCAAGTTTGCTACTTCCAATCTGAATCCCTTTATTTCAGTTTTTAATGCATTTCCATTCCGTACATTTTAAACCGCCCAAAAAATTAATTCATTTGCACCTCCGCCCCCTGAAACATTTATAAATATGTTATCTGTGAAAATTTCAATTGTAACTATTGTTTATTAATTGTACACAGACATGACGCCCCGCCGGGCATTGCAATAAAATTTGCCGAATTATTTTTATTCCTTTACTGAATTTAAATTATTATGTTCAAATTAAATTATTATTACTGCAATTGATTGGAATGTTAATTTAAAGCTAAAAAAAAATATTAGAATATGTCAACTTAAAACATAAGAATAATTTCGATTTACAATAATTATAGAATTAGGATTTAATTTCACGAACTGAACTATCACGGTTCATGAGATACAGCCTGGTGACGGAGGGATAGTCAGGCAGACATACAGACAGCGGAGTCTTAGTAATCGGGTCCCGTTTTGCCCGGACGAAGAACGCGAGCAACAGCCAGTTTGAGAATAATTAAGTTTATCTTAGAGATTTTTTTATTAGAATTTATTTAATGTGAGTACGGCAGAAGTATTGTGAGGCAGCGTGTTGCAGTGGAGTGGTCGCGGCCCGTCATGGAGCGCGACGTGTTTGTGCTGCGGCTGTGCGGGGCCGCGTGGTGCGCCGTGTTCCGCCACGCCGCCGCCGCGCCCACGGTCTCCGGACCCACCGAGGTGAGCTTACAACTTAATCTTTAATTGTACTAAGGCGGCATATTGAGGCAGTTAAATTAAACTCGTGCTAATTAAAAATTTTTTATCGTGTCGCAAGAAGCGATTGATGCGAAATGGACTCGGTGGTTTACCGTTCAGCATGCTGCGAATAAAAAAGCGGTGGTAGCTTAGTGGTAACAGAGTTATCGGCTCCAGCCTGGGACCGGGCCTGCTGATCCAGACGTTAAAAGCGTGCGAGCCTAGTGTGAGATTTTCTACCCATTACTGCATTAAAAACGAAGGAGCGCCATCTAGTTACCGTTATGGGAAACAGTATTGTGACTAGATGTCGCTATTGCCATTTGCATGGAAGATTTGTATGGAAACGAAGGAGGGCCTTCTAGTTACAACTCTGGGAAACATTATTGTCACTAGATGGCGTTTTCTCGATTCGTATGGAATCGAAAAGGTGCCATCTAGTTACAATTCTGGGAAACAATATTGTCACTAGATGGCGCATTTTCGATTCGTATGGAATATAAAGAGTGCCATCTAGTTACAATACTGAGAAACATTATGAAACAAAAATATTTTTCGATTCGTTTGGAATTTCTATCGAATCGATTAGGCGACACTAACTTAGGCATTGCTTTGTTCGTTCGACACAAGGCGCACGTCCTCAAACATAATTGGTCTCCAGGTGTGGCTGATGCCAATATCGGGCGGGGGCGGCGCCCAGCACGTACTGAAGACTGGGCTGATGGGTCGCTTTGCCGTCAGCGTCATCGACCACCTGCTCGTGATACATCATCAGGTGAACATACCTCATTACACATTACCCATTGACATCTTGGAGATGTCTCTTAAAAAGTTCAAAGTTTGTATTAAACGTAAGCTTATAGAAAAGTCCTATTATAGTATAGAGGACCAAGTAATCGACAAAAAAGTTTGGGTGTGAATTATTGCTCTAACCAGGTTGCTCTTCTAATAATGGCCTACTTGAATAAAGATATTTTTGACTTTGACTTGATTAAGATCATCGTCATGTTAACCGAATGACGTAGTCATTGTTCTCTACCTCTGGCACACTGTTTTTTTTTTTTTTTGATAATTTTTTATTAATTTATTTATTATTTTGTTAACTAGAACAGACTTAGCTCAATCAATTAATTTTATAATTTTTATAAGTGTTTTTATCTACAATTGGAGGAACCGTCAGGATTTGCTACTCTCGCTAGGCCTTTTTATATCAGCCTTATCGCTCTAGGCCTGATATAAAAAGGTATATACTAATTGCAAATTTATAAAATACCCTTATTAAATTAATTGATTATTAATATAAAATGAAATAAATTAGAATACTTGACTAATGGCACTTTTGATGCATTGCAAACATGCATTACATGAGAAGTACAGGGTAGTGAGATGATGGCGATAACCACGATTCGTAAACTTAAAACTAAAGCTACGAGGGTTCCAAACGCGTCTTGGTTTAAGAAGAAGCCCACAACAAACTTAGCCGGGTGTTTTTTTTTGTTATCACCATCTCACATTGTCATTTTAAATTATTAGAAGAGCTTGAGCTTGCAAATTATTACTCTGGTTGGGTTAGAGCAATAATTCACACGCAAGCTTTTTGATCAAAGTCAAATATTTCCTTATTCAAATAGGCACATAGACGGCACTTTTGATGCGTACATTACATGTCAAATATGACATAGAAGTGAGTTGATGGCGATAACTAAATTCGTCTACTTAAAACTAAAGCTACGAGGGTTCCAAACGCTCGAAATATCGATTACGTAAATTAACTGATATAATCATTTCTGACGGTCGATTGGCGCAGTGGGCAGCGACTCTGCTTTCAAGTCCGAGGCCGTGGGCTCGATTCCCACAACTGGAAAATGTTTGTGTGATGAGCATGAATGTTTCTCAGTGTCCGGGTGTTTATATGTGTTTTAAAAGTGTATTTTTGTATATTATTTATAAAAATATTCATCAGTCATCTTGGTACCCATAACACAAGCTACGCTTACTTTGGAGCTATCTTCTTCTTCTTCTCCTCCCTGGGCTTGTCTCCGTACTTGGTTGGCCGGAACCTCCCGTTGTTCTTAGTGCCACTGGTACGGCTCCCCGCTGGGTCACTCCAGCCAGCCGAGCTCACTCCAGAAGCTTAGCAGGCCGCCCAGGTCGCCAAGTGCTGTACTTTGGAGCTATATGACGATGTGTGTATTGTTGTAGTATATTTATTTATTTATGTATTGCCTACAAATACCCCGTCGTTTTTGTGTCGTGGGTTAAAATGAAATGCAATGTATTTATTTGTATGAATATTTGATAAAATGTTCTTGACAAAATAAAAAGTAGCAACATATCAGGCAAATTATTAAGCACTATTCCACATAATCTTTAGGAAAATCTTATATATATATATATTTTTTTTTTTTTTTTTTAAGTGTTTCTTTTTTGTTTCAACTTTAATTTTATCTTTACATTTTGTTTAATTTAATTCCAAGGTGTGTATACATACTTTGGGTCGTAGCTTAGAACAAAACTTGTTATTAAGTACTTATATTTAGATCTACTTTTAGTTATTACCTGTTTTGTGTAATAACAATAAACAATAAAGCATAACTGTCAGGCAAACCCAACATACAAAATTTGGTCCATGGTCGTCCATATATAAACATTCTAGTTCTAAAATTAAATAAATTGCAGAAATTCATCAATTGAATAAAAACCACTTCCCATTTTCAAAGTCGATAGAACAAAAAAGGATATCCTAACACAAGGTTTTTTTTACAGTCCAGTCAAACCTCTCAAATTTTCGACATAATGGAAGAGTCGAAGCCAGAGAACAACGTGGTCATCCACATACCAATAGTGCAAGGGGTGTCCATGAAGCCAGCGATGGTTGACGACCAACTGTGTCCTATGTGTATCCTTTAACATCATGCCATTTAAATCTAAAAATCTAAATCTAAAGTTTTACTAACAAACTTACTAAAATAAATTTAAATCTAAAGTTTTACTAACCTAGCTGTCACTTTTCTTACGCACTTTTAACACTTAAACTATTAATATATACTACTTTATTATATAAATTAGGCGATTAAATTGGATTTGGGCACTAAAAATACACAAAATAAATAAATAACAAAATAAAGTACAGAGATCTTTGAACAGCTGTTATAGACGGTGTTGCCATACCAAGAATATAATCCAAACAAAAATAAGTTTAGCTAAGTTCCTAAATTATATTCAGACAAATGAACTAATATTTTTGTAATGTACATCTGTAACTGACCTAGTATACGTTTAGGCTAGCTGTAAGTATACTAAGGATATTCATAAATGAATAAATAAATGAATAATGGCCTCAGCGCTGCCCAGACTCCGGCAACTGGGTGGTGTTCCAGCCGGACTATATCATCGACGCGCGGCTGGGCTGCCTGTGGCAGGTGCGACTGTTGCCCGCGGGGCTCGCGCACCAGGTGGGCTTCGTGACGACCTGCAACGACCTCTTAAGTTGCAGGCCCCGGATTCGATTACCGACAGGGACGATTGGAGAGTTCATCATTTCAGAATTTCCAGTCTAGTAGAAGGCCTTGGTAAACTGGAACGCAAACCTCTGTAGTTCAATATTCCCGAAACGTAACAAAATGCGCTCGCGGGGGCTGCATTCGCCAGAGAAAATGGATCATCGTCAACCACGACAACTCAAGAGTCAAGAGTGAACGACTAAGGAGGAAAAGGCCTCGGCCATGTCTAGTAACAACCCCACCCCACCAAGGATTTAGCGTTTCGGTACGACGTCGCGTAGCAACCGATTAGGGGTGTTTAGGTTGAATATAACGGTTCGACGGCCGATTGGCGCAGTGGGCAGCGACCCTGCTTTCTGAGTCAAGGCTGTGGGTTCGATTCCCACAATTGGATAATGTTTGTGTGATGAACATGAATGTTTTTCAGTGTCTGGGTTTTTATCTATATATTATAAGTATTTATGTATATTATTCATATTATAATTATTCATCAGTCACCTTAGTACCCATAACACAAGCTATGCTTACTTTGGGGCTAGATGGCGACGTGTGTATTGTTGTAGTATATTTATTTATTTATTTATTTATAACTGCCATACTCTCTAACAGATTAGCCCGCTATCTTAGACTGCATCATCACTTACCACTCACCGTGGTTGCATTCCAGGTTGTAAAAAAAATCTTTCGTATTTATAAAACTTGTATGGATGACGGTGTTAACTCTGTATATTTGTTGCCACTGCAGGTGTTGAAAGACGAAGTACCAAAAATTGTAGCAGTACTATTGAGACGCAAGAACGGTAAGGACACCATCTACAGGATACTGAACCAGTTGGTGACGGACGCTGGGGACTACCTGGTGGAGCTTGCGAAGTCTTTTGACGAAATCAACTCCGTTTACAGGTAATCACTTATTCATCCACTATCACGCCTATAAGTAGTTTTAACCAGTAAGTTTTTTTTTAATGCTCATTATAGACATGATGACAGTAGAATATGATATGATTCATGTGTTATGAAAAACGTTTTTTTATATATAAATTATTGGTATTCCTTCTCTTCTTAACAAATAAAACTCGCACTGCAAAATCTAGCGCTCCGCCATGACTGTTCAAACGCCTAATTCAAAATTATGACGTCACGTCTATGTAGACATAATTTTGTACCGCTTGAACTTTGAAAATTTCTGTATGTATGAATATATTATTATTTTACTACTTAGGTACTAAAGCTCTTATTTGCCCATGACGTCCGGCGAGCGTTTTCGCGGAATATTTGCAATTTATACCAACAATCCTATGATTTCTGCAAAAATACGATATTTTTTTGATATACCTAGTAGATTTTCCGAACACGTATAAAAAACTGGCAAACCAGTTTGAGGTAGATATATACTCGTACATTTATACAACCAGTGCCGTGGGGTGACGGCGAAACAGAATGCAGTTGCAACGACCCCTCTCCCCACGGGTTTCGTACGAGGCGACTAAGGAAATAATACGGAGAATGGGCAGCAGCGTCCGCTGTGATCTAGCATCTACTGTGATCACTAACCCGTCTGCCCAGCGTGCTGATTATAGGAGAAGCCTTTAGCCCAGCGGGGCCATATGGGCTATATACCCATAACATCGAGCTGACTGACGCCAGTGGTCGCGCAGGAAGTGGGCGGAGCTGGAGGTGGCGCGCAACACGGCCGGCCAGAGCGTCGACTCGTCCAAGCTGAGCGCGCACTTCCCCGTGCTCATCGCGCAGGCCGACGTGTGCACGCGCGTCCTGCAGGCGCACGCGGACGATCAACACCTTGTGCAGGTGATACATTATACACCGGTCCTCGAAATCATGCTTCTGTAAGATAATTTTTGAATGTTTTTCTCGCACACACAGACGCATCCACTTCCACTCGCACACACAGAATTCAAAATTCATTTATTTCAAGTAGGCCTAATTAATAAGCACTTTTGAAACGTCAAGTCTGTCTGTTTGTAGTGACCCTACCACCGGTCCGGAAGGCAGATTCCACTGAGAAGAGCCGGCAAGAAACTCAGCAGGTTGCTCTTTTCCAACATCATTTTATAGTTTAACAATCTTTAGAATTTTTCTGTTTTGTCAGAGATGAGAGCGGAGTGGTCTGCTTCCAAGCAGCCTTGTCGTTAAGGAATTCATCAATCGTGTAGTAACCACGACTTGTTAAATGTGTTTTAATATGTAGTTTAAGCTTAGGTAAAGGTAGATCGAATATTACCTTCGATATCATGTTATAAAAGCAAATACCCCCCATCCCCACAAAGGATTTCTGTACTTTTCTCAGACGATATGCAGATATCACGAATTTATGTCCGTTACTAATAAGTCGACTGTTTATAACGACTTTTTGTTTATACTATGTTTTGTTTAATAAAGATTATATTATTTTAAATATATTGCTACTACTGGCTACTGTAGGTATACCTATTCCTTTAACTTTGGCACGAAGGGATTCGCGTGATCTAAGTTTATATATCGATCGCGCACACACACACGCGCGCACTACACAATTCATTCTTTACTTATACCTTTTTTCCCCTTTGAAATTGTCTATAATATGTACATTTGTTGTAACCTACTTGCATTTACACAGGTATTCTTTCCGCAGAGGGTAGAGCATTTATGTAAATATTGTATTCATTATTTTTAACCCAAATAAATGATTACTAATTTGTGAGAAGTGAGGAAAGATGATCATGAGGTGGCTCAGAGTCACTCAGCGGGCGATGGAGAGAGCTATGCTTCCTAGCATCTCTACGTGATCCAATCAGAAATGAGATCCGTACCCGATCTAGAGTTACCGACATAGCTCAGCGAGTCGCGAACCTGAAATGGGAAACCTTCGGAGCACATAGCTCGAAAAACCGACGGACGTTTTATTCCTAAGGTGCAAGAATGGCACCGCTAATCGCAAGGTTGGTAGACCCCCGACGAGGTGGACAAATATAATAAAACGAGTCGCAGTCTCGCTGGACAAAGAAGTTCAGCAGTGGAAGTCCATTGTTCGATATGATGATAATATCCGAATTATGCCCGACGTAACAAACAACTCGCATGGAGGGGACATAGCGCTTTTCCTCTCGTGACGATTTCACAGGTTTACTCCTACTGCCAGCAGCGTTAAGGAACGACGTGCATCAGTTCTCCGAGCCACTTCAACTTCGGCTCTCGTTTACATCAAAAAAGGCACATATACTCGGAGTAGACGTTCCTGATAGTTCGTTCCCGATGAAGATTCCCCGGCATCACACGTATTTTTCCCATATAAGTACAATTTGGCAAGCTCAAGAAGGTTTCAATGAAAAATACTTTTCTTGTTTATTTATAACACGGCAAACGGAAGTAATAAATAATTGTCTCTACAGGTGGTGACCGCCTACCTTGCATCTCTGTCCCGGCATGACATGGTGGTACAACACCCAGTGGCCGAACTGTGCGTACGAACGCTTGTGACCCGCAACGCTTGCGGCAGATTGCGCTCCCTAGTCCGTAGGGGGTGTCTCGGGGACGCCAAACCCCTGGCGTGCCAGCTGCTAAGCCTGGGTCATATAGACCCCGCCGCGGCACAAATAGCCCTGGATATGATGTGGCGATTAAAAGCTTATGGGGTACGGATACAACTTTTTACTATAAGGTATTCGCTAAAAGATTAGGCTATAAAGATTAGACTGCAATTTCAGTTAGTACTAATAGTGTGAAGAAGTAAGATTTCGTGACCCGTGGTTCACCCAACAAACATGAAGAGTTTTTTATAGTTTGATTGTCTTAAATAAACAAAGTGTCTTTAGACCTTTAAAAAATATATAGTTTAGCATTCTTCGTTGCTTGTTTCTATGTAGATGTAGTTTATGGCTATCCGTAGAAGTGCTCGACAATGGTTCTACAATAGCAGTGGTTTTACACATGTGTGTTTTAGTATTTATGGACACAGGGTGGCACTTTGTAGGATGTTTCTTGCATGCCTTGTGAAGTTATTCTCTTAATTGGTTAATTTTTTTACTGTTATTATCGGGTAGGCCATTTATTAGTATAAAAAACACCCCTGTACAGTGTTAGAAAAAGTTGAAAACCAATCGAATTTATCAATACCGGTTGCCATAGAACGATATGACCAGCTCTAACTGAAGGTTGCCGCGTTGGCTCGATTCACTTTTGGTAGTTAGGTCAGCCATAGTAACAAGCTGACCGATTCCAACTTTTTGCTATTTGGTCCCTACTCCTGGAACTCTATTGAGTTAGCTCGATCAGCGAACTGTGGCGACCTAGGTTACAGTTAGATCCACACTCTACACACTCTTTTAAGTTAGTTCCCCACTCCTCACACACTTGTGAGTTAAGTACCCACTTTCCACATTATTTTGAGTTCCCCCCCCCCCCTCCGCACACTATTTTGTGCTAGCTCCCCATTCCCCACACTCTTTTGAGTTTGATCCACACTCTACACACTATTTTATGTTAATTCCCCACTCCTCACACACTTGTGAGTTAAGTACCCACTTTCCACATTATTTTGAGTTGCACCCCACTCCGCACACTATTTCGTGCTGGATCCCCATTCCGCACACGCTTTTGAGTTAGACCCATACTCTACACTCTTTACAGTTAGCTCCCCGCGCCTCACATTCTTTTGAGTTACACCCCCACTCCTCACACTATTTTGTATTAGATCCCCAGTCTCTCTTTTAAGTAAGGTCCCATCCCAAACGCACAACGCTGGTCCGCGTGAGTAACCCGGCCTGCCGCAGGACGTGGTGGAGGTGCTGCTGAGCTGGGACGAGCCGCTGGGCGCGGCGGGCGCGGCGCGGCAGGCGGGCGCCGCGTGGCTGGCCATGGCGCCGCGCAAGTTGCTGGCGGCCGCCATGACGCACGCGCAGACCCGCGGCCGCCCCGCCGCCTTCCTGGCCGTGTACCACGCGCTGCTGGCGCGCAACGAACGCACCCGCGGCTCGCCGCACTTCCTCAAGAGTGAGCCACCTTGCGTTTACACTCTAGATTACACTCTTTAGATCCTAGCCAGGTGACATCTAAATAGTGTAGGTATATAGAAAGATAGATAGATAGATAAATTCTTTATTGCACACAATTTATAATATAAATTGAAAACATAAATATAAGAAGAATAAAAATGCGCAAAGGCGGTCTTATCGCTTTAAGCGTTCTCCTCCAGACAACCCTTAATGAAACAAGAAAAGGAGTATGGAAACGGGATAGTGCAATTTTAAAAATATATAACATAAACTACATCTACTATATATAACAATAATACATAAACAGCTAATACAAATACAAATAATACAGAAATAAATACATACACATATAAATATGTTACGGGTAGGGTTGGAAGTTGGAAAAACTTAGGTTTACCCGGGTTTCTTTAGTATTACCTAAGGTTTTTAATCAATGTCAAAATAATAATAAAATCACGTAACATAACTCATCTAACCTAACCGACCAGAGTGGGAGAGACATAGGTGAGTATGGGTAAAATTCGAAATAAAATTCATATTACTTATTATTCGAACTTTACCCAAAACGTTTGGGTAGTACTTAGTAAAACCGTGTAAACCTAGGTTTACTACATCCTTAGCATTACCCGTAACATATTATATAATAAATTCCCGTATACCCGTATGGAGATGACATCGTCGGCAACTGTGTGCAACTCAGAGATATTATTGAATAGCGTCTGGAACATTTTCGGAATGGGATGTGAACTGAAAGCAACGTTTTTCAAAGGAATCGCCAGAATGGATGCAAACCTTTACTTATGTAATTCGTGTATAGCTTGACTTATTACGGTATAGTAGAATCCCATAAGCTGTAGATCATCGATTTCAACAGACCAACTATTGAAATCGATGCTGTATCGAACACTGTTCTGTAAGTCCTGAAACAATAAAGGTCTTAATGCTATCTTGCAATAACATAACTTTAATATAAAAATATGTGTCATGATTACAAACATATACATGAGTACTAATAAGTACCTAAAGGCAACTTTCATGGTAGAATTTTATTTTCAATTCTCACGTTAGAGCTGAGCTGAACAAAACCGCTTTATAACCTTGTGTGCCAAATAAGTACGTTTATAGATAAAACAGAATTGTTTCCATCAATTCCACAACCACTTTATGATAACCTCATGATGATTCCATGATTCCACAATCTATATATATATATATATATATAAAAGGCAAATCTATATATATATAAAAAGCAAAGGATATAAACAGCCGACTAACTAGAAACATAAATTAGTGATATCTGCATATCATCTGAGAAAAGTACAGAAATCCTTTGTGGGGATGGGTATATGCTTTTATAACATGATACCGAAGGTAATATTAGATTTACCTTTACCTAAGTTTAAACAATATATTAAAACACATTTAACAAATCGTGGTTGCTACTCGATTGATGAATTCCTTAACGACAAGGCTGCTTGGAACCACTCCGCTCTCATCTCTCACAAAACAGAAAAATTCTAAAGGATGATAAAATTTTCGATTTTTTAAGTAATATACGTTTATATTTTCTTTTAGCAGCAAGACATTTTTTTAAACCTTTGTAGTTAAATTTACCAAATCAAAAATTGAACTTAACGTGAGCGAAGCCGCGGACTAAAGTATGGTACTAGTATGGTATAAATTCATTCAAAGAAATGCCTAGCAAGAGCAAGTTGTGATAAAACCTATTTTATGCACTTGTTTCACAATCCAATAATATTGTAGACCACGCTTCTAAAATTTATGTTTTTCTATTTCAGCTGAACAATGCGACATTTACATAGACTACTACAAGCAGCTGACTTCTGAATCATAATGTGAAGGTCCAGGGGTCAATATGACGTAAGATGACTAGGTATTCACGTTTTGACACTTGTTATGTAAAAATTAACTATAGATATATAGATAAATTTAATTCAATCTGAAGATAAAATGTAGATAATGTAATTATTGTTGTATATTTACTATGTACTAAAATGAATCTGTGAAATTTGGTTTATATAAAAATCACCTAAATCGCCCATAAGTTTTAGGCCTAATCTTACTGACTTAGATCAACATTAATTTTTTATAACTCCAAAAGTTAGAAGTAACTAGCCACGGCTGCAACCTCCTACCAGTCCAGACCAGGGAACGACCAGGAATCAAACCGGGACCTCCCACTTATAACCACGGCGCTCTCTGCTGCGCTAGGGAGGGATGCGCCAGAGAGGTCGTCTAAAGATAGTACCTGAAAACCACCTTAAGATTTGCAACAGCGTCACAAGGGTGACGGGGGAGCGCGAAAGCTCGCCATTTGGACAGCCCCAGGGCTCGACTACATCGAGGGAAAGGAGGGACGTCGACCCGAGTATGCCTCCTGCGGAGACTCTGACCCCAGCTTGGGTTGACGTTTCGGACTTGGGATGGTTTAGTCAGACAACGGTATAGTCGGAACGCTTGTGACCGTGGTAACGACCCATATTCTCAGGTGTCTTCAGAAATCGGGACCCTCGTCTTCACCGGCGAAGAGACACTGTGTAGGCTTCGCGTTGCGGTGCGTTACTTAATCGGGACACATTGTCGGTAGTTATTGTTTGTGCTTATGTGTAAAAGATAGATACTACTTTAATAGTAATTTTTTTATCATGACAACCATATGTAGATAAACTTTGGCCCACATGGCATGTTATAAACACAGTTTAGGAGATAGTGTAAAGTATTATAGCATTGCATGAGGGGAGTTTACTTACCCTAATGAGGTAGCCCATATCCATAAAAATTTTGTTTCCACCCACTGTTAACACAGATAACATAATAGTTTTGTTATGTTGGTTAATTTTGAAATGGAAACAGCTATGTACAGAAACCACAATATATTTTATAGACAAAAGATGTAATACAAACTTTGAATAAATTTACATAATATACAAATTGTTAAATGCTTAATAGTTATGTCATTATATAACCCAAAACAGTTCCTAATTCTAGAACTCAATAACCGCACGAATAGCCTTTCCAATATGCATCAAATGAAATGCTTCATTAATTTCATCCAATGGTACTTTATGGGTAACAAAATCATCCAGAGGTAGTTTGTTGTTGAGGTAATCGTCTACTAATTTAGGAACGCTGTCTCTGCTTTTGTACCCTCCAAAGGCTGTGCCTTTCCAAACTCTGCCGGTCACTAGTTGGAATGGACGTGTACTGATTTCCTCTCCAGCACCAGCAACTCCAATGATTATAGACTCTCCCCAACCTTTGTGAGCTGCTTCTAAAGCTGCACGCATAGTGTTTACATTGCCGATACATTCAAAAGTGTAATCCAATCCCCCATCAGTCAAATCAACAAGGACCTGCTGTATAGGTTTATCGTAATCCTTAGGGTTGACAAACTCGGTAACACCAAATTTCTTGGCTATTTCAAATTTATCTGGGTTAATATCCACACCAATTATGCGTTTTGCACCAGACACTCTGCAGCCTAGAGCAACAGCCAGACCCACAGCCCCCAAGCCAAATATAGCACAGTTGGACCCGGCTTCAACTTTTGCTGTGTTCAGGGCAGCTCCATAACCAGTTGTAATACCACATCCTAGCAAGCATACCTTATCCAACGGAGCAACATCTGCAATCTTACACAAGGAAATTTCTAGAACCACTGTATATTCACTGAATGTGGAGCATCCCATGAAGTGAAACAGTTCTTGACCTTTGCAGCGGAATCGTTTTGTACCGTCTGGCATCACACCCTGACCTTGAGTGACACGTACCTTTTGACAAAGGTTAGTTTTTGGGTTGAGGCAAAACTTGCATGTTTTGCACTGAGGGACATACAATGGCAAAACATGATCACCTGGCTTCACCGTTGAAACACCTTCTCCGATACTTTCTACGATACCACCACCTTCATGGCCTAGAATAACTGGAAAGACCCCCTCTGGGTCTTTACCCGATAAAGTATAAGCATCGGTATGACATACACCGGTTGCAAGTATCTTGACTCTAACTTCGCCAGCTTTCGGTGGATCCACTTCGATTTCTTCGATGGATAAAGGTTTTCCGGCTTCCCAGGCCACTGCAGCTTTGCATTTTATAACTTGACCGGCTGTAGACATTTTCTGGCTTGCTACACGTAATAGTAATAAGAATAAAATGTATTCAATTCAATTCAATTCTTGTTTATGGCTTTTGTCTGCGCCAACTGGGCACAAGGTATTTCGCCAATGTCTTGTAGATGAAGAAGGCACGAAGGAGATTGATCGGTGAAACTAATGAAAAGTTAATTTTGAATTTGTACCAAGAAATAGTTGTTATTAGCTAGTTAGCTCTTTAACCTAAGGACACAGACAACACATGCATATATATCTTACACGGATATTTTTTGTACATTATACTTTAATTTTATTACTTACTATATATTTACATAAAAATCTACAATAAGGACTGAAAACAAACATTAAAAAACATTTAACACTCAAAGGACGGGGGACTTTGGGAGGAAGAATGGTGGGATTATGAAGGTTAACTCATGTTTCTTGGGACGTAAACTTTTACAGTTCCACTGTAGCAGGGTTATTGGGCCCATTTTGGAGTAGTTTAAAAAGTTGGCTTAAGTTTTTGGCAACGTTGGGCGGTAAGGGAATTTCACTACATGGAGCGACAATACTAAGTAGAAATTCGGAGATAAACTCAAGCATTTTACCTTGGGAGGGAGGGTTCTCAACATTGTTGTTGAGAGCGCATCCATTAGGAAGGGATGAGGAGTAATCACCGACAATAGTCTGAACAGCTTTTTTATCGTAGCCCTTTGCTAGAGGAGCTCGGGGACGAGGAGAGCGGAAAACTGTTTGCCGGTAGGAGGTTTTGGAGGAAGTTACATTAGTAGGAGTAAACATTTCTTTTGTTATCTCAGCATAGGACCTGCGGACAGGAGGAAACTGAGATGATGCTTCAATGTAAGATTTATTATTCTGAGACATGACCATTTTAATAGATTGCTGCCTGGAGAATTCTGGGCAGTCTTTATCAGTAGCAAAATGACTACCAGAGCAGTGTAAACATGTAGATAATTCCTTGATGACCAAACATGAGTCACCTGTATGGGGCTGAGCACATCTGTAGCATCTGGGCTTAGATCTGCAGATTGTTTTAATGTGGCCAAAACGGCAGCAGTTCTGGCACTGTATTGTTGGAAGTTTATATGTTTCAACTGGCAGTGAGGTGTGGTATGAATATACCTTAGCAGGAAGCATTTGCCCCCTGAAGGTTAGGACAACAGATTGGGTAGGCACCCAAGTGATGACACCCTCTGTGACAGATTTTCTATTCAGTCGCCTTGATTTCAGAACCTCACCACAGCCAGGCGGGAGCTCTAGCGAATCAACAAGCTCGTCCATCGACCAGTCCACGGGAACTCCTTTCACCAGCCCCATTCTGGTTATGTTGTATGTGGGAATTATAGCTCTATATTTGCATAACTTCAAAACTGGACTAACCAGAAAGTTGTTGGCAGCTTGGGCAGAAGTAAACTCTACAGTAATTTTGTTGCGGCCTATATTTTTGACGCCGTCGTGGATAATTGAACCAATTTTGTGTTTGTGCAAGAATTGACCGAAATTTATAGCCCGTAATGACGCTCCAGAGGATGGGTCCTCCACTTCCCGTGAGACTTGGACGATAAAAGGCCCATTATCATCGTCAGAGTATGACTTGGCGCCTTCGGTGAAGGAAGGATGTATGTAAAGGCTTTGAACGGATGGGTTTACCTGAGTAGGATCAGTTATAGTTTTTTTGGCCGTATATACGTTGGTATCCTCTCCTTGTCGTTTGCGAGACGAGGCTGATGCCCCCGGGTCGGGCGGCTCAGGAGGTGTATCTAGATCCATTTTACTGGAAACACTATAACTACAGACACATAATAAATATTTAACCAACACTAAATACGGTTAGATTTATACGAATATCACCAATGACAACTATTTCTGCTGCTGTGTAAATTCACATAAAACACCGAAATTACACCGGAATCTCACTAACACGTGTGCACAAATTGACAGGCCAAGTTACAGTTCAATATAAACAACACCAAATCCTTTTCAAGACGAGTTTACAATAAAATCAAAGAAAAATTTGAAAAAACCGCGTCCGCCATGTACGAAGTTTCCCGCCGAACCTAGTTATACTTTATCACATCGGCCATTATTGAATTAAATTTATGAAATCGTAAACACATGTCACCTTGTCACTCAGAATAAAATGTAACTAATCAACTTATCAATACCCTTGATAAATAAAGAATAAAGATAACATTGACATTCAAATAATAATAAAACCAAAACTGAATCGTATTAAGAAGTACCTACCACAAACTTTATACGTTCGTTACATCATTCAATGATGCAAGATGAGATGGGAAATAAGGAAACATATGTGCAAGACAGAGCTATAAAAATTTTCAACTTCAAACCCACAACGATGGAACTCGCTAATACGTAAATGGAATTCTAAACTTTATGTTAATTATTTCAAAACACCTATTATCTTGGTAGTTTAATTGATCTTGACGTCTTGGTAGTTTAATTGATCTTGACCGGACCGAAATGACGAATAACCGCAAAGGACCTTGAAAATGAAACCAAATGAGGTGCTTGAACACGGTGCATGTAATTGATAATAAGCGCATGCAAAGTGAACTAGCGTGGCTGGCAGACTACACTTTACAAGTTTATTCATGATTTTTTTTTCTTTTATTAATATCTAATTTAAAATAATCTAAATCTATTGATAGCCTGTTTATTGGTCCTATATTTTTACAGTGCCGTTATTTTATAAACATTAATTATTTAGGTACATGTATTAAACTATTGTCTATGCTTAAAATAACTTAAATATAGCTGTTTCATCTGAGACCAAGACAGACTGCACACTACAGCTGCTCACCAAGAAGAAAACTGACAAAATAGCCCATTCTGTAGATTCCTATGTAAATATGTTAAGTGTAATAATATTAAGTTGTAAATATATATGTAAGAACCTTCCTATCTCCAACCGACTAACATTCTAATTATCTGTTTTTCTGTTGGAAATTAACTCATAAAGGAGAAAAAAAAAAAAAAAAAAATCTGCTACTTATTTAAATGCGTCAAGATTAAAATTTGGTCTTCCTTATATTTCACCGATCATTCTCAAAAGCGTGTCTCCTCCATACCACGTGACATTGGCGAAGTAAATCGTACCCAATTGGTACAAACGCAAGCCATAAAAAAAAAAAAAAAAAAACTGACAAAATTGACATATGACAAAGACAGTGTATACATTATATATATTATTAACAAATGGGCATGTTCACCACGCTTGTTTGTGATTTTTTTTTCTATAAATGATATAATCTAACACACGACAATGGCGAAACTACATAATTACTATGTACTGTGTCCGCTAATTGATCAAAACAGTTTCTTAGGAGTGGCACGAGACCGGGACGATGAAAATGTTATTGTTACTTTAGGCCGCAATGTCGTCAACAAATATCGAGTAATAAGTTTTTATGTTTATAAAAGTAATGTGATGAAGCTTAAAAAAATTTTTCGTGTAATATAACTGTCCCAATAATACGTCTGTCAACCATGCAACACCGTCCGAGAATAACGATTGAAAACTGTTTATTTTATTGAGGTTATTAGCTTTCAGATCAGAAACAAATAGGGGGCTGGACATCGAAGGATCATCTGACCTCAGCAGTAATATTTGACAAGGAACAAGATGCGTATGTTGGAGTATTCAACAGGAATACCATTAAAACATGGAAAGATGACTCTTGCAGTCTGGATAAGAGTAAAAAGTTTAAGGTAATAAAATAAAACGATTAATGGCCGATTGGCGCAGTGGGCAATAACCCTCTGAGCCCAAGGCTGTGGGTTCAATTCCCACGGTTGTGGAAATGTTTGTGTGATGAACATTAATGTTTTTTAGTGTTGGGGTGTTTATCTGTATATTATATACGTTGACCTGTGCAGGGTTTTTATTCCAACACCTTGGGATCCCAACTTCCATCAGTTCTCAGAGCTATGTGCCCTGCCTGCTATTTCCATAGCTTGCTGAGTGACTGAGCCTTCTTATGAGGCCCATAGTTAATGACCATGTTTCCAATCCGTAAGTCATCACTGGCAACACACACTGTTTAGTTAACAAACAGTATAGTTTAGCTATGGTATCCAACTTGGATTCAGTAGGCATCATCCAATTGCTCCAAGCACTTTATCAGCAATAGAGCTGTTGTTATTATTATTATTATAGAATAGACTAAATAGCTTTCGCTGATGGGTCTATATCATTTCTTGTGCTCTTGGTCTTTTTGATGTTTGTACAGTCTATACTTAAACTGATTCAGTGATATTGCAGTCACTACATCTTCAGGCAAGGCATTTCACATATGCATAGAGTTATACAAATGTGGCCTTGCCTGTGTGCCTCACTGAATCAGTTTAAGAATAGACTGGATAATGAGCACAGGAAATGATATAGACGTGATATCAACGAAAGCTGTTTAGTCTATTATATAATAATAATAAAGCATCGACCAACATCTTAAGAAGCTTTCGCTTGGTTGTTGGATCAAGGGTCGGATACAGAAGGCAGTAGTCCTTAAAACAGCGCGTATTGATAGGTTTCCTTGCTTGGGCATTCAAAAGCCCAGCAAGCGGAGGGTGGATGCTTTTTTTTATAAATTTTTAATTTATTTTTAAGCATTGTTAAGAATAAAAAATAAAAAAAAAAATTAAAATCATTAAATTATAGAAAATAATAATAATAAACCAATTGTGTAATTTGCAATGTTGCAATTATGTAATTAATAATTTTCGCAGTTCTCAGTTAACATCATGAAGCTTATACCAAGAGAGGATGAACCATCAGTCATAGTATTTGAAAATGGCAACTGTGCCTCTCTACCCTATGCACTAGACAATAGAAAAACATATGAAAATAAACTACTTGTAAAAGACTCTGAAACTATAGTAGAGATAGCATGTTATAAGGTACAAAAAACAGACTACATTTGCTATGTTATTAAAAGGAATAAGAATTTGTATGAAATAATAACATGCCCAATAAGAGAAGAGCTAGGTGATATGGAGATATCAAAAATAAATAGGGTTAAAGTAGTTAGAGCCGATTCTAAAGAAGCCCATATTGTTGGAAAATTTATTAGTGCAGATGAGAATCCTGCCATTTATTTTATGTGTAAGTAAATTTTTACATACCATAAACCTAGTATCTAAGTCTGCAGTATATAGACATCTCAGTTTTAAAATTGGTAAAACTTATTCAATTTTTTTTTTTGCAATCTTCATAGAAATACTTTTAAGAGCTCCAATAGTGCATTGTGATGTCAAAGTATCAATACTCAGTCGTTTTTAATCTATTTTAAATGAAATTCCACATTGCTTCATGCAAATGCAGGTGTCGCTGGGGTAGAGCTCTTAAAAGTTGTGATCTAGAGTAATTCATTCAAACATGTAAAAGGAGCAGCCACAAAAACAATATATGCAGAAGTAATTTTGTTATCACAGCATGAAATATTTATTTCTTGTGTAGTTAAAGATTCTGCCTGTCTTTACATTACATAATAAAGGTAGTACTGATATTTTTTTAATTCCAGGGAGTGATACTACAATTACAGAATATGACTTAATTAAAAAAACATGGAAAACTATTGGTACTGTACCATGGATATCTACTATTACAAGTGTATCCATTGCTTGGATGGGCAAAGATCACCTCATCTTATTTGGGAGCAATACTGATCAAGATGGAGCCATCATTGTGGCCTACAACATCATTTTAGGTGTTGGGTCCTGCAGATACCCAATGAAAATGTACTCTGAAAATGCCAAGCTCTATTGTTTTAATGGTAGAATCATTCTTGAAGCATCAAATCATATTGGCATGTTGCCATACGTTTTAGAGATCAATAGAAATCTATCAAGTCTTCTAGGGTCCCATGAAATAAAACAAAATAACCATACAGAAATTGCGAACTGGGACACACCAGTAGATCCCTTATTCAATTATCCCAAGGAGGTGAAAAGTCTACTAAAACTTGGATTAACAGAGAGGAGTATGTGTGCACAAGTCATTGGAAAGTTGGTGGAGGAAGATGATATTAATAATATTAATCAAGTTATAAGAAAATTTGTAGATGTTCCAGAGTCTGTGTTGGTTATCTTGCTTAATTATGCTATAAAGAATATAAATCCAGCTAGCATTGATATTACAAATCATGAAGAATTTGTGAAATTTTGTAAAAATGACAGTAAAAGTTTTACTTTACTTCAGTATCTCTTTGAGATTGTATTCAGTGATGCAATGTTGATACCATATTTAAGGAATGGGCTATCACTTGATAGTGCATTGTTTTTATTGAATTACATATCTTATTTACTTGTTGATTCAGATATAAAGATTGATTCACACTATGAAAGTAAACTGTTTGATTGGTGTACACTACTGATGGACTCTTTTTACCAACAGTACTTGTTGACTAAAGATGAGAAAGTCTCTGATGTTTTAAATAATGTGCAAAATGTTGTTGGAAACCTTATAGATCAGTTAACTGTAATTGATAGCACTTTACCCATGTTACATAAAATTGTATCAGGGACATATTCTGATCCAAATGATAGAGAAACATTGCCATATACAATTGAGATGATAAATATATAATTTTTTCTTTATGATACCTAGTTTTTATTGAGCTGAACTACCTACTACCTAAGATTAATCCTAAATGTAATTTAGGATTCATGTAATAAACATCAATGAAAATAGTTTTGGTGCATTTTATTTTGTCCGCAGACTTCAAGTCGGAAATGAATTTACCTAAAAACTGGTATATTTTTAGGTATTTCCAGTATGCTGGCAACATAAGCTACCACTATAACAAGCAATTCATTAAACATTATATTAATTTCTGGTTGGATGGAAGAGATTAAGATGCAGTGATAATATGTATATGTATTGCTTTTCATATTTAACTGTAATTTTGTGTGGTATACAATAATTATTCATCATCAATAGAAATATGATGGTAAGCAACATGAGGTAACCTTGAAATATTTCAGAAACTGTCTTGTAGTAGTAGTAGTAGAGCTTTTTGTGACAGAGCTCAACAAGGGAAGTACTGTCGCCGTGCTTATTTCTGCTGCCAAGCAGCATTGGTGCAATGTGCTGTTTCCTGGTCTAAAGGGCATGGTTGCCATTGTAATTACAAATTGATGGACACAGGGTGGCATGTTGCAGGATGTGCTCCTTGTGAAGTGTTGCTCTTTTTATAGGCAATGGTTTTCCGGTTACCATCAGGTAAGGTATCCACTTGGTCCGTTAATTATTTATTACTATAACAACAAAAATAAAAATGAAACAATTGTGACATGAATAAATACAAAACTACAGAATCTTGCAATCACAGCAGTTGTATCTGGTCCAACAAAGACAATCAAGTAAAAGAGTGTATCATTCAATAGTTTTTTTATTAGATGCCCTAGCAAATTGTACAACCATTGGTTTTTCTTTTAGTAAATATCCATTTGTTTCATTCAAAGCATTCTCTGCTATCCTTACCGAGGGGAATGTAACAAAGCCTTGCCCTTTCATTCTTCCTTCTTGCATCACTCTCACATCAAAGCCTATTTGCTCATCTTCAGGTATGTGTTCCACATAACGTTTGTATATTCTTTTTACATCTTGTTCGGTAACGGTTTTAGCTAAATTTTTAATGTACAACCTCATGGATGACTCTCCAGGGTGATAATTTTTGAAGACAGGCAGAACTTTCATATCTCTATAAGAAATTCTATTCTTTAACAATTCCTTTCTAGTAATTGTTGGTTGGTCAGGTTCTGATGATGTGACTACATCCTCTGCAGGTTGATCTTCTTTCTGGAACTTTCCGAGTTCACCGATAACTTCAGGCTCTTCAGATTTCTTAGCTAGTGCATCCTGTGATACAAATAAAGATATTTTTTTTGACTCTACAATAATTGGAGTCCCTTCAAATACTTCTTTTTGGTCTATAACAATATGAGGTTTTTTTGTTTTAGGTATTGTTGCTGCAGAGAGCACTGCTGCAGGTCGCTTTCTAGTTTTTGGTAAAGTCTGTTTTCTCTTTGTGACTGAGGGTAAAGGTTGTTTCTGCTTTTCACTGGTTTCATCACTTGATATTTCAGATTCAGGCTCACTCGGGGGAAGAATAGGTATTTCGTCAAAAAAATACTCTCGAAATGTCTCTTTAAAAAAATCTAATGCGGTACTGTTCTCACTAAATGGATTATCGAGTGACATCTTATTCATCAAATGTAAGGTTTGAATATAAAAAGGTTTGTGTGTAAATAATGCGCGAATGATGTTAATAACTGTTTTAGAAGTTACTTTAGGATATTCATATTTAATATGTGTTGGTGGCGGCTGGTAAAAGTCTACTGATGGATTCCATGCATTAAGGGCACGTAAAAATTCTTTTATTAGGTTTGTAGTTAATGAATTGATGTCCTCTTTGTGTTTAGTTTGTTCTACTGGTACTTTTTCGAAAGAATATTCTACAACCAACCGTCTGTTGGCTATTTCTAGTTGGTGAAGACGTGACAATGAAGATTTAGCCTTTTCTAGAGTAGAAAAGGAAGCAAACACATAGTCACGTTTCTTCGTAGTTTCCCAAACTTGCTCAGCTCCAAAATGTTTTAATAATTGTTGTTTGTCCTCAGAAGACAACATAGATGGTAAATGTTTGATTATTAGCACTTTAGACATGTTTCGTGATTAAATCTGGCAGAACTTAAGTCACAATTTGATTTTCTGGAAAATATCATAATAGAACAAAAAAAAATTTGATATTTCGAAAAGTAGAAATGGAATTTTATGTAGAAGAAAAACACAACAGTAAATAATCACAATAATTCACATTCCATATTCGACTGCTTTTTTAAATTTGCTTAATGGCTTTGGGTTCCAATGGAGTGTAAAAGCAGACCACTACGTGTTGTATGTATTCTATGATTAAACTTCTTCTTCTTTTTGGTTTATTGGTTCTGCGCGCTGAGCGATTGAACCATAGTCAATTGCTTATTCTGTGGTCAAGTGTTGTTCTTATTTATAATTTTTTTTTTAAACGAGGAAACTTTTTACATTGAAAAAAAAACTAAGTTTTTTATAAAAAGGAAACGGAATTTCGAAAAGAATTAATAGGATCAGGAAAGGATTAAATAGTATAATAATATGGATTTAATAATAATATAATTTAATAATATGAAATACTTAAACTAGCTACTTATTTACAACTTAATATCATACAATAGGATAAATGAGGAAAAAAGTTTATATATACATGGTTCATTAATGGACAAGAGGATGTCAACGGAAGTAGGAAGTGGGATGTTTAACTTAATAAGACCCTGGTAAAATGAATCCCGGTTATATTTTGAGCATGATAAGAATATGTGGTTCAGGTCCCCCACCTCACCACATTCGCACAAATCACTATCCACAATTCCAAATTTCGCCAGTTGCACAGGAGAACAAACGTGGCCCAAACGCATACGCGTCAAGATACATGTCACTCTCCTGCTCAACTTTAAACCCGAGAACCATGGCTTTGACGGAATAGAGTTTTGAATCCTAGCGAAAGATTTATCCTTTGACTGGCTAGAAATCGACCAAGCCATTTTCCAAGATTCCTGAAGGGAATGTTTTGGCAGTGCACATAAATCATAGGCATAGTTACAATAGTCTGCAATATCTCCGCATGATATAGCCTCATTGGCAAGCTGGTCAGCACGTTCATTTCCAGAAATTCCAGTGTGACCTGGTACCCAGGAAAACACCACTGTATAGCCTTTTTCATTACAAGTAAGCAGGAGGTTTCTAATTTTTAAAATAACATGGCTTATCTGGGCAGACTTAAATGGAAATCTAGATAAAGCTTGCAGAGCACTCATAGAGTCGGTAAATATGATAGATTCCTTAAGTTTGGCAAGAAGAATATATTCAACAGATTTTAACAAACCAAAGCATTCTCCAGTAAAAACTGATGATTCCGGTGGAAGTTTTATTTTCTGGACAATATTATATTGAACATGAAAAACTCCAACTCCAACCGGGCCATCCGGTGAATGCTTAGAAGCATCACTATACATATAATGAAAATCAGAAAATTTATTTTCTTTTAATATGTTTACATATTGAGGAGCTTCCAACTGGTTTCTTGGAATACCTGGATTAATTCTAACATCCGGAGAGATTATTAATGCATTATATTTAGAATAAAAAGTAGGATAGCAATATGTACTATAGATCGGCGCTTGTATGGAGCAAAACATTCGATAGCTTTTGATAAGACACGGGTCAGATTTATGTGACCAGTACGAACAAGTATATATAAATTCTAAGAGGAGTTGAAGTTTATCACGTAAAGGATGCTGTGAAAATTGCATAGCTTTAAAAAGATATCTATCAGCTAGAAATGGTCGTCTTAAACATAGAGGGGGTTCAACGCCCTCTATTTGCATAGCATTGATAGGAGTAGATTTCATAGCACCAAGGATGATCCTTAGCGCTTTTGCCTGCACGCTATCTAATTTCCTAAGAGCAACGGCACTACAGGGCTCTAGAATAAAAGTGGCGTAATCTAATAAGCTACGAATAAGGGCATTATAAATAAGACGCAAGGAAAAAGAATGAGCACCCCACCAGACACCGGTTAGACACCTGATCATATTTAAGTTTTTTTCACACTTAGCTACAATATAGTTACAGTGAGGGACTCCAGTAAGTCTGGAGTCTAAAATAACGCCCAAGAATTTCGCTTCAGACTTTACAGGGATAGGATTATCCCTATAAAGGACGTTGAAATCGGGATAGATTCTCCGTCTAGAAAATAGAACAACAGTGCTTTTATTAACAGACAATTCCAGTCCGTGGACATCTAACCAGTAATTTAGCTTTTTAAGAGTTGTAGTTAAACAGTTACTAGAATTTTCAATACACTTATCCGACTTGTATAAGAGTAGATCATCAGCATATTGCAAAATATTTACATCAGAGTTTAATGATTTTTCTAAATCATATGTATAAATATTATACAGTAATGGACTGAGGACGGACCCCTGGGGTAAACCTCTCCATGCCAGCCTAAAAAGTTGAATACCGTTATGTAGGTCTAATTTAATACACCTCTCAGAAAGCATATTGATAATAAATGTAATTAATAATTGTGGTACATGGAGGTCATGAAGTTTTCTATGCATTACTGAGATCAGCACATTATCATACGCTGAGCTGATATCAAGAAAGGCCGCAAGAACCGACTCATTACTCGAGAAAGCTAGCCGAATATCCGAAACCAAAATACTAATATTGTCTATGGTACTACGGCCTTTTCTGAATCCCAGCTGATTAGCTGTCAAAATATTATTATTTTCAATGAAAAATTCTAACCTGTTTTTAACAAGATGCTCAGCTATTTTAGCGAGAACAGAGGATAGGGCTATTGGGCGAAAATAAGAAACATCAGAGGCTGGTTTGTTTGGTTTTAATATGGGAATTATAGCTTGGGTTTTCCAAGAAGAAGGAATATTACCAGACAACACAATGGCATTAATAATACTCAAATAGTAGTTCAAGGAAGCGACACTGCTGTTTATTAAGAAAGAGTAAGTAATGCCGTCTTCGCCTGGGGATGAATCTTTTACATAAGATAAAACCCCTTCTAGTTCAGACAAAGAAAAGGGAGCATTGAGGTCTGTATAACTACAAGCTTTAGAGGAAAAAGTACAACACTGGACATTATTAAAGTCAGGAACTGATGGAGGAGCCAACTTATCCATAAATTGGTCGGCTAGCTCAATAGGTAATGCACCAGATGGAGATTCATAGAAAGCTGATTTAAACCTTCTAATATTTCTCCAAACTACCGATGGACAAATATCAGGACTTATGGACTCGCAAAATCGTTTCCAACCCTCAAATTTCTTCTTTTTGAGGAGCTTACGAGTTGTAGAAACTGTTTGAGAATAATTTTCAAAATTATCCGTAGTCATCATGGAACAATATTTTTTCTCAGCCTCTTTCATTACCACCTTTAACCGTAGGAAGGCTAGATATTTTTGAATCAACATAATGTTTAAATGTAGTCCAGTCATCTGGCAGCTTATGTTTTAATTTAGAACTGTATTGTAGGTTAGAAGGAGGGCAAGAGATAGGTAAAGTAAGAACAAGTGGTAAGTGATCACTGCCATAAGAATGATCAAGTACACTCCAGGATATCAGAGAGGCCATACTTGGAGAAAAGAGATAGGTCAGGAGCACTAAGGCATTCACCAGGACCAGTACGTCGAGTTGGAGTGCCATTGTTCAAAATACATATATTTTGAGAGTCTAAAATATCTGCCATCAAATCACCATAATAATTAGAACTAGTACTACCCCATGACTGATTTTGACAATTGAAATCCCCAAGTACTAAAAATGGACTAGGTAAAGTAGTAAGTAAATGACTAAACTCATTATATAAGGTATAAGAAGGGTGAGGAATATAAACAGAAATAATACAAATTTTATTTACAATCACAGCAATGGCATTAATGCCATCACTGAGGGGAGGGAGTGAAAAAATTTTATAGGAGAAAGCTTTGGCAATGAGTATGGCCACTCCACCATATCCATCAAGCCTATCATTTCTCACAGTAACAAAACCAGAGATCCTGAAAGAGAACTCTGGTTTTAACCATGTCTCAGAGAGACACATAGCCATAGGCTTATATTTATTTAGCAAGTAAAGAATATCAGTTTTTTTGCTTATGGCACTCCTACAGTTCCACTGAAGGATTTTGAGGTCCATAATTAAAGATTTGGTTTAGAGCTGTCAATAAAGAATTTGCGACGTTGGACGGTGAAGAGATAGTATTAGAAGTGTTATTTAAACTAGAATTAGAGAGTAATTTTATAAGTTCCAAAATTAATTCTGCAATGGATTGTTGTGGGATTGTATTTGATGATCTCTGTTTTAAGACATAACCATCAGGCATCTGAGAATTAGCATTATTGTAATCACTTTCAATCGATTGATGCATGGAACGGTCATATCCTCCAGTTTGTTTTGGAGGTACACGACGTTGAACAAACACAGTTTTTTTATGAGAACTGTTTGGTGCTGATGGTACATATGAATTGAAGTTTGATGAAGGATGATTTTCATTTTCAGATTGTGGAGGAGAGGTAGCAGCTACATCAGCATAAGACTTTGATGTAGAAGGGGGATGGACTTTAGCCACCTCTGCATATGATATGCAGCTCTGGGCCATTGAAATTTTG
This sequence comes from Pararge aegeria, assembly GCF_905163445.1. Taxonomy (NCBI): domain Eukaryota; kingdom Metazoa; phylum Arthropoda; class Insecta; order Lepidoptera; family Nymphalidae; genus Pararge; species Pararge aegeria. Next base: position 16,918,120 of record NC_053195.1, read on the forward strand.
ATTTTCTGCTGTCTAGAAAATTCTGGACACAACTTACTAGTCGTAAAGTGGCGACCTGTGCAATGAAGACAACGAGCATTATCAGAGACAACGGCACAAGTGTCTGAGGGGTGTTCATCCCCACATTTAAAGCAACGGGGCTTGGATCTGCATTGAATTTTAGTGTGGCCAAATTTGCAACAATTGTAGCACTGGATGGTTGGGAAAATATATAATTCAACAGGGAGTGCTGTATAACACATGTAAACCCTTTTTGGTAAAATTTGACCATCAAACGTCAATACAACCATGTTTGTATTTGAAAATGAAGCTGTACCATCATAATTTTTCTTTTAATACGTCTTACCTTTATGATTTTACCACATCCTATAGGAACATTGATATTTTCCTGGATATCTTCTTCCGTCCAGTCTTGGGGCACACCTTTCACTATACCCACTCGTGTAACAGTAAAGCTAGGAATGAAAACTTTGTAAGAGAGGCCCACTATCAATGAGCTCTCTGTAAACAAGTTGGCATCCTCATAATTGGAAAAAGCCATGGACAATCTATTTCTGCCTATGCGTTTTAAACTGCCATTAACAATATTATTTATTTTATATTTTTTCAAATCTTTGCCAAACTGTATTGGATGCAAAGTTATTGGATCATTTGGGGATGAGGTGATTCTTTGTATGTGGACAGTGAAAGGGCCGGAATCTGTGCTAACATACTTTCTAGGTAGTGGTTGTGAGAGACCCGAGGTAGTGGGTTGAGTCATGTTGGCACCAGTATTGACCGGTGGGGCATGGCTTTTAGGAGGTAACATATTTTTGTTCTCATCTTTAATATCATCTAAAACAATTGGAATAATTTTTCGTCAGAGTCTTCGCACTGACATGCTTGGGCATACAATTTTCCATCCTTACTCTTTCGTTTTTTACAGTTGCAATGACGACACCTTTTTCGCGGTTTCGTGCGTTTACGTTGTGAAGCAGGAACAAAGCCATCCTCAGTGTCCATTGACGAATCATCAATGACTATGTTATATCCTACAGGAGGACCAGGGCCAGGCCCCGGACCTCCGGGGTCGTCCGGGGGATCGACCCCCATATAAAGAAAAAAAACTTACCAACTCTCAATAATTAATACATACACTAATAATAACACAAAATAATAAAATAAATATCTAGAAACAATTTACTAAATACTCTTAAACACTAAATTCCTTATCTGATCCACTTTTTTCAATAATTAAAAATTAAAATCTAAAAACCACGTCCGCCAAATTCGAAGTTTCCCGCGCTTTTTCTATGATTAAACTTTCCTACGTTTTACCTTTTTATTTTGTGTTTACGCTGTTTGTTCTCTGTAGTCGTATTTGCCCGGTAGGGATGTGACATTGTACATAAAAAAACGTTTTTCAATGAATCGGTTTTTCTTCTTACCCAGAAAAATCGATTAAACGAAACAACTAGTGAATTTTTGATCAAATGAATCTTCTGAACTGTTTCATAAGCACAGAAGGAATGCCATCATAGATGCATAGATAGCGTTAATGTAATATTATGGAGATATTATTCAATGGCAGTTAGCGTTCCAGGTTCTGGGCTAAAAAAGCAAACTTAATATCGGGGGGTTGAAGATGAAAAATCAGTCATAATTGATTGAATGATTATAAAAAAAAAACAATTATTAATCGATTCGAAATCGAATTTTTTCACATCCCTAATTTGCCGTAAAATAAATACGTCAAACAAGTACTCGCTACAAGTTCAAAAGTTTGTTTTTATTTTTAAGATTTCTCAACTTTAGTATAGAACATGATTATTTAGCTAATTAACTACCATGTCGGATCCACCACCTAAGAAACCTGTGAAAGTGGTAGTTTTGGGAGATATAGGCAGAAGTCCACGCATGCAATACCATGCACTTTCTCTTGCCGGTGCGGGGCATAGCGTCAATCTTATCGGTTACGTGGAAACAAAACCACTTTCCGAAATAGAGCAGAACCCGCTAATAACTGTAACGAAACTTCACCCCTTGAAAGTCGAAAGCTACCCGAAAATTTTACGGTACATCTTAAAAGCGATATGGCAGTCTATAAGTTTATTATTAACGTTATTCGTTACGGGGAAATGTAGCTATATACTCTGCCAGAATCCCCCCGCGATCCCTACATTGCCGGTGTGCCGATTTTACTGTCTAGTCACACGAACAAAGTTAATAATTGACTGGCATAATTATGCCTGCTCTATCATGGCGCTTTCTCTAAGTTCTAATCACCCACTCTTAAAAATATCTACTTACATAGAAAAGGGCTTTGGCCAGTCGTCTGATAATAATTTATGTGTGACATATGCAATGAAGAGGGATTTATTGGAAAATTGGAATATAATGTTAGTATGTATGCATTAAATTAAATGAAAAGAAATAGCGTTTTATTAAAATAATTCTCTCACAGGCTCAGGTGAAATGCTTATATCTCACCTTACCTAAGGCAGATTGAGTTGCTCCATTAATGTACTGATTTAAGAAGGAGGTAAATAAAGTAATTGTTATGTTTCAGAGCTACAGTCTTATATGATAGGCCTCCGAAAATATTCCACCCAATCACATTGCAAGAAAAACATGACTGGTTTATCAAAATAGGGCAGCAGTATGAAGAATTTAGATGTTCAGAGCATGAATGTGGGGATTCAAATACTATGACTGCATTTACTAAAGTAATAGAGAATACTGTGAGAGTGAGATATGATAGGCCAGGCCTTCTATTTAGCAGCACCAGCTGGACTCCAGATGAAGACTTCAGTATATTGATGGAGGCATTACAAGGTGATACTTCATCATATAAACTCATTTTATAGCACACTACAGGTCACAGGTCTCCTCCCACAATTAGAAAGGGTTACTTAGTTCAAATTATAAAATTGAAATTGTAACCAATAATATAATTTGATCTAACCTATGGTATTTAAGAATAGCTCTTTATTTAGGTAAATTGTGTTGTTGATTGTAAATTATCAACAGAAGCAACTACCTACAATAAAATTTCCCAGGCTGGGTTATAAATTGTTTGTGACTTTCAAAAAATGCTATTTCTGTTTACTTAAAGTTAAGTGACATTTTAATAGTTTTGAAACCACAGGAGCAGTGAAAGGATTCTAAGCTTAAGGTCTCTGTTTATTGGATTAGGACTTAAAATCATTTGAAATAAGTTGATATTTTCTCTCACCTATGCTGTGTGGTTTACAATATATTTGTCTAGCATATAAATCTAAATACACTATATGTGGCATAGCTATTGCTAAACCATTAAGACTGAACTAAACTAGCACCAAAGTTGGTTTCTGTAGGTAAGTTTTAACCTTTAAGTGCAGTTTGGAATTTGTTGGTCCATCTTGTTTGACGGCCGACTGGCGCAGTGGGCAGCGACCCTGCTTTCTGAGTACAAGGCCGTGGGTTCGATTCCCACAACTGGAAAATGTTTGTGTGATGAGCATAAGTGTTTTTCAGTGTCTGGGTGTTTATATGTATTTTCTAAGTATTTATTTATATATAATTCCTAAAAATATTCATCAGTCATCTTAGTACCCATAACACAAGCTACGCTTACTTTGGGGCTAGGTGGCGATGTGTGTATTGTCTTAGTATATTTATTTATTTAGTATATTTATCTTTCTTCCAAGACTATTATTATAAAACTACTTGATGTATCTTTTTCAGTCTATGAAAGAACATACAACTTATCAAAAAAACTGCCAAAACTTATTTGTGTGATAACTGGCAAGGGACCTATGAAAGAACATTTTAAAAAACAAATTGCTTCACGCAACTGGGAGCATGTGAGTGTGGTGACTCCATGGCTTGAGGCTGCCGACTATCCCACTATGGTGGCCAGTGCAGACCTTGGGGTCTGTTTACACACAAGCTCCTCTGGTTTAGATCTTCCTATGAAGGTTGTTGACATGTTTGGAGCAGGGTTACCTGTTCTGGCTTGTGATTTTAATTGGTAAGTATTGTTTTATATGAAGATAAACTAGATATTATGAAAATTAAGTTTAATTTTACTCCACAAACAGCAGGAGAATCTGTATATTGTTATATTCATTTGATTTATAATTTCTTCAATCCGTATACTCCACACCAAACAGATCCTCGGCAATGTACCCTCTACGCACGTTTTGCTCCGAAACCAGAGCATCCTCAGATGTTGACTTTACAATGAATAATTGTTAAGATAGACTTTTATTTTTCTTTTATTTTAATTTTGTTAAGATAGGTATACTTTTTAATAAAAAACATAAAAATAGTGTTTGCCAAGAAAGCAAGTTCTCTTTTAAATGAAGAGCTAGTAATAGAAGAGATAATAAATATTTGGTTTAGATTTGATGTATGTCAAGAAAAACAATAATTATTCTCCTTAATTATGAAACCTTTTCAAAATTGTAATGAAGCTTTTGACTAGTGAGCCTTTTATTAAAAATTGTATATAAAGAAATTTATTATTTTTATTACAGCCTTGATGAACTAGTGCAACATGGCGAAAATGGCTATGTATTTAAAACAAGTGATGAGTTATCAAAGCAAATAGTATCTTGGTTTGAAGAGTTTCCTAATAATACCAAGCAAAATGAAATAGTAGAAAATATAAAAGACAAACTAATACAGTTCCAGGAAAATAGATGGGAAGACAATTGGAATTTGAGAGCTAAAAAGTTTTTTGAGTAATTTTATAGGAATTGAGTTAGATAGCAATTTATTAGGTGAATATGTGATACATTGCAATATTTTGTTTATTATAGAGAATTTATGAAGAATATATTAATATTTACAAATATACCTAGTTGTATATTTTATTGTTATGTTGGCCTGACATTTTTACACAAATATCAAACTATCCTTCAACTTTAGTCATTGCCATTACATCTGTTAAGATTCTAAGACTAATTATTATTTATGCAAATTGAGTTGTACAGAAATCTATAGCAGAACAAACTAGCCATAAGAATAGTGCTATCCTTTGGCATTCCCTATGCCCAAATAGGACTATGTGATAAATAGGACTCTCTAATTGTAGACTTGTTAATTAAGTTTAACAGAATTAGCAATGTCAGTTATTAAGGAATGCAGGTTGGTCAGTGGAAGGAAGGGTGGTTGTTAGAATTTGGATAATAGTCAAAATTAAAAGGGATATGGCAAGAAAATAAAGTTAAAACCAGTTTTAGTTATTACAGAATGTATTTACAAAAATAACACATCCAATAGTCCTTTCACTTACACTAAAAGTCTTTCAATTTCTTGCTGGATACTTGTTATTTGAGGTTTCAACTGTGACCCCTCATTTATAGTAATAGAACATGCCACAATTGGTCTGGACACTCCACAGGCCCTACCCAGTGCTTGTTTAGACCTAACAAAGACATAAGGCACATTCTTGTCTTCACACAATATAGGAATGTGTAGCACAATCTCTAAAGGCTCAGCATCTGCAGCCATTATGATGAACTCTGATAGACCTCTGTTCAGAGTCTTTGTTGCTTCATTGGCTCCTTTGCGCAGTTGCTTGTAGTTTGCAGCCTGCTGAACTAAGTTCAGTATTTTTGCAGTTAAGGATGCATCGGCCAGAGGGTACGCTTTTGGATTCACAGTTTCATTATCCGCCTGAAATGGAATTAATTGGTTTAAAATTATTGAAGATAATATTTTTTAATTTACAAACATTGCAAGCCATTTAGATTTTTTGGAATTTTTAAATCATCCACATATAGAATTGATAAAATTCATAAGGCTCAAATTATTGGCAACTGTAGCATCTTAATCTTCACTCTCTGTCTTAGAAGGAAATGAAACAGCCACTGAATAAGTTATTCCAAAGAATCATAAACAGCCACCAGATAAGCTACCCCAATGCCTCAGGCTTATAAGACGCGTAGAGCGCTCACAGGATCATCTAAGTATGGCTAGACTGCCCGATGGTTTCACTCTGTGTGGAACAAACGCCCGGAATAGCACAAATGCAGTAAACATATTGCATCGCGTTGTCCATAGATAGGATGTATCCTAAATTTAGCAGTTTCGTACAAAACAAGCATGTTTATAAACATAACCTAGAGCGCACGTGCGGCATATAAGCGCGGTAAAAAATTGTAAGTACATAATCTTTCATATGTTCTATAACTTCTTGCTTACCATTGTTGCTTTTTTTTATTCTTTTCGATTATAACTTGAAGTCTTGGACCTCTCAGCGATTACTCGCGTCACTGAGGAAAAGAATAATATTATAGATGAAAGACTGAACTTCAAACAAATTAATATTTTAGATTTCGTAACGATGTGGGGACTGCGCAACTAGATATCCAAAATACTTTATAATTGAATCACTTTTTATTCTTATAAATCACAATCATCAACTTCGTTTCAACCAAATCTGAAATCACGAACTAACGCTAACCTCGAAATCCTCAAATAATAATCTGTGCCTCATATTTGACAGTTTTTTTTTTCTTTCCTCGTCCTTTCCCGAAGGGAAAAGGCAAAGGTACGTCACCGTAAAGCCATGTCTTCAGTCCTAAATATTCATATCCAATTTCATACTAAGACAAGCCATGTCTTCAGTATTTGCCAGTTCTCGCCTTTTTTCCCATACATTGATAAATTAAGCGATTTTTAAACAGCACTTTTAAACTGACAAATATTATCCCATGCACTACTCTAGAGCTTTTAACAACAACTTTTAGCAAGAATACGGAAGCTTACAAAATTATGTAAGAATACATTGTTCTTTAGTATGAAATTGGATTTGAATATTTAAGAGTTACATTACTTAACGCCTTACAATGAGATTGAATATGAATGTTCAATACTATGTATGTATGCTGTGGCCTTAAATGACGACCACGACCGCTCTGACAAGAGCGAACCGACTGAGAAGAAGAAGAAGAAGATGCTGTGGCAAGCATGACTTTGGCTGCATAGAATTTATAAAGAACAACCTTTGAATTTTTTTACCAAAATTCGTTAACTAGTTTTTGCGTGAATTATAGACCATTAAATAAATAACAAGCATCTATCCATCAGTCCTTACAAGCTTTCGCATTTCTAATATGAGAGGAAAGAAACATTTAGGGTGAAAAGAAAATTTCGATACAAATGTTAGTCTAAATGTTTTGACGAGTCCGTGACTTGTACAACTGAAACGTAATCCGTGTCAAACCAACTTATCATGAGTCTGTACTCTGTGATCTTGGGTTATGGGTCTGTAGGTACTCTGTGACCAATAATAAACGTAAACAACTAGGTAGGTACTTGTCTACCTAAAAATTAATTACACATTGCAATTTAACAGCTAGGTCCTAAAGCCGATGCATTATTATTTACAGTTTTACGGTTAACTTCAGAAACTATAAGCAGTTGGTTACTGCAGTTTCCAGATGGTCTCCAGTCAACATCTCTGAGCCACAAAATGAGGACTAGTGCATCGCAATTCGATGCCCTAGTGAGCTTCATGGAGCGGTGATTACAAATACTTGTTTGATGGCATATAAAGTTCAGGAATATATTGTTTATATTTTTTTGTTTGTTTAGTCACGGTGACCTAAATAAGATTGCCGATGGGCCTCAGGGCAGGGTACGAGCTATCCAGCTCTGGGAAGACCTATGCAATCTCTTGAATTTGGACGTTGCAGGTGACTCAAAAAGCATTGATAAATGGAAAAAGGTACGATATACTTAAGTTATTTATAATTAGTAGAGAAACTTGCTTTTTGAATTGTTTATTGGTAGATACAAAATTTATTGTCCATTGCATAAACACAATGAAATATTTAGCTACCTGTTTAACTGTAAGGCTTGAAAAACAATATAATAATATTAGTGTGAACATTTAAGTCAATTTGCCTTTTATTGTTATCAAGGTGTGGAGTGACTTTAAAAATAACACAAAGCGGAAGTCTGCAAAGATCCAAGCTGCTGGTGGAACAAGTGCTACAAAGCTGGCCCTGTCAGACCTGGAGAGTAGAGTGTTACGTCTTACAGGAACCTCTGGTAACTCCAGTATGATGGGTGCACAAGATTCCGGTGTGGAGGTAGATATAATGTTTGCCTATGAAACAGGTATGTGTTGTAGTGGCTACACATAGTGGGCACTGTGGATTTTGGTAGTCAACATTAAGTTCTAGGCTCTCAAAATATGCAAACTATACCAAGAGGAGGTTGGAACACCTATCCATATTAGCTGCTATTGCCTTGTTATGTAATACCCCTATGATGAAGCTGTAAAGCAAAATTATCAATGAAGCAAGCGCCCAAGTCCGCAACTAGTATTATTTGAGAACTATGTATTGTAAAATGAGGTGTTGTGGGACATTAGTTAGAAGCAAAAAAGAAAAGGGTGTGTTATACACCTAAATTTCTGTAGTCTGTATTTTTAAAAACTAGTTACACCATGTTCTCTAGACTACAAGGTCCTGAGTAAAATTTCGGGGTTGTGAATAAAATGGAAACCAAATGGTTATCTGTCAATCAGGCTAGAGTCAGGAAATTGGTAGTGGTATTTGATATGGCGTGCCTATGTGCCTTAGAGAGTAAGTTAAACTGTTGACCCACCAGTCAGCAATGGAAAAAATTGTGTTTCTAAGTTCTATTCTTATAAATTGTACTATTTTATAATACTATTTATTACTAATTTTCTGTCTCATAATGTATGTTTATTATAAATTTGCAGTATGTAGTGCCAACTAACGATTGGCCGGGCCAAAATACATTGTTGGTGGAAAAGAACTTATCCTCCAAGTCCTCTACATCTGATGACGATGTAAAACTCCATAACTGTAAGTTAATAGATCTATTTAATACTTCATTAAATGATAAATGTAATATATGACTAATTACAGTGCCAATCCAGTGCAGATTGGACTCTGCACACCTTTGAGAACATTATAGAGAACTCTTAGGCATTCAGGTTTTCTCACGATGTTTTCCTTCACAGTTGAAAACCTAATAACTTTGAAAAGTTAAAGGTGCATGCTGGGATTTGAACTCAGCAATCCGAAAGTGAAGTTGAGCTCCTGCGGCTATCACCGCTTCATATAGTATAGTTTTTATATATTAACAGACAAAGAAAACATGCTGAGTGAAGATCATTTTGGGATACACCATACCTGTAATTGTTGTATAGACTATAAGTTGTATTTTAATTTTAATGTGAGCAAAATAAAAGTTTTCCTGTCTTTCTTTCTTATAATTTATTAATATATGCTCGTACATCAATGTTAGGATGTGTTTAGAGTGAGGGTGGTAGAGCGCTCCGCAAAACAAGTCAAAAGCGGAGTGTAATTTCCAGTGGATCGCAACCTGCCCGGGGGCAGCGGGCAGTCCACGCCCATCGCGTGGGAAATGAGCGTGGACGGCGGCTCGCCCATCGCGAGCCCGGGCCGCACGGGGCGCTCGCCGCGGCCGGGGCGCGTGTATTGCCGCACGCAGCGGCGCGGGCCGGGCCGGCGCGCGCCGTCCCGCGCCGCGGACTCCGACCACCGCTTCCGCCAGATGATGCGCGTGTTCGCCTCCGAGCACCTGCGGCTGCGGCGCCGCGAGCTCGCGCAACAGGCTCAGTGGCAAAATCTATTCGGCAAGTTGGTGGATGTGCTAAATAAATTTCTGAACAAATAGGATTAGCTCATCTGCTTACTTGCTAAATAGGTTTTGTCACCGATACCTTGTTTGTTAACTCGCGCGCAAAACCGATTTAGCAAGTTGGTTGATGTGCTGATTAATTTTTAAGCATAGTGTTAGCGCATCCATCAACTTGCTGAACGGATTTTGTCAAGGTATCTATATACCTTGCAGTTTCGTAACGTGCACGCGAAATTGATTTAGCAAGTTGGTGGATGTGCTGGTTACTTTTTATGCATAGAAAGTTAGCGCATCCATAAACTTGCTGAACGGGTTTTATCATAGATTCCTTGCCGTTTGATAACGTGCGCGAGAAATCTATTTAGCAAGTTTGTGGATTTGCTGATTAACTTTTAAGCATAAAGTGTAAGCGCATCCATCAACTTGCTGAATGGGTTTTGTCGCAGGTACCTTGCCGCTTCAAAACGTGCATAATCGATTTAGCAAGTTGGTGGATGGGCTTAGTAATTATTTCAAGTAAATAGAATTAGAGCATTTACACACTTCCTTAAATGATTTGCGACTGATGCCTTACTTTTAAAATATGCATGCAAAATCTATTAAGCAAGTAAACAAGCGAGGGAGCCAAGTAGTTAATCTAAATAATGAAGATGTGTGCGGTATCATTAAAAAAGTAATGGTCAATAATTTCCTTTAAGAGAGGAGGACCAACTCTCACATAGGCCATGAGGAATTAGAGCATTGGCCCAACACGCTGCTACTATGCGGTTTGGCGCGATTCAATGATTAATATTACATGTAAGTCAGATTAAATAGAAAACCGGTTCAATTTAATTCAAATTGAAATGACGAAATTATTTCGACTGGTCTTAGCCGCAATTTGTGACATAAAATTTTCATTTCTTGTGTCAAGAGCTGTCAAAATATATGTCAGAAAATGAATTTGCTCACTTCACCTACCCACTGCCATCGAGCGAGATATGATGATGACAGAAGCTGTAAAAGAAGCCGCAGCGCGCAGTTTGGAAGCCGTGCACTAATTCATAACTGCTAGATGCACTGAGATAATTTACTATGCATCAGAGCTGTCATAACAATTCCCTGAGAATTGAAGAGATAAAGCTATACTGAATCTATTGTGAGAAGGCTTCGATAAATAATTAACTAGATATGCTGTCAACTGTCAAATATTGACCGTGAAAAGTAGGATCTCACCCACGATTTGGGAACCTATTTTTGTTAGTTTGCTAGTGGGGGTGCCTATTTCAGTGGGTGTTACATCAGAAAAAGCAATAAAGGTACTAAATACTTCTCTTAGATTTTGTATGGAACTACATCTTGTACAATTATGATGATGAGGTTTTGTCACTAATCAATTTAGTCACAAACATTGAACATAGAAATAGTGATCGTTTATGTATGATACGAATCAGTTAAGTCACAAATTTTAATCTAATGTACACATTTCTTAAAAATGGCTCTTAGAAGTCTTCCGTAGTAATTATAAGTCTTTAGTAGTTCTTATTAGTTATTAATTAAAACGTCTTAAAATAAATCTTATAATGAAGGGGACTGATTACTTCAATGAAGGGGACTTAATGGATTGCAAGTTTGATATTATATTATGAAGGTGAGCTCATTGTATCCAAAGCCTAACACCGAGAGTACAGTGTTAGGCTTTGGGTCCAATATAAGTGAGTGGAATATATAGACATGTAAAGGCCAGAGAATGAATACTAGAGACTTCCAATGAAATATGCCAATACTGAATTTGACCAGGGTGATAATTCAATAAAAAAAAATGTATTTTTATAAAACTTCTTGAGTGATTCGTGCAGTACATACCGAAATATTCTATTACTCAGAGGTTTATTTACTTGCTTAATAAAATTTTTCACCTGACCTTGTAGTTTTTAAGTATTAAGTAGATAAAATGTAATATATTGCTCCAACTAGTTTTAAGTTTAATTGAATAAATGAATACGTTTTTGATACATTTCACAGAGAGAAATAATTGAAAATTGTTAGCTGATTGTACTGTGGATTTCTCAGAGTTTGTGTCCCTAGTGTAAATTTCTAGTTTACTATCTGTTATATAAAATAAAAATAAAGATCCCGGCGCACCCTATAAAAGGATACATATACACTGAAGTTGTATGTAAAAGGACACAATAATAGTATTATAAAGTGGAACTAGGCATGAAGAATATAATTGCAGTATCGTAGTCTAAATGGGATTATTCTTAACTTTTAAAGTGATATAAGCTCTCACCTACGATTATATAACCAATTTGCGTTAGTTTGTCAGAGAGTAAACCTTTGTGAGTCTGCTTTAGTATCGAACTATCATTAAAAGGAAATCTTTATTTAATATAGGAAATATTTTTAATAAGGACATACTATAAGTAATATTGAATATTTTTAAACACTAAACAATTTAAAAAACTATAGCTAAAACTAAAAACTATTTTGTATGGAACTGCATATCTAGTATATTATTGATCGACGGTTTTTGATGTCCCTGCAAAAGACCTACGTCCAGCAGAGAACTTCCATCTCAATAAGACGATGATGGTATTACACTAGGGGCACTGGTAGCTTTAGTTAGAGTTGACAAATGTAAAAATGAGAATGTTATATTATGAATCAACATATTTTAATTTTAATTCTAGAAAATTGTTTTAAAATAGGATAGATTAATATCATGTAAATAACGAAATAAATTGTATAATAATGAAGGTTTATTAAGTGTTTATAATTATTTATTTTTACGCAAAATTAAAATTTGTGTGGAACCTATGGAGTTACATGCATATTTCTGATGTTTGGTTGTTTTTTTTAAACATTAGCTAAGTAGTAGGCGCTTGCGATTGACGACAGACAGCGAGACAGCTTTCTGAGTCCAAGGCCGTGGGTTCGATTCCCACAACTGGAAAATGTTTGTGTGATGAAAATGAATGTTTTTCAGTGTCTGGGTGTTTATTTGTATATTATATAAGCAAGTTTATTTGTTTAAGTATTTATATATTATAATTAAAAATATTCGTCAGTTATCTTAGTTAAAAGCTACGCTTACTTTGGGGCTAGATGGCGATGTGTGTATTGTCGTAATTTATTTATTTATTTATTTTAATGTCGAGGTCTAAGATGGGGCACGCTCACCTAAATTGAAAATGCCTATTAACTCATGCTTTGAAGGCATTCAGGTTGTACGAGGTAGGAAACACTGGTGTCGGAAGCGCGTTCCAAACCTTAGCGGTACGTATCAAAAACGTGGATGAAAAGAACTTCGTACGTGTTACCATTTCTCTCTTGGGAACATAGTGCATTGGTTTCTCCATGTGTTCTGCACCAGACATTTTAGGAGTCATTTATATCCCCAAAGCCGCTGAAGCCTCTTCCATCCAGCTACTCGGACGGGTGTATGGATATTCCGCCACTGATCGGTCGCCAGCAGGGTTAGCAGAGGAAGGAGACAAAAATTACATCTCCTGACAAGGTATATAATTAACGTGTTCACCTGCTAAAGCACGGGAACATGGGATTGGAGAAGTTTACCCGTGTTCATATTATTTGGATATTATTTCCACTTGTGCGCCAGTGCTCTGAGAGTTGATAATGCTGTGTGAGAAGATACATTTTTATCCTTTCCCCGGGGAGATAATTGTCTCCTGCCCGTCCTAGCCTCGTCTGTTATCCAGCAGGGAGCCACGAGCAGGTGAGGTTGGCATTTGGGGTTGACTAGGCGTTATAGTCATTCTTCCCCTTACCCCCCATAGCTTAATGTCAACCATGAATGCCACCGTTCAGGACTTTTCGCTGTTCTGTGGTAGAACGGTGCCGGAGGAACCAGATTATGAAGTTCCTCAGTACACTCGCGTGAATATATTTGCGTTCGGGTACGAATCCGCGTAGCAAACTGTTACGGTTATGGGTAGAATATACATAAATGCCATACTACAGTACTGCCCTTAACTGGTTAGTCCGCTAACATCTCATACTGCATCATTGCTTACCATTAATTTATTAATTTATTTCCCACGGAAAGGATAAAAGTGTATCTTCCACAGCTTTAACAGCCCTCTGAGCATTGGTGCACAAGTGTGTTGATATATTATATGTGTAATAATAAACGGGGGTAAACTTCTCCTATTCTATGTTCCCGTGCTTTAGCAGGTGGACATGTTAAATATATCCCTTGTCATGGGATATCATTTTTGTCTCTTGCCTTTGCTAGCCCTACATGTGAGAATGCAGTCAAGGGCTAATTTAAACTGAAATAAAATAAGAATACTTCAGTCTAGGTTTTCTTACTGTACATTATGAAAATGAAGCTTAATTTGCTATATTCCACGAACAGCAGGAGAATCTGATGGTGTAATTTATAATTTCTTTAATCCGTATACCAAACAGATCCTCGGCAATGTACCCTCTACGCACGTTTCCTCCGAAACAGGAGCATTCTCAGGAGATGGACTTTACAATGAATAATTGTTAAGACCGTGCAGGTTCTATCCAATATTCTTGCTGGACTCCCAAATAGATTGATCGTAATAATTGTCATCATGACCTATTACCGGCCCACTAGAGGACACGGATCTCCTCTCACCATGAGAAGGGATATGGCCCCACGCTGGCCAGATGCAGATTGGTAGGACTTGTCTTTTTGTTTCTACCTGCCTTATAATGTAAGCAATCTTAAGACACACTTGCCTGTAGATAATCTCTTTTTATTTTGTTTGTGTTAATTTGAATGCCACACTGGAAAGATGGTTTACGTTGTAAGACAAGTCAGAAAAAATGGAGTGTACATGCAATGACAAGCCTTTTAGAATATATAGAGAACTTTTGGGTATCTTCTCCGCTCTTCCTTTCCCTCTTGCCGTTTTGTTTTTCGGTGTATATCCGACAGCTTATCTGTTAATTTATTGATTACGATTCGATCCCAAACTTAACAAGTGCTTGGCAAGCACCAACCTCATAAATACAAACTTTTTTTTTTACTTTTCAGAATAAAAAAGTCTGGAAACTGTTAATCGATTTAATCAGTTAAATATGGAAATATTTCTTTTTACATGTTTTTTTTATAATAAAAATACCAAGATTCTTTTACTTACATTATATGGTTTAGATAAATTTGCAAATAATCTTTAATTTTAACAAAATAGTTCTAGTTTTTAAAAATGTGCTATTAGTTTTTTTATAGTATTTAAATAGTAACAAGGTTGCTTGGAAGCAAGCCGCTCCGCTTTCATCTCACACAAGTTAGAAAAATGATTGTTAAATTGTAAAATGATGTTGGACAAGAACAACTCCTGAGTCTCTTGCCGGCTTCTTGGTAGAGTCACTACAAACAAACTGACTTGACATTTTAAAACTGCTTATAATATTAGGCCTACTTGAAATAAATGTTTTTTTTTTGTTGAATTGGACCAACGAGATGACCCACCTGACGGTAAGCTGAAAACGGTCGTCTATAAACAGAGAGATAATTCGAAGGGCATGCAAGGAACACGACCTACAATGTTCCACCATGTGACCATCGACCTGGGGCGAGGGTGTTAAGCCTCATGTAACTGTAATTAGGTATACCGGCATCCACATCCGTCAGAACGGAACACAGCATTTTACAGCCATCGTTATTAATGTAGGTAAAATAACAATACAAATAATATCGATTTAAGGCTCATAATCCCAAGAAACACTTTTATTAAAATTACCGCACTTGTGTTATATTTAAGCTGTCCCGATTAACTTAAGTTTGCCCACTGCAACTTCTGTGTATTAAGTTGGACCATTTTTAAATTTAGCCGGATTATACAGATTCTTCTTTTAATACAAACTAGAGTTTTTATGCGACTAAAAATAATACGCATTTTCGTAAATAAATATCTATTTCAGACCTTCTCAATAATGATAAATGAATATTTCTTTACGTTTTATATAGCATTTTTGGGTTCCGTACGTCGGAAAGAGATGAACTGTTAGACATACCTAGTCATGTTTCCGAAGAAGCCAGACTTCAAAATAAATTTATGTCTTAAACTAACAATTCTTAAATACTTTGGAAATTCAATATCTAAAAACTATTAAAATATAAATTGAATATTCCGAAAACATTTCATAGATGAATATTCCAAGGTATTTTGGATGGAGATGACAGGTCGCTGTTACCGAATGATAGCAATGAGCAAAGATTTGAATATTTAATTACCTATATCATAAATAAGTTTTGGCCTCATTTGCCATTAGTGTGTATAATTTATGTTATGTTTGTATTTATGTTTGAACGCGGTAATCTTAAGAACCTGTCCTATTATTGATTAAAATGGGTCTTCACTCTCCGTCCGTTTAACTATATTTTAAGTTATACTAATTATTAATAACAATAAGGCATATATTGCTTTCCGATTGCATATAAAAGGAAAACATCAACAAACAATGCGATCTGGTACCTAAGACAAAACGCACAGACGCAATATTATTGACAATAATTTGAATACGACCCAAGAGCCAAATACAATTAGTTATGTACCTAAGTTTAGCAAACAACATTTAATTTAATGATTTATAAGTAACTTCACATTTTTCAACGAAAAATTTTATTAAACTAATAAGCAGTTAAGCAGTTACTAAAAGTTACTTTATGGATAAAAACACATGCTGATTTTTATTTTAAGCTGGAATGCCCAGCTCTAATTATTTCGTCTGAAGGATTACAATATTACACTAATTGTATTTGGATATTTCGACACTGACAATAAACCTTTTTACAAAAATTACAACCCGATTAAATTGAATGCTAAAAATTTAAAGCTATCTGTATGTTCCCTACTTTGAGGGAATTTGTTTAACCACCCCTTGAATAATTCTAAATTGCAATTTGGAATCTAATGAAAATCTAATGGAAAACGTCAGATGGGAGATTGTTACACAATTTGCAAGTGCGCGGTAGAAATTATCTGGTATTGCGAATAGTAGAAGACTACCACGCATCCGGATGGTTAGGATGTTATATTTCTACGGCGGGAGGCGTTGTAACTTATAAAACTACTTTTACTGTAATCATGATAATAATCTATCATAAGAGCTAGGCCGCACTCTTTCCGACACATTGTTACACTTTAATAACATAATTTTATTTAAACTCTTTATTTGTACACCACTACACAGTTAGGAAAATAAAGGACGAATAGAGAGAAACACAACGGCCTTATCGCTTAAAGGCGAACCTAGCACACGCGCTTGTAATTTAAAATTCACGCGCTAAAATCTGGGCACAATCGGTTATTTCTGTTGTCTGTGCGTGTTAGGTACAATTCCTAAGTATATCAAATACGTCATAAATTACAGTAATTTCCCGCTTTTCGAGTATCATCGACGGTTCACTCTTTTACCATTTATACATGTTCACTTTAAAATTTTGGTCCTTCGACGCGGATTAACTAAGTTACGAAATTGTTTTGATTAAAAAAATGTATGTGTAGGAAGGCCTGAAAACTGTCGTAAAAGGACGTCATCAGTATGATGTTGCTAGATGGGAAATCCACTTAAAGGCTTTGCCTTATCACAACTTTCGTGTCAAAAGTTTATCTTGTTCAATGTGTGTGTATATTAAAATTATAAACTCAATAACTTTCACTCCTATACACAAATATTGTCACACTACTAAAGTTTGTTGAAGCCTTAGTTAGGCCTCACATACTTATACTAGTTAGGTTTTTTAAACACATGGTTGTTCTGGTTGCCTTGTTGGTTCGACAGGAAGGCGAGATGGCCCTTAGGACACTTATTGGCGTAGTGGCCCTTAGTACCGCATTTGAAACATGTAACTTCTTCTAAAGGTTTGTGTAATAGTCTTGGATGAATGCGAGCTTCGTCGCTTTCACTTGCAGGTTTAATGTAACCCAATGCTCTGTATCTGGCTTCCTCCTGTTTTTGTGCGGCTTCCCGGAGCTGAAATGAGTTTTCTAATAAATATTCATCATACACACACGCGGAGCAACATGTACTGAATTTTAATTTTTATTTAATAATTATCATCATTCATTGTAATTTCTTATTTTGTCTTTTTAATTAATTTTTTTATTTTTTATTTATATTGCATTTTTATTTTTAATGTGGTATTGTATAATGGTAATTATTTCTTTTTCTTTTTTTCTAATTTTGTAATTTTAAATTTATCACATATCAGTGTCAGTGTAGTTGGTAGTCAGTAGCACAGTTTGAACACAACCTGAAAGTGATGGTGCTGTTCTGTTACTTTAAAATAGTAATATATTTTATATCAATATAATATTTCAGTTATATTTAATATAAATAAGAAAAGATTAGATTCTCTTATTAAATGTAACATGATTATTGTACACTTAACCTTCAGATGCTCAATCAGAATGTGTGCTAGGTATTTTATTGTGTTACAAACCATAACGCTGATCTATATAGTTACCTCAGGTTCCCTGTTTGGTTTCTTGACTGCCAAAAATACCATATTTTCAGTTTTACCAGAGACATCTTTTTTGCGTATGGAGGTACACAAGCAGTAAGAAACATTTGTCGGATCAAGCTAGCAACTAATGATATAATAGTACATTATGATACTAGTATACCATATTAAACTCACACCCATAATAACTTGCTGGTAATTATCAATTCAAATGTGTTTCAAACCATATTTTCCAACACCCTTTCTTAGACATTATAAAACATGAGTAATATAAAATAGAAAACATGTATATTTAATATCTTGGATAGCCATATTCATGAAAAAGTAATAAAGATCAACCAACATGCAAAATACACATCAGAATTTGAAACCCTCTGTAGTTAGGTAAAAAAAAACTTACTTCTGGGGGAAGCTTATTACATGAAGAAGCTTTGTGTCCCACATCAGCGCAGTAATGGCATACAGGCAAACGTTTAGCATCTTTTGTCTGTTCAGGTGGTGCAGGTAGTTCAAATCTTGGATGCATGTACTTGCAGCTAGGTCCATCAGGGCAAAACCCTGATAGGTAATTCATACATAGCACTCTTCTCACATGCCTATGTCTGCAATGAGGGCCATGTCTACAGAAACCTCTGTCATACCTGCAAATAGTATAATTTAATAGTAAAGAATAAGTAATAAAACTCATGTCACTATTTTAATAAATGTGAAAATTTGAATGTATGGGTGTTTTTTACTCCTTCACCCCACAAGAACTTGGCAGAAAGTTTTGGCTGAAATTTTAAGTGGTAACAGCTAATGAACTGAATTAACACATACAGGCTACATATTTTTATCCTAGAAATTTTCCCTCAGGAACAGCTTCAGCAGAAGAATAACCATACTCCTTGTATGGCCATGCCACATCAATAAGAATCATACGAAAGGTTTTATGATATTATATTTTTACTTCTCTTTAATATTTTGCAAACTATCAAGTCATAGAATTTTTTTTATTAGTTTTGATATTATTAACTAAAATAGCCTTCAGAGATTATAAAACATTTCTGTTTCTCTGCAGTAGACTAAGTGGAGATTCTTATTTTCTATCCAAAATATAGCATTATTAAAATTATACTCTATCAAACATACCATGGACAATCTTTAATTTTGCTCTCTGGGTCAATATGAAGGAAAGGGCACTCTTTATTATGACAAGCGTTAAATCTTGCATAGAAATAACACTCTGGCATTTTTGACATGTCATACTCGTGGAGAAATTCACACTGGTCCCCTTTCTTGCATAGGCCACGAAGCCAATGCTTGCAGACAACTGTCCGGTCCCCTCTCACGTGCCGGTAGGGACACTGGGGTCCATTATTGCACCCCCCCGGTTGACTGAAGAATTCGCATACTGCTGCTGTCGACTCTACAATTACACATTCATTAAATAGTAAAAGGATCGCTCGTAGCAATATATTACCCAATATTTAAAACATCACTCATATAATTCATTAGTAATTTTTCAATATCAAAAGAAGGCTTACTGTCCATCCCGGGAAAAGGTAGAGGTAAAGCTCCATATTGTTGTTCTAAAGCGTAATCTATATCAAATTTCATATGATCAACATTGGCAACTAAAATTTCCATGGTAATATGATTATTATAAATCTAAAACACCTAAAACAATTTAAAATTTGCAGAAAAACACAATTTCGTGATATCGCGATACTTGAAACGTCAATTTCAACACCACAGACAATCTTTGTCCCAAATCCACATCAAACAGATTAAGTCTTCTTCTTTTCTTAGGAGAATGGCTTTATATACTGTATTAACAATGCTTACAAAAACAATAAACACTATTAAAAATTTATATGTTAAAAAAACCACTCTCCGCTTGCGGGGCTTTTGAATGCCCAAGCAACCGGCGGTTAGGGCTCCAGAGTGAGGAACCTCCTCACAATACGCGCCGTTTCAAGGACTACTATATCCGACCCTTGATTCAGAAACCAAGCGAAAGCTTCTTAGGATGTTGGTCGAAGCTTTTTGCGAGAAGACCATTGACTGAAACGACGATTGGAACAATAACTGTCGACTCAACATTCCACATGGCAGTAATCTCGTGAGCAAGGTCCAAGTATTTCTTAACCTCTGAACCCATTTTCAAAAATCTAAATGTCAGTTTCAAAAAGATCAAATTTGGAACGCGTTCTTTTTTTTAAAAATTTTACATTTACGACACTTTTTGGGGAAATGCGTATAAAAAAATATCCATCCCACCTTTCATGATTCTGTAGACGGCATTGGCTTCCTAAATAATTTATCTTTATCATAGTGCTATTTATAGAAGTATAAGTCTTCAATGAAATATATAAAAATCGTAAAGAATGCGTCAACTTGCACCGAAATCGCATGAAAATGGCTAAAACGTGGTGCCGGTATTTGACCTTTATAGCGATAAAAATACAACGAAATTCACAAATCCAATTGATAAAATAGCTTTCTTGTTTCTTTATGAACATAAAATAACGTCAGAGATTATCGTCATGTGGAATAGTAATGTCTACAATTATTGTACGGCGTACTGATCGATCAACTAACACTATATCAGGTCTATCAGCTGTAATATACCTGTCAGTGATAATCGTTCGATCCCAGTAGAGCAATGACGCTGACGCTGGGTCGTACCTATAGTAAGGCATCTCAAAATCGATAAGGCCATACCGAAGAGCAAGTTGTTAATGAATTATCCGGGCTACTTGATTATGTCTGTGCAAGTGTTCGCCGTTAGCAAGATGAGAACACACGGAAACTATATTCCTGAACGACTCCCCAGGGCGATGACACACTCGACATATGTCTAGAGTGCCATCTTTCATAATGTGTTTCTCGTCTTGATGACTTCGTCCATAATTGCACAGACAAAACCCTCGGTTTCCCCAAATAAGGCACCGAACTGTAACCAGGATAGAGATGCGATTTGATCTACATCAGGCCCCGACAGGGCCTTGTCGAATCTTCCATGCAACTCCTTACTCTTCCATACCGCCACACGATCTGAGTAACTAAGTATAGTAGGGATGTACAACCTCATTACAGACGAACGTGGGTGATGGCATCACACAGCCAACAGTTTGCGAACTTTACAGTCCAGGGTGTCTAGTTCAGTTTGAGTCCACTTTAGAATGCCAAAAGTGTATATGAGTAAGGGCATGACCCAGCTATTAAAGGCACGTGCTTTATTACCACCTGATAAAAGACTCTTCATTACTTTTTTCAGGCGGCTAAAGAAGCGTTCCTGCACTACCTGTTTCATGTGCCCTACCTCAATACCAAGTGTTTCTGACATTCCAAGATATTTATAGGTCTCCCCTTCACGAAGTGATTTGAGAATAATAGTTTCTGAAATAACCATACTCAGAGCTCACAACATTACCTCGCTCTACATTAATTACCGCTCACTTTGCTACACCAAATTCCATCCCTATGTCACTGCTAAAGCTCTGAGTAATCTTTAACAATGCCATAAGGTCGGATCGTTTTGATGCAAACAGCTTGAGGTGATCCATATAGAGTAAGTGAGTAATGAGCTCACCACCCCTGCAAAGGCGAAATCCTAGTCCCGAGTCCATCAGTAAGATACTGAGAGGATTAAGGGCTAGGCAAAACCATAAAGGACTCAAACTGTGACCCTGGGAAATACCCCGCCTAATTCCTATCGGTTCAGTCGATACAGAGTTCTGAACAGCTCCTGGGTGACGAACGGTGCATCGAACTTATACAACCAAGCCACCAATGAGGCACCGAATCATTAGCCTTCTTGTAGTCAATCCAAGCAGCCGTGAGGTTATTTCTGTTTCGCCGAACCTGCTGGCAAATAGCAGTACCAATGATGAGGAGCTCCTTTGTACCACGAGACCCGGTCTTTCATCCATTCTGAGTATTGGCCAATTATTATTATTATTATTATATTTATACGTGCACAGCATTTGTCAATTAATGGCAGTGGTCAGCTTGAGTTATGAGTTCAGAGTTAGTGGTTAGTTGTACAACTCTTATTACGGAACAAAACAGAACAAGACTGTGTGAAAGCTGAATAAAAAAAAGCAGTTTATTGAACTTCCTTTGATATTTTGAGTACGGGTCTATGCTGTAACGAGTTTAATTGTCAAAGTCATTGTCATAGAAAATAGAAAATGAGTCTGTGTATTATTGTTTTCAAGAATTAAAGTTTGTTTAAAAAATTCCTGCTATTTGGACAATTTCCAAACCAAAATGTCTTTTTCCGATCTAAAACATGCTTTGAGAAAGTATGATTTCCCGGTTTGTGCCAAAGAAGCTCTTACCAAGATAGGTGATTATACCAGGCTGGCTTTCAATTTTATCATTAGTTTTTTTCTGTTTAACTCAGTTTTTACGTTCATTTTAGAACAATTATTGGTTGGACGAGCAGCGCCTACCAACAAACAGCTCGACATAGCCATGGATATAATATCGGAGTTCGTTTTCTGCGAGACCGATAGACGCGGGAACCGACGTGGTTTGAACCCCCTGCAGGAGCTACAGCTAATAGATGTTATCTGTCACTACATCTCTGCTTGTAACAATGATACCACCAAGAATACGATTTTCTTATCTCTGTTTGGAAGTATGGAGAGCCAAAGAAAGTTGAAAATATTGAGTATTTTGGCCAGCATGGCTGTTTCAGCTTCTAGTACACCTGTAAGTTAGTAATGCAGTCACTACAATTCTTGTTTCTTTTAAGTATTCTTTGTTTAAGCACAATCTTTTTTCCAAGAACAGTGAAGTAATAATTAGTTTGCACATTGGCCACCCCTTGTGACTATAATATGCGCATCATGTTCTCAAGATCTATCCAGACATCTGTCCCTAATTTAGAACTAAATCCTCTTTGATGTGATGGCTTGCCTTCTTAGTTTTACGGAGAATATAAGTTGCATGTTTGTATTTGACAAAAATCCCTCTTAAAGCTTGAATCCACTACTGCCTCCTCAGAACTTGTAGTTGATTAAAAATCCATACAATTAATTACCTGTCTTGAACTTCATCATATTATTTGTTTAAAATTTTTCATCAACTACAACAGATGAGGAAAGAAATCTGCAACAGGTAAATGAAATATTAGAATAGTTGAGCAACATACAAAAATATGCCAATTTATCTTTGCCCACTTTGATATATTATTATATCAAAGTGGGCAAAGTTTAAAAAATACAATTTTCTATCATGAGCAACATTATTAACTTAATTATTTTTCTGAATTTGATGTTACAGGTGTTATTAGCTGTAGGTGTATGGCTCCAACAGATGGGTTCCTCATCACCTCAATCTTTGCAATTAGTTGAAAATGTCATAAGAGATCACTTTTACCTAAACACATCTAATCAGACTGCTCTCAAGGTCTTAGCAAAGACAGCGCCTCAGTTTGTGTCAAACTTTATAACAGCTGTAACAGAGTTGTATATGCACGACATACAAGGGGTTAAGAAGATGCCACCTAAGAACTTGCTGGAAATTATAACTTCATGGGTAAGCAGCTAGTTTTATAACAATACCTGTGTAAAGAATCTAAAGCAAAAAAGAAATACCTACCTATACTATATACTATATACTTTACAACACTTAAGGAAAATTGTATTAGTTCTGAAATTTATGACTTTCATAGAATTGTAAGGGAAGGAAAATTTAAAAGGAATAAAGTAAACCCTAATTTGACCTAATTTCAAGTATTAATAAACTATAGGAATCATGCAAATTCTAAGAATTAAAAATTAAAATTGTATATCTATATGGCAAAAACTTCTTTAAAAATACATTTATAATTTTATTATTTGCATTTCTAGGTGTACTCAAACCCCACACTGTGTATGTCAGCACAGTTAAATCCAGCCTCTCTACCCAATGGATCAATACCTATGGGGGCTGTCACACCACTGGCTGGCCTTATACACTGGTGTGCACTGGCTCCACTTTATATTGACGAAGGTAAAAAAACATTGTTACTAAGTTTTTGTAAGCAATAAAAAAATTTGCATCAACTTGGTAGAATGAGACCTCTATGTGAATTAGAGCTATGTCACATAGAGAGCTTTGGATAGGTAATTAATTGTTTTTATCTGAAGGGTTGGTTACCAGTAATTTTACACATACATGGTATGATGTGTTCCTTGCATGCCCTGCGAAGTGTTGGTCTATGTATTGGCGATAGTTTCCACTTTCCATCATCTATCTATCTGCTTACGGCGAATTTTGGATAATATTCATTTACAAATAATTTATTTCAAGTTACACCTTCTAAATGTGCTTACTCCATCTGAAGAAGTGACTCTTTTAAAACTGCACCTTTACGAATGCCAGCATCTATCTTATCTTTAATAATGAAGGCTTAAGAAATTCATCTATTGCACACATTGAGTCCAATTGGCAGGTGCAGGTTACCTTTGGGAACATTTAAGGATAGCATATACTAAATCCCACAAAAATAATTCTCTGATTTAATATTACAGGTACAGAATTGGAAGAACTGCCTATAAAGAGGATTAAACTAGAGGATGAAAAGTTCCCAATCATCAAATCAGTAACGAGCTGGTCTCTCACAGAGGCAGAGTTGTATGTCAAGCTACATCTAGGAGTTCTTAACAGTTTGCGTGCAGGTAGACGAACGCACGGCCCTCCTACTGCTGTCAATGCTCAACATTTAGCTGCTTTAACACCATTAGTGCAAAATTATGCACATCAATTGTTGAAGTGTGGTATTAAGTTGCAAAATGATACTAAACTACAGGTACATCTCTTATTATTATTAAAATAATATATAGGTAGTTATATATGTATTACTTTATGGCAGAAGGCTATTAACTTTACATAATAAAAAAAATACAAAACCAACCTACTAAATAGGTAAACCCACCTACACTTTAACTTAATAAATGAAAGAGTTTGCAAAGTAAACCTTATAAGTTACCTCTTATTAAATTAATATACTTTTTGACTAACTGCAATTTACTTATCTTTAGTAAGTGCAGTATTACCTAATAATTCACTTTTTTTTAATTAAATCTTTAAATCTTTCACAGGATTGCTTAGATAGAATAGGACAATCAGTGCAAGTGGCCCTTGCCAACGGTTGTGTGTATGGTAACATTAGCAATCTGCTTGCTGCATTGGACACACTACCAGAGAACAGACTTCTGCGCATTATCATCAAGTGTCATCAGCAGAGTATATGACAAGTTCTCTGATTAGGAGAGAATAGTGAAATTGACATTGAGGGATCTATAACAAAAGTGACTAAGTTTATGTAATGATTGGTTTTAGAAAAAGTGACTGTATTGGAATGTTTGGGTCAACCAACATAAGTACTTATGCAATAATAATTATTAAAGAATAATAGGATTGAAATAACTTCACAATATTCAAAAATTTATGATTTGTACTCTTCTCTAACAAGACTTTATCAATGTTATAGAGATATGGCAAACCTTGGTTGCAGTGAAGCACATGTCTGTAATAATCAATCCTGCAAGAACTTTTGAATGCCCTTAGATGAAATTAAGCTCAGAGATAAATTATACTCACACAAATAGCACAAAAGCCACTTTATATCCCTGAAAAATGTATGTAATACTTTTGTTTGCTTAGTGGTAAGGTAAATTTTGCATGCAAACAAAGACTGGCAACAGATAATATGTTATAAATGTGACCTTGTAAATATTCAGTCTTAGGGTTAAGTAAATCAGAAGTATGGAATTTGCAACTAAAGCTATAATATCCATACTGTCATGCTGAGACGATTTACCCACATTGTATTTTTTGTTGACTATCACCATTAAACAGAGTCAAAAAAGATGAATAAAGTTCTTCTAGGTAAATTTATATTATAAGGATATGATCAACACAACTATCACTCACCTGGTGCTGTTTTAGGCCCGATAAGAAAACTTAATTTTTATAATTACATGTTTATTTCTTATGCCTTTTAAAACAATAATATTATTTAAGCAAGAGGCAACATCTTAAACAGCTTTACATTGGCAGGAGACAAAAATTAATTTTGCCAAAGCATAATCTATTGCCTGTTGCAATAGAAGTCCCTGTTTATTGAATCACATACATTATTTGGGTATTATTTCCACTTGTATGCCCATGCTCCGAGAGTTCATAAAGCTGTGGGAGAAGTTAAAATTGTATCCTTTCCCCAGGGAAAAAATATTTCCTGCCCATGTTAACCTGATTGCATAGTTAAAGCTGTAGGTACTAAAAAAAACTTCCATCAACTTTGTAAATACAATGCTTACAAGCATTTTATTAAGTTAAGATATTCTATAAATCTGTAAGCAGCAAATATTTAATGTACAAAGTAATTATTTCATTAAAATGGTTTAAATCTACGACTTTGTTTAATTTGTACAATCTTTTTTTTGTCTTCTTCAAACTTTTGTCGAAGTGAAACAATGTGCTTCATCTTGGATTCTCTGATTTGAAAGGTATAGAAGTTTTTCAATTCCTTCCTTTTCTTCTTTGATTCCTCTTTAGCCATGATTTTGCTTTCAACTTTATCAGTGCGGGCAAAGCTTTGGACCTTTCCTCCCTTAGTGACTGTTACCCATCCTTCGTCATCCTCTTTTTCTAATTGCTTTTCCTGTTTTTGTTCTGAATCTATTTTTTTATCATGTTCTTTCATGAATGTTTCTATTCTCTCTTTTAAAAGTTTAGGCTGTTCAACTGAATTGTTATATTCCTGTATCCATTTTTTCATACCTATATTAACTTCTTGGTCATTGGAATTCAAGGGGTGCAACTTTTTTAACTCAAGTGCTTTATTTAGCTCAGAAACTTTTTTGAATACCAGGTAACATATTTTAAAAGATGGCTTGCATGTTTCTTTCATGAACTTAATAGATTGAGTCACTGAAATGGGTTTCATATTGAAAATTACAGAAATTATTACTCCTGCTTCAGAAAATGCATTTTTCAGTCCGTCTTCATTTGCGTACGGGGGTACGTTAATTATAAATAACGTTCTTCCAGAGGGTTTGTCACTATCGTGATCTCTTACAGAGTGTTCTTTAAAATAAATTGTATGTGGGGAAGTAGACTGATCGTTAAATTTTAGTTCCAGAGCTAAAACAAAAGTATACATTTAGAAAAATTTTAAACACATTGACTTAATTTGTTACTATCGTATCATATCATATTTGTAGGCTCACTGAAACACAAAATTATTATAATGTTTACCTTTGAACTCATGTGTTCGTTTGGTGGATTTCATATTTTATAAAGTGATAGTATCGAACAGCAGTATGGTATTTTCACAATAAAATTTAACATCAATGTCCAACTAATAAGGCTTATTGTAATTTATAGTTTTGTAGCTATTTTAATTTTAGCAATACGATTGTCAGTTGAGGTTATGTTTATTGTCCTTTCCTTTTTTTTTTTTTACTTGCTTTACGGAACGCCTTTAGGTTCCAGCAAAGGCTATAAATATTTGAAATAAGTTTAGTTTTACCACAGATTATTAAGTTACTACTGTCTACTTAAAAATACAAAATTTCATTTAGAATTATCGAAAAGTGTTATGGAGTCTACCGGTGATCCTAGAGCGGGCAGTTACCTTGGCCAACGAATTAGTTTGGCCATCCAAAGGAGCAATGCTGCCAGCATCTTAGGAACTGTACCTCGCTGCGGTGGTTTCGAAGACGTTTTAAATTTTATTTAGTTTTAAATAGTTTATTTTAGGTTATATATTTATATTGCAATTTTAATTTGGTATTTCAAATTAAATTTAAATTTATATTGAAAAAAAAAAATATTTATTTTAAATGTTCGATTTATTTTATTTCAATACCGATTTTCGATAGTTGTTTTCTGCCATAGTTTTCTGCTGTTTAAGCGTGGTATACACTAAGTGTGGGGTACCTATCAATGAAGTTGAGGACATTATCTTTATTATATTTTACATTTACTTTAAATGTTACTTTGATATTTTATCGGAAGAAAACGAAACATGACGGGCGTCACCTTCCAAAATTATTGTCAGCCTAAATTGGACGTTGGTAGGATTTCTGTGGTCACAAGTGTCAACTGTCATTTTCTGTTGGTGAAGCGTTCTGCGTTTGTGTTGTGTCCAAAATTTTGGCTTTATTTTGCGATTTTACTTACGGCAATGTGTTTTAAAATATATACTCCGACTTTAGACCTTAGTGATGCTATCCACGGCAAATAGTAAAGTGAAAGGTTCAAGGGTGCCGGAGAATATTGAAAATTCAGATCGGGATGATTTGGGACATGAAAACACAACGGACGATAAGGTCAGAGGTTATGTTGGCTCATATGAGGGGTCTTCGTCATTCGGAGGTCCTCGAGATCCGCGTTTCCGGTCTCGCGGTCGTGTTACCGAGTTCCGCCACTCCCGGGGCGGTGGCCGGGGTGGTCCCCGCGGCCGCGGCGGTTTCCCGCCACGACCGACGTTCGATCGCGACGAAAACTCTTACAAGTATCACGAACCGCTAGGGTCGACAAACAGCGACAGCTGGTCGCAAGGAAACAATAAATTCTACGATAGGTCGGACTTAGTAGTCAATCTTCCTGAGGACCCTCGTATATCAAAGCTTTTACGTCGACTCTGCGCTGAAGTGGATGTGGAAAAATCACTAGTTATTTGCAGCAAATTACAGGATGCTGTGATGCTGCCAGAAAATGCACGCTATATCAGAAGATCTTATGATATCTTAGTAGAATCACTTTTGGATGTACTTTACGATGCCCCTAGTCCTGAAACAAAGGAGAATGCGGCTGTGGTTTTGGGCAGGATTGGGTTTGTTATGGGCCCTGATTTCAGGAAACACATAGATTGGATTTTATCCACATACTCAGTGCACAACACTTCAATCAAGCACTTGCTTGTACTTTCATTCACTGAGACTTTTCAGCTTGACTATCAAACTCCTAGCTTGGGTGACTTTGCCGAAACAACATTGGAGAAGCTTCAAGGTATCATTGAAGCCACAGACTCAGCTGATGTATTCATGGCAGCTATTAATGCTATGATAATGATGTCCAACTCCTACCCTGAAAATTTTGCTAATCATTTTGTTGACACTGTAGACATATTGGTGGGCTGGCATGTTGATAATGCTCAACCGAATAAAATAAGGGAATTTGCGCTGCAGTCATTATTTAAATTAAGCCGCCACTGGCAAGCAGATGTTGGATTTTCAGTCAATTTACTCAATCAATTTGTTGAAGACATGGTGGCTTACTGTCATGAGTTGGATTCAAATAAAAGTGATAAAGATGGGGATGCAAATTCCCATGAAGAATGCATGCAAAAGATTGCATCTTTTTTGAATGTTTTCAACACTGTTGTGAAAAGTTTAGGGACATTACTAAACCCTAATGTTTCTCAAGCAGTTTCATGGTCTTTCTTGACGGACTCACTATCAAAAGTTCTACAGGTTATGACAGATGCGCTTAAGGAAGATGCTAAGTCTGAGCTTATATTTGCAGGCAATGATTGCATAATGTTACTTATAAAATATTTACAGATGAAATCAACTTCTTGTCTTTCTGCACTGTTTGCTTTGATGTCTGTTGAAATGAGTACTTACTTACAAGCTGATGAAAAGCTATGTCTCAGCATAATAAATCTGATATCAACAGCAATAAAAGAAATTGCATCTAACTTAACACTGGAGTTTATAACACAAGTTATTGGGCCACAGTCTCTGTTACGTTCGTTACGCTTCTCTGAGAGTGGTCAGGTTTTGACTGGTGTTATGTCCATTTACAGTAATTTACTCAATTTGAAAAACATTCCCCTTTTGCAAGAGGCATACAAATATGTTTTGACAGACATTCAAAATTCATATACTGTTATATTACCACATATACAGATAATACAAGTTCAGTACACAGAGACAATTAGCGAAAATGATGCAGAGAAGAATGTTATATTCTATCTTCAAAGTTTATCTGAGCTGGCAAATGCTAGTAACTCTATTATTGGCATGTGGGCATTGCAGCCAAGCATTTTAGAACTACTCGCCATAAAGATGTGTCCGCATGATGAAGTTTTGATGAAAGAGAGACCTGCTCTGCAATATGCAATACTATACCTTTTGTATTCCCACTGTAAGAAAAATAATCATTTTATAGCCTCAAGTGACCTAGTGATGGACTCTCAACAGAGAGCAAATGATCTATTTGGGTTATCAAACCTTACTCTAGGAGAGGTATCTAGTTCCAGTCCTACATCAGGCCATCTAGCAGTCATATTAAACATACTTAGTATTGTGCTGGACGACCAAATGCCTAATGAAAGCTTAATCCTTGTTTTGACTTGGGTGGCGGATATATTTCGTCAATTGGATAAATACTTGCCTATAGTCAATATGTCAGAAGGTTTCCATGTTCTACTTACAAATATGCTGACCCTAGCATATAGTTTTGACAGCGATATAGTTTTGCTTGTAATCAAAAACTTCCATTTTCTACTGAAGAACAAAAACATGGTATTAAATATGCTCCTCCTCAAAACTATAGCAGTTTTATGTACTTTACACATTGATAACCAAAATAGAGCTTTGTCAAATCTGTGCAAGGAAGTATTATTTGAGCTTCCATGGGATATAGTTCAGCAGGAACTTGATAAGCAAACTGTTAGGATATTTACCAGCCGTAAATTTACTCATATGATTATAAACTGTGACACAAAGTTAAATTCATTTAAAGAATACCTAATGAAAGGATCATTCTCCATGCTACCTAATCATCACTTCAAAGCTATAATTAACTGCCTTACACAAATTAATCTTGATGAAAAAGATTTCCTGCTTGACATTTTCATATCCTCTTGGCCAGTACAGAGTTATGATGCAGATGAAAATAATTTAAATTTCTTCAGACAGTGTGTATCAAATTTCTCATCTGTTCGCGTTAATTGGGCTCTCTCAGAGTTGGCACACACGTGTGTATCATTAAAACTTCGAACTGTACTAGGCAAGCCCCAAGAGACTTTTACAAAGATAGAAGGAACCTTAAAGGGAGTTGCAAGAGAAATATCTTCTGCTGAAACAAAATATATTGCTAAAGAACACAAACAACTACTGAATGTGGTTATAGCAGAACAAGTTCGCTCGCGTTGGCTTATTGAATTTATGATGTTTTTGGAGAAGTACACTTACAATGCTGCTGAAGGCACTGCCACTGTTCTCCCAGCAGTTGCAAAACCCGCTAAGACATTTTTTCACACCAACTGGCCCACATGTCGAGAATGGTTAAATAGAGTGCGTCCTGCAGCACTTGCAGTCAGTGTTTATGGCGGAAATTATGGAGCAGCGATATATCATGCATCACTAATATTGCAAAACGCTGCAAGCTCAAGCACTAATATTGATATAGAGGCTATAACAATGAGTGTATCCCGAGTCCTCATTAAGATCAATGAACCAGAAGTTCTGCGTGGCCTATATGTTTGGATAAAACAAAAGTTTGCCCTTAAATTACCATGGTTAAAAGGAGCAGCCGAACAAGCAAATTCACGTTTTGAAATTGCCACAGACTTCTACAAAGTTTTGTATGACGAAACTAAGAATGATACTGATAATGACATCAAAACTCCTCTGTCGGACACAAAAGGACTTAAATTTGTAAACGAGCAAATATATGAGAGTTACAAGAATATTCAAAGTTGGGAAGATATGGAACAATGGAAAGAAATCAAACAGGGATGTGGCTATAGCTCCAATTGGGAATCTTTAATAGATCTAAAACAATTTGATGAACATAACGAGATTCCTGTCTTAGGAGATTGGAACATTCTTAATCCTGAAGCCACAGATATGTCAAAAAATACCTCTTCATTTCAGGGTCTTTTTGATAAGATTGAGACAACATTGATGTTTTCTGCAATAAACTTATACAACAAAGATTATGATGACAAATATAAAGTACTATTAAATGACTGTGAATATTTATTAAATAATAGTGCAGAAGAATTCGCTAGGACCAACGCCGTCCACTTTCTGAAAGATATTTCTGTAATGCAGTTAGCAAACCAGGGATTGTTGAACATCTTAAAAAATGAAAAGGCTAGTCCCAACCCATTTAAACCATCAGCCTTGAAGGAAAATATTTATGGAACCGAATTGAAAAATTTAACGCGAGTTTTATGGTGGCATCAGTATTTTACGAAATTCAATATGACTGACGAAAATGTGTTTTACAGTGAATGTCTGCGACTAGACGTAATAAGAAGTGCAAGAAAGAATGCCAACTCAGAAATGTGTAAGAGAGAGCTTCTGAAACACTTTAAAAATAATTCAGCTTTTCAGTTATGTTTCACTGTCAACAGCTTAGAAGAAGTAAGTGATGTCCTTCTGTTGTCCAACACTACGTATGATTTAGATATATGGACACTAAACAATGCCACTGCATTAACAGAACTCTGTAAAGTTACCTATGCCAGGGAAGATTTAAAACTGCAAGCTATTAACCTATGTGCAAGTATATCTCTAGGGTTTTCGCAAAGAATAGCACTGGGCGAGCAAAGCTACGAGCTCCGGGAAAAAGGTACGAGAATGTTATTGACTCTCTCAAAATGGGTGCAAAATGAAAATGAAAATATTTTAGTCAAAGATTCACACTTAATGAAACTGATTGCAGCATTACCAGAAATTGGTTTGGTAGATAATAACATCTCAGTAAACGTTATTCCGCTAACTGACGCTGCCGTTGGTAAATTGCTGCAGTTTGGAGTTAATCAGTGCCCTGGTCTAGCAAAAGCTTGGGCCAGTTTCGCCGCTTGGTGTTTTAGGTGGGGCCGTAAAATGGTCGAATTCAGCTCTAAAACTCGGGAGCAACTCACAGATAATGATAAGCTCCAGATAGAAAGTGTTATGATTGGATGTTCACCACAAGATTTTGAAGCAGTGTGTGAAATACTATCGAAAACTAAGGCAACATGTGATGAAGAAGATATTGATTGGAATGAAATTAACACATCTGAAATGATTGAAAGTCAATTGCGTACAGTTCCATCATTGAACAATGCTTTCCCTGAACATCTCGCTTTGCTCGTTGACATCTGGCGTCAAGCTCAAAAAAGGGTATTTTCATATTTCGAATTATCAGCAGATGCTTATTTCAAGTTTTTGCAGTTGATATGTGCTTCTGATTACATAAATCATAGCGGAGAAAACGCTGTCGTCACTGCGACCCTCAGACTTCTCCGGTTGATTGTTAAACATGCTATGGAGCTACAAACCGTCCTCGAATCAGGTTTAGCCAATACCCCTACTCAACCATGGAAAGTTATCATTCCACAGCTATTTTCAAGACTTAATCACCCGGAAACATATGTCAGAAAATGCGTTTCTGACTTGTTATGTAGATTGGCAGAAGATACACCGCATCTTATCACTTTTCCCGCAGTAGTAGGCGCAGTGGAAAATGAACAAAACAGTATAACAGACTTACACGTACCAAGATCCTTCTTGTCCAACGACGACGCCGACAGTGATGACGACAATTTGGAATTGGAAGACACCACCAGCGACAAAGTGGTAAACAATGAATTGAACTCTTGTTTCTTAGATATGGTGGAAACATTGGCAAAACAGGCTCCAAAAACCATTTTACAAGTTAAGCTATTGGTTAAAGAGTTACAAAGAATAAACTTACTATGGGATGAATTGTGTCTAGGCACGCTTGTTCAACACCATTCGGAATTCAGCAAACGACTAACTCAGTTGGAATCTGAAATCGTAAAGGTGAAAAATAACACAAATCTTACACCCGAAGAGAAAGAAAAACTTATTAAAGAAAAACATCGTATAATATTCGAACCCGTCGTCTTTGTTTTGGAGCAGCTCAATCAAATAACTTCGGCTACACCCGAAACACCACACGAAACAGCATTCCAGGCTAGATTCCAAAGTATAATTGTCGATGTAATTGATAAATTAAAAAATCCAATTAATCCCGAAAAACCCCAAGAATCATGGGCACCGTTCAAACAACTGCAAATTAAGCTACAGCAAAAGGTTAATAAGAGGACATCTTACATTTTGAAAATGTCCGATATT
The DNA here is from genome assembly GCF_905163445.1 of Pararge aegeria. NCBI lineage: Eukaryota > Metazoa > Arthropoda > Insecta > Lepidoptera > Nymphalidae > Pararge > Pararge aegeria. The sequence continues at coordinate 16,952,269 of NC_053195.1, forward strand.
AGCCCTGTGTTGGCTGATATGAAGAACACAGTTATTACTATGCCGGGCCTACACACAAACCAACGTACTGTGAGAATCACGATAAAGTCAATAGAAAACAACGTTGCTATTTTACCAACCAAGACGAGACCTAAGAAGTTGGTGTTTTACGGATCCGACGGTAAATCCTACACTTACCTGTTCAAAGGTCTCGAAGACTTGCATTTGGATGAAAGAATAATGCAGTTGCTATCTATAACGAACACCATGTTAGCACGTGATTCTGAAAATAATGATAATCAAACATACAGAGCTCGCCACTACTCTGTCATTCCTCTCGGGCCACGATCGGGTTTAATCAGTTGGGTGGACAACGTAACGCCTCTATTTGCGTTATACAAGCGCTGGCAAAATCGTGAAGCAGCCATGCAGTCGGCAAAAACTAACAAACCAGTTAACGTTCTCAGACCTTCCGAGCTTTTTTACAATAAGCTCAATCCGTTGTTGAAAGAAGCTGGCGTATCTACGGAGAATAGAAAAGAATGGCCGGTGTCGATCTTAAAACGAGTTTTACAAGAGCTCTCCGCGGAGACTCCGAACGATTTGCTGTCCCGAGAGCTTTGGTGCAGTAGCGTGAACCCCGAACAGTGGTGGCAAATGACGCGTCGCTACAGTTATTCCGTTGCCGTGATGAGTATCATCGGTTATATTATCGGTTTGGGGGATAGACATTTGGACAATGTGTTAGTGGACTTGACTTCTGGTGAGGTGGTGCATATTGACTATAATGTGTGCTTCGAGAAGGGGAAAACCTTGCGCGTGCCGGAGAAGGTGCCGTTTAGGATGACTCCAAACCTGGTGACAGCCCTCGGCGTGACTGGAGTTGAGGTGAGTCTGTTTGCCTTTTTTCTATAAAGTGACAGCTGTATCTCATCATATCAACCCATTACCGGCCCACTACATGGCACGAGTCTCCTCCCACAATGAGAAAGGGTTAAGGCCGTAGTCCACCATGCTGGCCAGCGGATTGGTGGACTCAACACACCTTTGAGAGAACGAATTATGGAGAACTCTTCAGGCATACAGGTTTCCTCACGATGTTTTCCTTCACCGTTTCAAGAGATATTTTAATTACTTAAAACGCACATAACTTAGATCAGTTAGTGCGTTCTGGGATTCGAACTCGGAGTCCTGTCGAGCTCCTACCCACTGGGCTAACACCGCTACCATTCCATTACCGCTACCATTAGCTGTATCTGAATTTGCGATATTATTTGGATGATATAAGTTGAGTTGAATGTACTAAAATTAGTTTAATACGTAACAACAGTAGTGCGTAATGGTTATCTATCGGAATCCATTGGGGTTTCTAAGCCGGAATTTATGTATGAGTTTAATCGTTCAAAAACATAATATTATATATACATTACCGTGTTCAATAACGGATTTTTGTAAAGATAATTTAATAGATAAAATAACAATAATTTATAAAAGCGCCACCTAGTGTCTATTTAGATCTCTGGGTAAACTGACATAGAGGGCAGTATTAGCTAGTAGAGCTGTAGTTTTTCATTAAGACATAGATGGTGCTGTTTGTTTCATTTTGTTTAAAACCATTTCATTTACATGCATAAGTTGTGAAAATGTATACTTATTAAAATTATAGTAGTTCTTCTTTTTACCATTACCATCAGGTTATTTATGTCTCACTATTGGGACTGCGTCGTTTCTCATACGAGACCGGGATATAGAGCTGTGACCCACCACGCTGTTTCAATGTTGGCATGTTTGGTAATGAACTCCGACTTAAAGGTAACCATAATTATTCGGTTTTGGAAATAATGACTTAGACAGTCGATGGCACTAACATTAAGCTTAAATTAAATAACTAAATATTTTATGGTCATTATCAGTATAGTGCTTTCCATCTTAGATTCCATCATTAATATAAACCCCACAGAATTAAGAACACACAGAAACCGTGTACACGACTAATATTGAAGCAGCAAAAGCCACTCCACTTTAGTATTGTTTCTCGAACAAGAGGTCACTTCATACCATTCAGCAATTGACAGTAGTAATTTTACCTCTATGTTCTCAACGTTTGCCATAAAATGTGAAAAGTTTTGTGAGATAGCAACATTCCGGGGCTGTGAAGGGAGATGCACGCGGGGTGTTACCACTGTCCCAGCGCACAGCATGCAGTAATGGCTGGATGATGTTTCTGTATGTCCTATATTCTATGATCAACGCATTATTTACCGGCGCACTAAAAGGCGTAGGCCTCCTTTTTGAATACCTAGTCCACCACGCCGGCCAAGTGCGGATTGGTAGATTTCACAGAACCATTAATACATTTTGGAGAACTCCCAGGCATCGATGTTTTCCTTCACCTTTAAATCAAGGGATGTTTAATAGCTTCAAACTAGCATAGTTCTGGAAAGTTATAGGTGCATGGCGATGATCTTACTCGGTTCCCTCGACGGACAGGCCGAAGTCTTAGCAACTAAGCTATGATCGCTTCAAATTATTTCTATTATGAGTTTCAGTATCTGGATTGAATTTTGAATCCTCAATCGGGGCGTAAATTAGATAGATTTAAGTCAACGTGCTAACTGGTGGAGTTTCAATGATAAAATCACTATGAAATATCTATTCTTTATATCTGTTTGTATAAGCTACTCACCTTAGTGTAGCAAAACCTAACAGTGCGTGAAAAATGAAAGTCTGATCGCATCTCATTAAATATACTTTTTTATTTTACACGAACATTTTAGTTATATTGTTTATTTTTTTAAAACATTTCATTTATTATAGACATATTTTTATTATATAACTATTAACTCTTTTTAATCATACTGCAAAAAAAGTATATGAATCTTTTCATAAAAAAATCAACAATAAAGCTTTCATAAAACTTGAGCGTAGACTTGAACAGGTAGGTACGAGGACTTATAATAGATAGGCGCAGACGATCAATAAATATTTTGAATATATATAAATTCGTGATCCTAACCAAGTATTGTACACGTATAACGTTTTGTCTTTCTACTAGATGTACCCCATATAGCTCCACCCGCGTTCAATTCGATAACATAAACATAGTAGTGTCTACAACCTGTCTTAAAAAGGTACAGTTTAACGAAACAGAAAATTAGTACATCCTACGGGAATGCTGACTTCACATATTACAATTGGCAAGCTAATTTGCAATCGTGTGCTTTCTTTACTAACAATACGTCGAAAATGAATTGTTAGTATAGAAAGCGTTTATAGCGTTCTTGTTCTTTTGGTCGAACGTGTTAATCTGGAACTAACAGTCTGAATCTCCACGCTACGACATTTAGAAGACGAGCAAACATAGTACTTAATAGTGCGGGTGGGCGACGCGACGCAGTGGGTCGTAGTGTATTATGTACAATGTATAATATGATAATAAGTGTGACATGTGTCTTTAAGTATCTTCTAATAAAATGATAAATCGACGAAGAGCGATCGAAGTGACGAAATGTAAAAACTGAAAACAAATAATGATGAATATTGAGACCTGTATAACGACAATTTTCTGCAGTATTTATAGTCCGTCTGAGCCTTGCCATAAATTTGTTAATTATTTAAGAAACGGCGAAACATTTTATTTCATAATAGCATCTTATAAATTTTCTTATCTATAGGCTACATCAATCAGACCGGTTCATTCATATTTTTACTGAATCTGTCAATCAATCTTAAATAATTCTCAAAAATATTATAAAATATTAAATTAATTATCTTTTCTCAGTATCAATAACCTACCAATATCCGATAAATTATATTATCGATTAAATAAACATTGTAACATTAATTTAAGTAGAACTAGCAAATTCCAGCTGCTTTGCTAGCAAATAATCGACGATCATCAATAAAATATCGGATGTAATATGTATCGACCATATTTGTTCACATGTATAACCATTACATAAAAACGTTAAAAATAGTTGAGCCAGCCGAGCTGCTTAGCTTTCAAAAGCGTTAGTGAGCTTGCAGAATGCTAAAATCAGTAGCCTTAGGACAAGGATTTTCTTGCTTGCGACCGAGGAGTCGTTTTCGTGTAGCAAATTACTTGAACATCGGAGCAAAATAGATCTTATTAGCATTACATTAAACTTCTAATTTGCCTATAATTCTATAGCTCGGACTTTGGACCTAACGTTTGTGAAATAAAATCAGTAGTACAGGATTTCTTGCTCGCACCCGAGGTGTCGTTTTCGAGTAGCAAAATACTTGAACATCGGAGCAAAATGAATTTTTTCATTGAAGCTCTAATTTGTCTACAATTCTATCGCTCGGGCTTTTGATGGAAGGTTTGTGAAATAGAAATCACTCAACAAACAATATTCGGTGCATTTTATTTTAAAGACACAGTTTGATGAGAGAAAACGACTTGTCGATTGCAAGCGAGCAAAGTGTTAAGACTACAGAAAACTCGCTGACGCAGAAACTCCGTTGGACGTTTCATTGAATCTATTACCGCAACGGAACTACTTCTATATGTTTCAATAAAGAGAACTGTATGATATATTTTGCGGGGCGTGAACTCAACTACAGCGTGGTTCCACAATGAGTGATAATTTTTAAGAAATACAGAAATTTTATTTATCGTAACAGCTGCACAAAAACTTTACAATACTACGAATTATATAAATCACATTGACAATATTCTTTAGCGCAGAAAAGAGTAATCTAACCTCTTCTTAAAATTAACAGCAATCAAATATAGACCTTGTTACATTTAGATTCCAAAAACTACATGTGACTCATTTATCTTGACTTAAAGCCATAACGTGTATACACACCAACAAAGGACAAGGATGTTTTGCCCGTTAATGTGGTGTGCTATGTGCCTTGCATAGTATACCTATATAGTACATAAATAAAGTGCACCGAAGGCATTATAGTAACTTATAAAATTAGTAGTACCATAATTAGATTAGAATATCGACATTAGTTTTACTTCTGCAGTGTACGACTTAAATAATAATAAAAACACGCAGGTTCATAGTATAGGTTTATTTTCACAGTAACTAGTAGAGACGACATAGTCACGGTTTCAGTAAGACGTTCAACGGGCGCCTTTAACACCGGTATTTCAGTAACCTTAGCACGAGATAGCATATCTCGGAATCTTTGGTGCTTCGATGAACTGGTCTTTGCTTTAAAGTGGTGCATTCCATACTAACGATATAAGTTAATAAAAATAAAGTTTCTGCTATGGTATATGGTGGTCTGGACTGTTGATGTATGGAAGAATTCGAAGTTTAAAACTAGGAACATTAGTTATTGCGTTGGGATATATATATCCGTTTGCGTCACAGTTAAAAACTAGTTTTGACGAATTTCGCCGTGTGTGAGCTGCAGGAATGTATATTCCAAAGCAATTTGCATTGCAAGGTTTTCTCATATGAGTTCAGCTACGAGCTTGGCTCAGCGCAACTATACTTTAAATGCGACGGGGTACCTACGCACTAACAACTTTAAACTCTAGAAGCGTTTCACGTTTCCCACTGAACGTTTATCGTTTATGGTAACTTTGTTGCACTACACTACGTCAGGCGCTTGCGATGTCGGCCTGTGGACAGGCGTAGGTCCGTCCGGGGCGTAGGAAGGGTTGGCATCACCCCTTTCCTGCTCTACATAACCAGCGTTTTCAATGATGCGACACCTGGCTGTGTCAGTTTCGCGTTCAACGTAAATCAGGCGAGCTGGTCTTCCTCCTAAAGTGGATAGTCCGGTCGGTGTCCGAGTGATGGATCCTTCGCGTAAAGCCACAGAACCACGCTTCCTCTCCGGTGCAGGCGATCCTCTGTACTCCGAAGTGTCTGGCTTTTTGCATCGCAGCAGTTTTGCGAATGCAGCCCTAAACCCAGCGTTCTTCCATGCGTAAATCAAAGGGTTAATGCCAGAGTTAGACATAGCGAGTGATGAAGTTAGCCGGTAAACGATTGGGTTGTGCAGAGGTTCGATAGGCAGGGTCTGAGCGCAGGCTACCACGACGAAAGGCATCCAGCAGATCGAAAATGAACCTAAGACGAGCAGAACCACCTGAAATTATAGATAAAATACGAGTATAAATATAGAGTTAATTTCAGGAATAGTTAGTCGATCCATGTTTTAGTAACTTTATTAAGTTTTATAAATCCATTGTTCTCATAAAGTTTTATAAATTCGTCATTCATAAAGTTACACAAGTTGGAGTTTATAGTCGAGAATAAATTACGATGTTTTAACTCGAATTTTGGTCACAGCCACTTATAGCTAAAAGAGCAAGAGAACAGGGTTATTGTGACGTATAGTTAGGTAATTACTGGGTCTGTAATTCGCATTACAGTTTTCCTATTATTTTTAAAAGAGCTGTAGTTACATAAAATTCTGTTAGACACAATCCATTCTACAACATCACGAAAGGTGCTGTTTGTTTTAAATGTGAAAAATAATCAAATTTAAGGTTGACGTTGTCCGATTGCTCATGTTTAAGTTTGACGTGGGCTGGTTGCTCAAGTTTAGGTTAGACTTCAAACCGATGCTCAAATTTAAGTTTAACTTCATGTGGATGCTCTGTTATAATGTTTGTCGTTACCTGTATGCTCTTCCAATCGTTAGCACTGGTGGGGCAGCAGGTGTTGGCGCGCATACGGCGCGCGTGGCACGTAGCCTCGCGCCATATCCGCCAATACAGAATGAACATCACCATCCAGATGAGAGAAAACATGGGCGCCAGGATGCTGGTCGTGTACTTCTTTGGCACCACCTGGAATTTACAACATAGCAAAGTTATATCACTGCGTTCACAATACTTTGACACGATGTAAGGTCCGGTTTTTTTTAACTGTTTAGTGGCTCATAATTATAGTCATCAGACTAATGATAGGCACAGGAGTCCATCCTCACAGGAAAGAGAAATTCAAAGCTTAGAGTTATTTTACCACATTGCTCGAATGTGCGTTTTGGAATTTGAAGACAATTTCTTACTCAAAAGTAGCCCATTTCACTTGCTTGAAAGGTTTAAGGACAATAATACGTAACGTCGTAGGTCCTACTTTCCACCAATTTGACTATTGTCGTATGTACTACTTTGCTTAAGTCTTAAAACTTGGGAGCTTAAATAGAACATACGTCATGTTTAGTACTTTTATGTTACTTTTAGTTCCAAAAGTGATGTTTTTTCGTACGTACCACGTTCATCTCGCAAGCAACGCCTTCTTCCCAATCGTTCCAGAACATCGGTATGCAGCTAATGCACACCGCTACAGACCAGGTTGCGCTCATTAGCAGCCGCGTTATCACCTTAGTCATATAGCGGCTGTAGTGTAGCGGATGCACTATTGCTATGTACCTGTTATACGACCAAACATATTATTTTTCAAGTGCCAAGTCACTCTCAGTTATCTAAAAATACTTATTACCCTTCTTTATTACCGAAGGGTAATAAGTATTTTTTAGACAACTGAAAGCTGGCAATATAACGAATTTTTCAATGCTGGTTGGTGGAACTTTAACTGCACAGTGTCGGTGGCAATAGCTGACTTATTAGTAATGTTTGTGGAAAGCTTACTTTGAATAGAACCAGAAAAATCGGTGCAGTATATGTTTGCGCCTTATTTACTAAGTTTTTTTCAGTAAACTCTGGGGCACTAGTGACATTTGAGCATTCCAGCCGTTTAAAGCCGAACTGTATCAGATTACTATTTACAGAATCAACACCAAAAATTTCAGACCGTGGTATCGCTTGTCTCATGTATCGATTTTAAGTTCACATAGCGTGATGCAATGTAACCATGCATATATTTGCGGTTATTTTACGTCTTGTTAGATTGTTTGCCGTACGAGTTACTAAACCTTGGGGAAAACCCTTGCAGGCAAATTTTACCCCAATTGGTTTTTAAATTTTTATGTGGAGTTATAACGGGATTTATTTTAAACTCATCAGTAGTCCGTTCTTTGCTTTCTGGGTTCGGATGTAGACTACGAGTACTTTGTAACTTTTTAAAAGAGTTCAGTAAATTTAAGCGAAGTAGCTTTATATAACTGGGGTATGCATGTTTTATATGATTTTCTTACCTGTCTACAGCGATTGCGATGATGTTGTAAATGGATGCTAGGCACGCGAGTATTATGAGTATGAACCTCATCAGGCAAGACCATTTGATCTGGCCGAAGTCGTCGTCTATGTAGAACACGAGATGGTAGGGCAGAGTGAGACCCACCATCAGGTCGGATATGGCCAGGTTGAGCACGAACTGGTTGGATACGAGGGAGGACAGGCGGCGGCTCATGGTCACGGCAAGGATCGTCAGGGTGTTGCCGCTGACGATGAGCAACATCAGCGCGCCGTCCACGATGCTCCATGCCCAGTAGTTGTAGAGGTCCGGGTGTTCCGGCCCCCTCGTTGAGTTCCACTGGTCGGCCCACTCCTCGCTGGCGTTCCCCAGAACAACGTCCATTCCATCGCGGGGCGCGGTCCCCTGCGACCCCCACAACGACTGATTCGACGTCGTGGTCGAACCTTACACGCACATTGTCTTAAGTTTCAACATCACTCGCGTTTCGTGAGCACTCACATTTATTACTACGGTCTCGATTAACATTTTTAGCGAGAACAGTCTCATTTTCGATGTTTACAGCACCTGTAACAAATAATGACTTATTAAAGATCTCTTTAAAAAATAACTGTCGTTAAGAGATGGCATATTATTTAGGCACAATATTATACTCAAGTATAAAATAAGTAAAATTTAGATACACGGAAAAGCGAAATTATTCCAGAAAAAAATCCAGAAGTGAGAAAGAAAAAGCAACATAAATCTTATCAAATAACTTTAATAATCGAACTGAACCTTGCCGCCGCAATTAAATATTCCGTTCTGAACGAAACTGCTTTAAAAATCATAGCGTAACGAACGGGTACATGGTACATTTAGAATATGAAGGGCGATGTATTAAACTTTGCTTGCTTTGGGAGCAATAAATTTATTACAAGTTCAAGGTCGCCTCCCTAGAGCATCCATATATCGACGAATTATTAGCAAGCATCGTAAAAGCTTTTAGTGACCTGTCGATAATAACATTTTTACGTAGGGTTGGAATTGATGAACATATTAAGTTATTAATAGACCAGCAGAAGTAGGTTATCTTTCTGGAAGCGTGAAATATTCTTTGAATACAAACTACAAACTATATTGAACGCAACTTAATATATCTTTTTGCCTTTCTGCTTATTGTTGTAGAAAAGTGCGCCTAAAAATCGATTTCATTTCTATGCTTTCCGATTACAACAGTGTTCTTATTATTGTGTTCTGTCGAACCATTATCTTAACTTGTATCCTTTGAATTACTTTTCTATTTCACAAGAAAATCTTTGTAACAAATACTTGCTAACTTGGTGAACAATCTATATGCAAGAAGCTTGAAAATACCTTTTATAGTTTTTTACTACTCTTTAAATGATAACTCTTGGATCAGAGCTTTGGTTCATTTCAACAGAACATGTCAAACAGAATTTTGATTAATTGGAATTCAACGTAGGCTTTTGACTGGCTCATTCGTAAATCATTCGTGATGTCGCATGTCTCAGTGCAATATGTTCCTATTTGCCAATTAATCATAACCAATGAGGTCTATGCAAGTGCCTCTTTGGTCTAGTAGGTAGCTTTACTATTGAACAAAAAGTCCTAAGTTCGTTTAATATAGGACAGCAAAACGTGTAAGCGTTTAAAGTCCGCGACCTTTATTGTAAGAGCGTGAAGGAAAGCTCTAACTATCTTTCTCATATGGAAAGGGGGCCTGCGCCAAGCAAGCGAACTAATATGATTCGTTCATAATCATAATGATCAAGATTAGGAACGAATGCGGAAATGTAATTGAAATCGCTAAAAGTAAAATTTGGTAATTAATCATATTAAAAGTATCGTGGAAATATACCTAATTTAAAGCACGCTGTAAGCTAAAATTTAATATACTGTACAATGACTTTGGTTGCGTAAATCATCGAACAGTTTGAGTGACAAAACAAACAATATTCAATTCTGTATTCAAAAATATTACTATGAAGTCGCACAGTGCATCTAAATGCTCCAGAATGTAGCACATTCAAGCAAAAAAAAAACACAAAAACACTCTTAATGTCTTGAGATCAAAAGGTCGTACAAGGATTACGTCTCACAGTAATCTAAATCTATAAAAATAAAAGAAAATAGTTGTAATTTTTTGAAACTGCTTTGTTTTAGGGTCATATGTATTTCAAGTATAGTATACAATTTTAAGATTTTTTTCGGTCCCTTAAGGCTATCTGATTGTTGTCGCTAACTGAACCGATTTTTGCGAGACTTTCACAGATAGATACAGAATTATACGGAGTGATACGTTTACAGCATTACTTGAAGCTGTACAATAGGGAGGATTGTATGAAAGCCTAGAGTTATCAAAAAAAATTCGGGAGAGAAAGAATTAAAAGTTACAATAATAAATAGCACGAATCGATTTTATTTCGGGACAGCCACAAACAATGACGTTGAATGTACATCCGTTCCGCTCAATAAGAAACGGTCGATTACATTTGTGATATGAATCGATCAGCCGCGACTCAAGGTTCAGGTTGGTGCCTGAACTCTTGGAGGTTACATTTACAATGTGTTGGTTGAATCGGAAATTGTACTCTGTATGATATACTCTTGTTAAGCCCATGTAGTTATGTGAACGGTAGCAACATCTACAAATGTGATTTAAAAATTACCAATTTTGTCAAGAAAGGAATAAAAAATGAATAAATTCTACACTGACGATTAACTGCTAGTATGCGATACTGGACTAACGTCCATTCTAATATTTAAAATTAATGTTACCCCTTTGAAGCTCCTACTTCTTGACGATAAATTGTAAGCGAAGCTATCAAGAATGGTGTCATATTCTATTGTTGCAAGTGCATCGTAAAATTTGTCAATATCTTCGGTCGTAAATATGATGAAGTATATATATCATTTGAACAATTTTACCGAAATGTTATTGCAAATTAGATTCGTGTCGATAACCGAATCATTAATAACGTAGAACGCAAACACGAATTATAAAAGCACAAAGGTGCCATAAAGTAGTCAGTAGGTTAGACATATGTTTTCATAAATATCGCAGAAATCTGTTATTTTCCCGGGATAAAATATCGTCATGCTCGTTCATCCACATACAAGCATGTGCATTGTGCAGACGTCGTTCAGCGTATTTTTTTTTTAATTAATAAATTCACACATTTTTGATTTGGAAATGCCTTTACAATTTTTTAAGATAGGGCAAGAAAAGGAATTAAATGGGTGTCATAAAATAGCATCTACAGATAGTCTGCGTACTAAAAGATTCAAACTTTAAATGAAATAATAAAAAAAGCTTATCGCTTGAAGCTTTCCTCTCCAGAGAACTCTTTGCGAGAGAATTATGATAAGGCAAATGGGAAAGTGCAAAAGGACAGCTAGTGATAAAATAAATAACATACCACATTACATTGTGTTTTCGTCTTTAGGTTTAAGTTTGTAATGTTGTGCAAGTGTTTACACACACGTTCTATACACTCGTGTAGGTTAGGTTAGGTTAGGTTATACTTCAGATAATATCTAGTATGACTAAGTAAAATTCTATTAAAAAATCACTTTCCAGTCTCAATTACGTTACTATTTACGACTAGGTAATAGACAACCTGAGCGAGCACAAGTAGAATTTTAGCATAATTTCATTTATACATAAAGCAAGCAGTCAAAAAAATGTACACGAGTAGATAATATGTCAGGCACGAGTAAATATATAAATATTTTAACGGAGAATAGAAACAGGAAAGGCATAAATTTGATTTATACATATGAAATTTGGAATATATGAATATGAAAGATATTATATGCCAAAATATGGACCTTGACGGTAAGATATCGCGTATGCATATCCAACTTCTGTCATCGGTGGGCAGGCGGATAGCACTAAACTATAATGTAACTATAATCTAGGCAGCAAAGACAATATGAAACTATTCCAAGCAATGGTCAGTTGCCATAAAATTACTGTACCTAATCGTGATTTAGTTCGCATTAGGATTCTTTCTCACCTTTTCTGAAACTGCTTTATTTTCTATAGCGATTGATTCGTATCGAATAAAAGTCTATAGAGTCTCTGTCTAAAGAATCGTATCTAAACTGGGTCTTAGTTTACTAAGACCCAGTTTAGTTGCTCGATTTGGATTTATTTGTCTAATTACTTACTGAAAGGGTAAGCCTATCGTTCTATATAATATAGTTTTACATTTAGGTCATTGATAGTGAATTCCCGTCCAAGTCCTGATGTTATTTAACGTCTGTGACTCTGGGACTCCATCCTATGCAAAAATGTTTATATATTAATTGCTTAAAGCTAAATATAAAAAGTAAAGTAAAATTGATGTTTAAGAAAAAGTAATTCAAAACGGAAAAGGCGTCTTGTTACATGAAGCTATCTCCTCTCTTCGGTATAGAATCGTATCATATTAGTCATAGTGAATGACTTAATTAAAACAAAATCGTGGTTTTAAAAACAAATGTGTTGATGCAATAATCAAACAATTTTAAAATCACTTCGAAAATTTGTAAATGGCGTTGAATTTGTCTCGACGCATTCAAACAAAGCGACCAATTACGCTTCTAGCAATTATCACGAGTTTGAGGAAACTTGTGAACAATTAAAACAAACATTAAGGAAGTATCGTTAAATGAAATCGTTTAGAGTAAACTGGAGTAATTGATTACTTGAATACAATTGACACCAAGTCTTCAATGTATTGCATGATTGTGACTATATAAAAACTACTGAAACGACAAATTAATTTCTACTCTCTTTGGAGATTAAACAATTTTTACTTCAACAGATTTGAATTAGCTGCTAATGTAACTCATCAGTTTCATCATAATCATGGTAATACCATACTATTAGGGCTCATACGCCAGTCTCCGTGTAGTAGGATAATTGTGTATTATTTAACGCGATGTGATTAAAATATAAAATCAGTCATTAATCTTAATGCTCCATACGGCAGATTGCGTTCATTTATACTTGATTGAGTTTTAAGTCATTGTGTGGATGAACGGTAGACTTCTGAAATATTTCCTATATCCGATTCTAGAGTCAGGCTTCCTCTATTAAAAACTTCATAAAGATTAAATAAGTTGTTAGCATAAATTAAAAAAATAAAGATTTTTTGGAGAAGTACATCTACATGTGTTTATTTGAACCAATTTATATCAAAAGCACATGTTCTATGAAATATTTTTACTCGCATGGCCCATAAGGCAACGGCTTCTACAATTTATCGCATAGATTTATACGACTAATACGTGATGTGGGTGATAGTTAGCCAGATATTGGAATCCAGTGCCAATGTCGATTCTTTATTCAGGAGCCGTGTGTTATATCATGTCACTGTTGTCTAACTTTGTCGATTTGTCTATTATTGTTAATAGTAACGGATCGATTCGTTCGAAGGACGTTGCTGTGGCGCTAATATTGTCGGAAAAGTGGACTGATTTCTTTGTTGACTAGCTGCCTGGTCTGGTTTAGTTTTGTTAGAATGATGGATGTCTTTCTGCTTCTGTGAATTTGTAGTTTATTTTTTTATAATGTTTTAGTTGTCTGTGTACCGAACAGTCAATTTCTTTTAAGTTTCTTTACTGCAAGCATTGTATTGGTAGTAGTACATTCACTAATATAATAATTTAATGCGCTATTAACTTTAGTGCAGCAACTAAAACAACAGTTGGGGCACCCAGCTGACTAATAGCGTTATCCGGGTTTACGTAAAAGTAGGCTTACCGCACGCAACCATACGTATCTTGTGTAATTGATGAGATTATTGGCACGAACACAAAATCCAACTAGGAGAGTTGAGGAAATAGGCATGCATAATCTTAAAGTCAGTAAATTTAGACTACATAATATGGAATCATCAGACCAAATAAAATACAAGTTTTTATTCAAATAAACTAATAAAGATTTTCTTGTCTTACACTTAGAATACCCCTATCTAAAATGTTAATCAATCAATTTTCGTTTTTTCAATAGAATATTTTAGTAATAAATTCGTAATAACGAATATATCTGGTTTCGTGACTGCTATGATGTCAAGCAGAAAGCGGCTCAGCTACAAAGATATAGCGGCACTCTTGTTTAGTCACTTTTAATCAACCCAACAACTAAGGTTACTAATCTTAATTGTTGATGACAATCTATTTGCTTCCTGAACGTTCATATTAAAAACGTTGTCATGACTTTAAAGGCCTATCAAAAGATTAATTCATTGAATTAACTAACCAATCTCATAACAATAAAGTTAATAATCGAGCATGATGGTCCGTATGCTTCTCTTGTTAATCGTAAGCGAACACTTAATTGAAAAAAAAATATTGATGTACAGTGTGCAATTATGATTTATTTTTTTCAATATTCAGTTCAAGTGTCGTTATATTAGAAATAACATCGGAATGAGAGGGCGTTATAACAAATTCATGTTTCTTTGGTACAAGCTACGGGCTTTGTTGACTTCGTTGGTAGTTCAGGGATTACGTAGGCATTACAGATTCATGGGTCTCAAAGGGCTTTCACTACTACGTGGCTTAGGTTAGGTGGAGGTTACGGTTGTTAGCGATTTGAAACGAACTCTGACTGCGTTTACAAAAACATGTTTACAAAAACATGTGTAATGTAACACAAAAAATAGAAGATTTTTAATTTTTATAAAAAGTAGGCAATAGTCATTGATAATTTAGGCAACTTCAATATTTGTTTTGATTTGTTGCCATTAGCCACGGCTGTAAGTTTGCTAGGCCCGTGTAGTCAGCTCAAGTCTGCCTCGATATATTACAAAAATAATGGACATCAAAACAAGTGGTACTTATATTAAATTCATGTTCCGTTGCTAGGGAGGGTGCACGGCTGGTCGATTTTCGGAAGGTGGTTCAAGGGTGATGGCATTACAGATTCATGTGGTGTTTCGCGTCAATGTTGCTAGGTAGGGCGGATCTCTAATTTATGAATTAACTCCGTGAATTAGGATGTTCACCTGTTCTATGTCCCTTTTATTCTTTATAGTTTTTTAAAAGAGTTTTAGAATTCGTTTGTTATAGCGTTCAGGATTCTAATTTCGTTTGTATTCTCGAGCGCGATTATTAGGTAAAAAATGAAATAAATTCATTTGTATTGAATGTGACAAAGTTAGCAAATATAATACCTTTCCTACTATAAAGGTTATCGCAAACCAACTAAAGAAGTACCCAATGGTGTTAGATGTTAATTCATTAATTGATTTGCATTCCTTACATTATTTCTATAATCATTCAAAGTGGTTACTGTTCCACGTATCGTATCTATAACAATAAAGTTGTAATATTAATATATTCGCACACCGGACTTAACAATATTGATTATCTAACAAATCGATTATTTATCAGCAAAGAGTTGCTAAGCTCCCACCATATTGCTGGGTTAATATTAACGGTTAACCATTGGCATGTTGACATCTCTTTAATGAATGAATCACACGCGCTCGCTTAATTACACACAATGGCCGTAACCATTTTGATTATCTAATCTGTGTTACTGACAATCTGATCTTTTTTCCTTTAAAAGATGAGCCAGAAAAATATCTACTAGTTTAAAAAAAATCATTTACATTGCCTAGTCATATACGTTTTAAGCAATAAAATAAGCTTTTTGTCTTGACGGTGATTTCGATTTGAATTATTTTGTGGAAACTTTGCCCTGAAAGTAACATTATGTTTTGATAGGATTCTTCAAAGTTATTTAAAGAAAAAGTTGTTGTACTTATTCGTCATATGAATAAATATTGCCCATCTTCTAAAATTCAGAAAGCATGAGCCATGTTTGATCGTTGTTAACATTCCTTATATTATTCGAACGCTCTAGAATTTTTCACATTAATTTCGTCGAATCCTTCCCGATTTGACCAAAAATTTCGTTTACTTTTGTATTTTCTCGTAGGTAGTATTCGCATGTCGATATAATTGGATTACTATTGGAAAGTCTTTTATCTTTTTCACATATTCCGCTAAAATGGCATTAAATTGTCCGTGAGTGTGTTGATGTGTCTGGTTTAACATCTCCGAAGAAATAGCGATGCTATAAAATAAATTGTTAAATTGTGAAATGTGACTGACGAAAAAGAATTGCTGAGTGCCTTGCCGGATTCTCATCGGAATCGATTTTACGAGTCGATACAAAAAGATACTAGACGTTCCAAATGTACCTCTTAATTAAGCCTACTGAAATTTCAGACATTTAGCCTGGCTAACATCCGACAAACAGTTCGTATTCGAGTGCGCTAATAAATACGTGTATAAACTATTTATATTTAAGAAGTTTTGGCTTTTGGTGTTAGAGAAGTATTCAGCTGTTTTATTTTTTCTTTCATATTTCTAACTATGACAATTATTTAGGTCAAATCCCTGCAGTTTCATTTGTTATTCCCTTTAGCTCTTTATGATGGGACTGTCGGTAAGTGCGCACGTGTCGTACGCTTCTTTAGCCCCCTCGTTACTGTAACGAGGCGTTATTGTGCGACGGCGAGCCGCTCTCTATGTGCTCACTTAAGAGCAAATAACTTCGGCCGTATGCACCTTCAAAACTACTACGATATTTTTCTTGAAATACAAAGTGCAAAGAAGTAATAAAGAAAGAATATTCTATATTTGTGGCAAGATTATATCATACTTAAGTTAGTTATTATCATCATCGTAAGCCTATTAACTTCCCACTATTGGGCACATAGCCCAAGTTTCAGACCTATCACGCTCTCCAATGCCGGTTGGTGGGCTTTAACTATATTACTTATTACTTGTTAGTGATAATAATTGCTAACTGCAGATTTCTTAATTCCGCGCTGGTCCTGGAATTTGTCGTTATGAATACATATTTTTTTTTCAAATCTTCGAACTAAATTATCATCTGGTGCAAGACAACAAAAAGTCAACGTGTATAATGTGATTCTACTGAGAACCCGTAGTTGTTGTACATAAATGTTGTTTCTTAGATAAAGTTTGCCGTGCAACTGCGAACAAGATTCGATACGAAATTAGTTCAGCTATTGTGGAAAGTTCGATGCTAAAGCAATAAATTACCTTCGATTATTAGGATTTTGGCAAGCTCGAATATTATCGGATGAGTGGTTCCAGTTAAATTTAAACAATAGGTACCATGATGTAGATTATGGCGAATATCATGTTTTATATTTTTTATTTTATAAGTGACTGTCTTTTTCAAGTCAATACTTACTAATATCCTAATGTTTGTATACTTGAATTCACAAATTTAAGGAGTCAGTTGTACAATTTGAAAAATACCTTTTTTTGAGAGTTTGCGATGATACGGAGCACCTTAAGCGAACAGCTGTTTCAGACTGCTTTGACTGTTTTAATACTATATATTATGTAGAATACACTTGTTGTTCGCAACAAATGTACATTTATAGTTTCGGATTTAAATATATTCGACAGAATGCATCGAACAAAGGAAAGTTTTATTCACGTATTGTTGGGAACATTTCTCGTCTCATGTTATCGGGGCAAGTGAGATTGCTACTTTCTCTGTGTATGCAGTTTTATTGTCCCCTCTAGTTTCTAAACTGCACCGTTTATTTGTTGTGTTTCGGATTCGAATGCTTGCTCTTACTCTAGTATTCAGAGACCTTTCAATGATGGAATACTCGCTGAAGCCTCGCACCGACAAAAAAGGCCTCCTAATTATTGCGGAGGCCTCCACCCGCAGTCGGATGCTAATTCTGATTCTGTCGTATGTACGTTGCATTAAATTAGTTTCAATAATCCGAAGATAATTTATTATTGACCTTTGGAGTCTGACGTCAAGTTAGATTTATTATTTTACACCCCCCATAAAACGTTATCACTTTTTGGTTAAATGTTTACGATAACAATGGACAGTATCGCGCCGAAATGTCATAACATGGAAATAACGTTTCACAGTGTCTGTGTACAATGCTTCTGTTTACATTTACATACTTCATGACAGTTGAAATCACTGAGCTTTGTCTGTAATGCTTGCAAATGTTTTCGATATCAGTTGTCTTTCATTGTGGCCTCAACCAGGTTTTTTAGCCGATAAGATTTCAATTTCACTTGGCTGTCTGGGCAGTATCCGTTAGATTAAAAAAAAAGTATAGTATCGCTCTATCTGCCATATTATATTCATTACCTTCACTATAAACTTTTATCTTCTGTTGTATCATTAAGACATTCCACATAATGTCTTAATATGTCGATCCTGTAGTGAAATAGGCTGCGATCATCCGACATTGAAATTTTATGCAATTTGTGACGTTAACCTTCAGAGTCGTTGAGTTAAATTCATAAATTCACGTTATAAAATGCATAGTTATAAACTCAATTTCAGACACAATCAGAGCTCTGTACTGAAACTTCAAACGAACCGTTCGCATACAATGAGTGTGTGAACTTAGGAAAGTTCTTCAAGTGTAATGTGGCCTACATTACATTCTCATATATTACTTAGGAGTGAATATCTGATTTGTAGCCCCAAACCTTTCATGATTGACCTAAGAGTTCAGATCTTCCCTTTGAGCGCTATTGTTTTACGGCACCCATAAAACGATATCATAACAAAGTTTAACTTTACAAAAATAGGAACGTGCTACCTACATAAGCCAAGTAAAAATTTATCGTGGTAAATCTTATTGCTTTTGTTGTAAAAGCTGACGAAAACTAAAAGATAAACACGTACCTACCTACGAGTTTCCAAATGACTTAACTTTCATTAAATTCTCTTCCCCGAAGGAAATTCATATTCATATAGTAAAGTAACTCTACGTCAAATTAGTTTAATCTATCAGAATATAAAATTACAGTTATGCAACAACGGAAAGAGGTTTACTCCTAAAATTTTTGGGAATATGCTTACTTACTGTGCAGAAGTAATATTGATGATAGATAAAAATGATTTAAGAAATTTGATTTGATTTTGACACAGTTAACGATATGCTATTGGGACCTATCCGAAAGAAATTCGTTTCTAAACCGAAGAAAAAATTCAATTTACTTGTGGATAAATCGGTGTACCTACATAAAATAAAACGCATTACACACACAACATTTTTGGTGTGCGCGTCACCTTTTACGTAATGAGTTGAAGTAATAGACAATTACAGTCCTTTTTCCAGTCCAGTTACATTTTCGACCCACCAATTTCCTGCGAATCCCCTTTTCTTCATTGCATTTCAACGGATTATTTACAATGCATTTTAAATAGAGCTTGCCACTGTAGGAATCTAAATTCTTCGTCGTTTATACTGTTTGTCCTAACCGGAAGCTCGCTCTGATGGATGAGAAGCTTTATTGCTTTCAGATATTGCCTGTTAGTCCGAACTATCGAGTCGGCCTATATTACTTTTTTATCTCATCTGTTTTCTATTTGATATTCGGATGTATTTTAAGTATTGTTTTTGACAGAAATGTTTTTTCAACACTCTTAAGAATAATGAGCTATTAACAAAGTTATGGCTTAAACTGGATCTAGTGTCGGTTCTTTATGATATGAAAGTTTTATTATAATCTTTTACTATAATCCGTTTACAAAAAGTGTATGAAACTTTCAATAATGGAGTCTAATGCACGCGGCATTCCATTTAGTTGAAGAGTTGTAGATGTAATCAGTTTTCAATGTCATGTACATCTCTGTTATTTGATGTGGTCCAGTCGAGCAACCTACACTCTACACAGCTGACCAAATAGGCTTCGTCCACTCAACTCGAAACTTTCAAGATTAATAACAAACTTTTATATTAGTTGCGCAAAATTGGTCACATTTATCGCTTCATGTGACTGAAGATGTTTCGATAGCTGGATTTTTGTTATATACATGTACAAATGGCTGCAAGTTTAAAAAAAAAAAATCCGTAATTACACTCAGAATTAAAAAAGTAATCCGCATTTCACGCAGGCTTAATCATCATCATCACCATATCAATCATTACCTGCCCACAACAGGGCACGAGTCTCCTACCTCAATGAGAAGGGTTTAGGCCGTAGTCCACCACGCTGGCGCATTGCGGATTGGTGGTATATAGTCTCATTATAACACTAGGCTTTATGATCTCGATACGTATGAATATATCAAAAAGTCATTTAGATTAAATTTCTATCGATCGTAATACTCAAATAGGTAACCGGACTAAACCACTTTGTAAATATTTTGTATGACAAACATAGTACTAACAGTTAGGTTTAGTACTTCGAAACTTGTTCGTGGAAGTGAGTATCTCCATCGCTCGCAGTGCCTTTATCCTTATATTTCTGCTGATCATGTTAGTATGGAGGCCATAATGGCTATGAAGAGAGATATTTATTACTATTGACTATGGACTATATTTATTATCATTGATATAAATTGCCTTTCAGTAATGGATATTGATTTTTGCATAAAACATCAGAAACTATCTTTCTGGTATACATTAAAGGTTACGGTATACCAACATCGTTATCAGCTAAGAGGTTTTTGCCAAACTTTATATTTCTCATGGGTCTGTATAAAGAATATTGACAGTAATTATAATTTTTATAGTTTTCAAGCTGAGTAATTGATAATTGCAGTCTCAATTGCGAATGAGTTGCATTTGTTAGTCGATTATAATTAGGACATTTGACAAGTGTTCTTCTATGATATTTCACAATACTAAATCGTTTTTATTTTTTTATTTTTTATTAACGATAGGCCAGCGTTTGACGACAATCATGCCCGTTAGAAAGCAATGATGAGGTCTAGGTTGGAGCACGCTTGCCTAGAAAAAGCCTATTCACTCTAGCCTTGAAGGTACTTAAATTATACGTGGCAGGAAACACAGTTACCGGGAGGGCGTTCCACATCTTAGCGGCACGTATCAGAAACGTGGATAAAAAACGTTTCGTGCGTGTTGATGGGATATCAACCACATAAGGATGCCACCGCTCTCGGTGTCTCGCTGTTCTGTGGTAAAACGGGGAAGGGGGAACAAGATTGTGAAGTTCCTGAGCACACTCACCGAAGTATATCCGGTAAAAAACCGATAAACAGGCAACATTGCGTCGGTGCTGGAGACTATGTAGTTTCGCTTGCGTTAACGAATTGTCGCCTATAATTCTCCTGGCGCGACGATCCACCGAATCCAAAGCTTCAAGTTGGTACTTGGCAGAGCCACCCCACAGGTGACTACAGTACTCCATGCAGGTTCGCACTTGAGCCTGGTACAGTGCGAGGCGTTGACCTGGCGTGAAGTACCGCCTAACCTTATTGAGGATACCAAGTTTTTTAGCTGCCACTTTGGCTTTGGACTCGATGCATTTGCCAAAATTGAGATTGTTGATTGATGATTGTTGACAAAGATGTTGACACCCAAGAGCTCAATATGGTCGCTAATTGGAACGGATACACCCCGGAAAGTGGGAGCCAAGGTGAAAGGGCTCTTTTTTGCGGAAAATAAACACGACTGCGTCTTGGCAGCATTGAACTTAACCAAATTGGCGTCACCCCAATCAGACACCTCTTTTAGAGTCAAGTTAATACGCTCCACCAAGGACTCTCTATGCTCAAGGATATCATTAGCACTGGCCCTAGGGCTGGACAAGTACCTCTCCGTAACGGTGCTGTCATCAGCGTACCCAAAAAGATTGGGATTCAAAAGATCGTTGATGTGCAGCAGAAAGAGAGTAGCGGAGAGGACAGATCCCTGAGGAACACCGGCATTGACAGCCATGAGGTCAGAAGAGTGGCCATCAACAACCACTCGAAAAGACCGTTCCCTCAAAAAATCAGATATCCAGCTGCAAAGGCCAGCAGGTATTCCGTAAGCAGAAAGCTTACTGAGAAGGCCGCCGTGCCAGACCCGATCAAAAGCCTTGGGGATATCCAGAGTGACAGCAAGTGCCTCACCGTGTTTCTCAATGGCTTCGCCCCATGTATGAGTGGCATACACTAGAAGATCACCAGTAGACCGGTTCTTACGGAAACCATACTGTCGGTCTGATATAAGATCGTTTCCTTCTAGGTATGAGAGGAGCTTGTTATTGAGTACACGTTCCATAGTTTTACAGAGTATGGACGTGATGGCAATAGGTCTGTAATTGGCCGGGTCCGCACGACTATCTTTCTTGGGTAGTAATCGTTACAATATACTGTGCTGCTTGCAAAGTATTTCTTGGTAAGTTCTTTATTTTCTTGGTTTTTTCTTTTTTCCCTGCTTTCTGAGTCCAAGGATGTGCGTTCGATTCCCACAACTGGAAAAATGTTTGTGAGATGAAAGTGAATATTTTTCAGTGTTGTGTGTGTTATTTGTATATTGTGAGTTTTTATGTATATTATTCGTCAGTCATCTCAATGTGTGTATTGTGTGTATATTAATTAATTAAATAACTCATTTATTTCAATTATTTATCGATAAAGACCGTCATCAAATTTGATAGAGTATGCTCAAAACTGTTTAGCTTTGGTTTTTTTTCCTAGTTATTAATGCGCACTGCAAACATCTGGAATGTCTTTCGGCTTCCAACACCTAGAATATAGGACCACTCGTTTCATCTTGCTCTGCATCATCACTTACCATCAGTGGTGACCGTAGTAAAATCGCTGAACGAGATATATACGCTTAGGTTGAAAAACTCATTTTTGGAATCAGTACGTTCAATTTATATGAAAGTGAGCCCATGGTTTACAACATGAGGTTTAGTTCGCCCTCATTGTAAAGGTCGTGGCTGCCCCGATGTTATCAGTAATTTCTCTCTGACGTCAGTGTTGAAACAGATCTATAAAAGCTAGGATGGTCCCGAGACATACGGGATTAGCTGTAACTTGTGGCTTACTGGCTTTATGGTCGACGTTCCTCGCGGCAAATTGTTTCCCGGTACAACTATGTCAATCTATACAATGAACCGCATTAAAGAATAAAGTTTTATTGAAAATTAGCATTGAAGGCATTAATCGTGTGGGTGAATCTACCTTTTCTCCGTGTCTCGGAGGGCACTTTAAGTCATTGGTTCGCATCATTATCACTTAACTATTACTTAACTACAGTGGCGTGCATAGAGGGTATGCACAGGGTATGCAGATGATATAAAATGAAGAATATCTCCTGCCCGAGTTATAAAAAAATTAAGGATAGACATTGTAAAAGTTCTTAAAAGCCTACCCTAAAGTATTTATGACTCGTACTGGAGATTTTCTTCAGTTAATATCATCTGCATAGCCTGTGCATACCCTCTATGCACGCCAATGGTTACCTAAGTGTTAAAGTATGTCGCCTAAGTTCGCCAAACCGTTTTGGAGCAACCGAAGTGAGTCCATCTATTTTCTAAGAAACAGGGATCCTATATAGAAGCTACCTTTTATTCGTTTTTAATTTACCGTCTAGACAGTGGTAGTATTACAAGACTTTGACGTAACTTGTTCTATAACGCCATATCCTTGAAAATTATCAATATATCTTTAAACGCTTCGAGCTTTATTTTGTTAAATTTATTTTAGTTTTCCATTTTTTAGACTCTATATCATATTTTCATCTTCACAATCATCTCATTTTCGAGTCAGACTGGATATTTTTGCAGTTGCTTAGAAATGTTTGGTCATATAACCTTCAAAACATGATAATAAAGATAAAGCAGTAGCACATATCTACCCGAATTATGTTCGAACAAGGCTTAACGATTATCGTCAGATAATAGTGATAATAATCGGGACCAACAGCCTAGCGGGCTATCCATGACAGCACAGGAGTGTATTGAACTAATTGTTTTCACATTTTCATTTATTTCAATCGTGATTGAAAACGTTTGTAACAATCTTCATTCAGCCGGCATACAGTTTCTTCATAAAGTGTATTGTATTCTCCTTCATCACGAATAATTTTGTCGGTAGAGTTGTCTGAATACGTAGGTAGGAATTTCGCCTAATACTTGTACGTTGTAGGGTACACTTCTATCTTGCACGGAGATTGCTTTGAATATCTACTTTGCTATTTGAGGTAACGGACTGAATTGGATAAAGATGGACCCTCTATTTGACTAAGTGTACATAAAAAGTAGCGTTCTTTCTACTTCTAATATATTAGAAGTTAACTGTTTTGCAAACTTTCATTGACTGTCAGTAATGTTTGTCTGCGACTGAGTTCCATTCTCCGTTTCCGAATACCACAAGTATTTAAATCCAAAATATAGATTAAAATGAAACGTCAAATTGAGATTCACCTCACTTGTGTTAAACGGTAAAAAAGGTCTATACTCCCGGTTTTCTTACAAGTTCTTCTCGGTAAATTAATCAATTCAAGATCAACGTGTGTAGGTAAGTGATTATGTAGATTATGTTGGTGAATAATGTTTATCAGATGGGTTTGGTGTCAGGGAGTTTTTAACAAGTTATGTGCATATTGGGATCATTAGATCAAATCTCTTGGCCTCAGTGCGGCCAAAATTGCGCTATCGAATGCATTATCTTCTCCGCTAACATCTGGCACGTGGAATGTAGCGATCGATAACGCCTAAGATATTCAATCGTGCATTAGTGACAGATAGGATTTAGCGACACGCCGGCTGAAACTTCAGCGTGCATCATCCATCCCTAAGTCGAAAAACAAAGCCAAAACTGAAACTTTCTTTATTGAAATACCGAAAGAAGGAATGTATTATGCTTACATATATTTCCACTGTAGATAACTTTCAGAACTGGTTCACTTAAAATTAAAGCTATAGTTTTTAACGCGCTGTGTTGTAAGAAGTAGCCCACAACATACTAAGCCAGTTTTTTTTTTTATATATCCCCATCCCAAAATTTCATAATAGGATTTTCCTTTAAACTATATATATATGCATTCCATAAAACTTTGAACTTATTCAGAAACATAGTCAAGATGTTTTGGTAGTTCACTGTAGTAATCATCGATATACCATCACAAATTTTACAAGGAAAAATTTGTTTTATGTAGATTTTCTCGTCTGCTTTCAACCTTAGCCGTTATAAGTATTGTCTAATATTCTTAGGTTCACTTTACAATGCTAAAATCGCGTACGAATTAATCCCGGTGTTTGTTAACCCGAAAATTGTTACACCGACAACGCTCCCACAATCACTTAGTTACAAAATGTAGGTTTGGAAATTCTCCAAGTAACCGCTTTATCGGGTACGTTCAGTTCGCACGTGTTATGAAAAACTATTTCGCGGGTACACCCCCAAGGTTATCCCGTCCCAGATTGCAATACGGACATTTTTGTTCTATTCCGTGCCGCAACTAGTGAGAACAATGAATTAGACTGGAGCAAGCTAGAGTCTTGCCTAGGACAGCTGTCGTAAATCATTCCTTCCAACAAAAGGATCCCGGCTAACTTTTTTTTATTAATCACCTACTATCCTTAAGTAAGAGTAAATCTTAAGATATTATACAAACGGAAGCCAGATGAGGCTTCTGTTCTTAAATCTATGGGACCTAAAAATCTACTCATCTCTACATCTTCACTTAATCAGATACCTTCGGGTGTGATAGCAGTCAAACGCCGGTTTATAAACTGGACTCGAACTTGAACTAGATTCAAACAAAACTATGTGGTTGTAAAACACATTATGAGATTTAAATACTGAGCGAAGTTTGATCAAAATCCAGTATATCTACGAATTTCAGCCGATAGTATCGCAGTCCGCTATCACATTAGTATAATAAATTAGTGTGTTTGTTAAGATTTTTTATGCTTGTTAACAATTAATCTGATGCGGCTGTACTGATTTGAACTCCATTCAGCCCGCAAATAGACTATCAATTTTTGTAACAATTGTCTTAGTTCTATGGAAAAAAACCCAAATTCTTCGTCGAGTATGTCACGGGCGAGAAACTAGTTTAATAATATTATTTCCACCAAAATGAACTGAAATTGAAAATTGAGATAAGTTACTACCTTCTACAGTCCAAACCGAACGGTTACATAAGGGGGGGTGGGGTGAAGCCTGCTGAAAGCTTACGTAAGGACGTCTGGAAAGTGGAAGTTTCAGTAAGAGCTGTTTTAATTCGTATTTCGCAACGGCATACCAGTTTACGTGCCGTTCGCGACCCCACATTAGCATATTGAATGCATCCCACCCTGACAGCGAGCGGTTAAATTGCATTTACTGAATGTTTCATATATCTTATCTGTCTGCCACATATAACCAATACATGACGATGATCGTATTTTATAGAATAAACGATTTTCAACACTGGGAGTATTATATGCTGATGAAGAAAGTCCACATTACTTGGTCGAATTTTCAGTTCTTACTGAAGATTTTTTTTTGTCTAAATTGCAATATTTTCGTAAATATACTTTAATTAAAGCAACAGTGCAGGATCAGTTGAACTCATAAGAGCGGTTTATAATACAGCTGATAAAATCCGTGAGATATTTTCTCAGTTCGAAGACTTGATATACTCTTCCCACGGTACAGAGATTTTTGTTCAATCTCGCGTCCTATCCGATTTAATTACTTGTATAAATACTATCGTTGCGAACTTGATTGCTTTGCAAATACTCAAAAACTCGTGCAGCGGACTACGGCTGCTCGGATTCCCAAATAATCCCGTCCAGCGACAATATTTACCTTAGCAATGCCATTTGTCCCAACACCGTGAAACCAATGCGCTTCCCGCCAAAACAATCAACCATCACAATGGATCCTAGATCATACAACACTTGCATAGAATTCAATGACACTGCGGTAACACTCGAACTTTTTTCACTTTTTTTTATTTACGGTTGGTAGCGAAGGCTCTGCGCGAAGACCACAGCGCACGTCTGTTCTGTTCGGTGGTCGTCACGCAACTAACGCCGGCTGCGGGTGCCGACGTCTTCCAAACTTGAATTTGGAGGCTTCTGTGACCATTAGTGTACACTAGTGCCAAAGGTCGTAGATTTACGTAGAGCGAAACGAAGGGGAAAGTTTTGTTTATTTTCATATTGTTCACCTTTATTTTTTTTGTGTGTGTTTAGTTTAGCGGCAGACGTTTGATCTTTTATATGTGATACCCGGTGAAGTGTTCGCTTAGCAATTCAATGGTTTTAATTGTTGAATGGATTTATGCGAGTATAGTAGGTATAGTAACTATAGTTTCTATCCCATTAGCCGTATACTTCGTAATTAAACATTTGTTTTATGAAATTTACTTTCATATAGTAATATCGACCCATTACCGGCCCATTACAAGGCACGGGTCTCCTCCCACCTTCACCGTTGAAGCAAGTGATATTTTTTACTTTACTTAAATACATTTTCTTCACTTGAAATTAAATTAAGCAAAATGACAAAGAAAACTATACTGGTTAGGATTTCAAAACATACCTATTCATAAAGATTCTAATTTTTTTCCTTCGTATTTTTATTGGATTGTCGATTTATAAATATATTTATTTCCAGAAAGGTTTAAATATGGATACTTTGTCAAGTTTATTGCACTGCGTTCGTTGCCATCTATTGTAAGACACGAGGGACGCGCGGGTTAGCCGAACTAGCATATGATGTCTCATTACATCATCAGCCCAATAACGTTCCGCTACTGGAGCTCAGGACTCCTATTCCACAGGAGGGAGGGATTTAGAGCGTAGTTCCAGCACGCTACTCCAATGCGGGTTGACGGGTTTTAATGACAAATTTACTATAAACTAACGGTTGACATCATGACTTCTAAAAAGTTCAAAGTTTATATTAAACGTAGAAAGGTCATATAAAACGTGTTTATGAAAAACTAAAATATTACTTCACAGGTTTTGAGGTGCATTATTTACTGTCTCTGTGACTTATCTGTCTAATAGTTTTTTTGTAAGCCACTGAAATATTTTTTAATGAAAAACATCAGATACATAAACATAACATGCAAAATTAAACTCTAGTGACGCGTGCCGTTCTTTTCTCTTCAATAGGGTTGTCATAAATACACACTGAGAATGTTTTGAATTAGTTTGTAAGGAAAAATAAATATGCTTCTTCGGACTTACTAATATTTTGACAGGGCGATTTCTTTATGAAATACACTGATGCACCCTTCAACCGTATTTCGCAATTCGGTTACACGTTGTACACGATATAAAATCTTGTGTTTGAATTACTGGTCAGACCAGGGGCATCTTCAATAATTTTCCAGAATCAGAATCAGAATTGACATTTACCACACAGTAATAATAATAATCGGGATCGACGTCTTCACGCGGCACTGGGCTTGACACCTATTTCCCTAATTTTTTAACAGTTAATAGAAATAATAAATTATTGACCCGATTCGGGAATCAAACCAATAAATAATATTCCGCGATCTTATTGAATATACCAACAACTACACTAAAGAGATACCTCATGCTCTTAAATTTGAATTTGCCAAGCATTTTATTATTTTATAAGCGCAGTGCCTAAGCTTTCTCCCTCTAAATGTATTTATATGAAGACTTCTTATTAACGCAGTATCTCGCAGATCCTATCGAGTTTCAATTGACATATCAGTTATCTTTCATAATTGAATCTTGACACTGTACTACATTCGCGTTAATAATATAGTACCAAGTTATCACGAACACTCCACTATATTATATGCGAAATAAAATGATATATCTCTGTGAAAAAGAAGGCTTGTTCTGAGCGACTGATCTATCAACGCTCAGCCAGTAGAGTCAGGAACTTAAAATGTTGACAGTAGATATCAGCTATGAAATAAGCACCCACTATGAATCCCATATGGGTCGAAATTTCTATTAAAGCCCTTTGTTTTTCAAATTATGTCCAGGTACTTTTGCTTTCGGTGGAAAAAAGTGCTCCACTGTTTTTCCAAATTCTACCCCCAAACGGTTGAATTGGGGTTGAAAGTTTATTTGTTAGAAGCGTTAATGTGCTCTGAAAATAACTTGGCCTTAAAGTCTTTTAAACCGTATTTAATTGTAAAGTTATTTTAAAACATCCCTTTTATTTCTGAACTATATTTTCTGAACTCTCTTCGGTCTGGTCTGGTGAAAAGCTTTGGCCGGACTTTGTCGGCACGTCTTTTCGGTAGGGTGGTAACTCGTCTCGGCCGAAGCCCCTTCCACCAGACCAGACTAGAGAAAATTGAGAAATTATAATTCCAAAACTGGCTCAACAAGAGATCTACCACTTAAAGCCACAACGCTCAACGCTAAGCTAAGGTTGTCGAAAATGATGTTCATTGTCACGAATAATGTAATACCCCATCTGCATAGAACCCTCTTTCTGAATATCCATTTATATGATCGTGTCATTAGTGCTCAGTTGCAGAAGCGTAAATAATATTCCAGCGCTCGCCTCTCACATACTAAGCCGCTGTTGACCCACTAAATATCTTACGAATTTGACATTTTTGCTCGAAATCTACCTTCACACCTGTTCAAAGAAATTAAATTTAATCTGAAATCCCCCCTCATCCGGCACACAGAGAAAATAAGACTCGCGGTACCATCTTACATTAGCTAAGAAACTTCGTTTAGGTTGTAATGACAATGATATACAATAAACGTTAAACTGATCATGTATTTCTATGAGAACACAGTAGATGATTGCAGAGGTATGTCATGCAACATGATTTCTTTCTACGGCCTAAGTTACTACGGACTTAGATTGCTACGAGTATAATCAGTAAATCTTTTTTGGTTTGACAGTTTTTCTTAACTGCAATCTCACATGGTGGCGAAGATGGGAACGGGCTTTGCAAATCTTTTATTTCGAGTGTTTGTAAGTTGTTACTGAATTAAAAAATTATAACATATATACACGTTATAATATTTTTTTTTATTAATAATCTTTATTTTAAACAAGTAATTTATCACTTTTTTAACTATATTTTCTGTATGTTTGTTTGTTGACTGCATCATCACTTACAATCAGGTGAGATTGCAGTCATGGGCTAACTTGTAGTGCCATTAAAAAAAAAAACTTTTGTGTGAATACAAGTAATTCCTGCAGTTTATTTAACAGGCCACCAACACCATATTCGGCCCTTTTTTGTTCACGCAACATTTAAATAGTAGGAAAACTAGGGGATTATTGGTTTTAGCTTAACTGTGATTTATAGTGGCAATATCGCGATATAGTGCGCCCGCGAATTTTTAGGTGCGTGGGAATATGATGCCGAATAGAACCGTCACTTTCGTTTTTTTTGTTTTGTTTTTTTAGTCCTCTATCTGCATCTGTTATTAAAAAGCTTATTTTTTCACAATTATAACAACGTTATGTATATTTTATTGTGAATAACAAATGTTACCTGAATTTGGACTTGGTCAAGAGCATTCTCTACCAACGAAAAATATACAAAGCAAAGCAACAGCCCATATAAAAATACTTATTTATTTTAATTAGTTGATAGTTTGTCGGGCTCAAAGGTCTTTTAGGAAAGTCAAAGTCAAATAGGGACATTCATCATCATCATCATCTCATCAACGCATTACTTGCTCACTACAGAGCACGGGTCTTCTCCTACAACTAGAAGGGGTCCACCACGCTGGCCCATTGCGGATTGGTGGACCTTTGAGAACCTCTCAGGCATGCAGGTTTCCTCACGATGTTTTCCTTCACCGTCGAAGCAAGTGATATTTTAATTACTAAAAACATAGCATAGCATAGCTTAGAAAAGTTAGAGGTGCAAGGTGGGATTCGACCTCGCGCCCCTCCTGAAAGTGAAGTCGACATTGTACCTGAAGCGCTATCACCGCTTCGTCGTATCGTTTTTATTATAATAGGCACATTATACTAAAAACTTAAGCTACGAGGGGTCTTTGCTTTTGGTTTGCTGATGTGATCAAGGATTGAGGGAACCCGTTACGGCTCCAGTAAATAACCACTTACTAGTCTGTCTCAGCTAACCCCGGCTCAAAGATGTTCGAAATCATAAAACTTACATTTCATAAGCTTTTGTGACTCTGAAAGTAATTTTATTTTTCATTTCGTGTACCTACGTCGTTTCAGTAACTTTATTTTCTGTTTTCGAGGTACGTGTTCTAAAAATAATACAAGATTCACTTAACCTACTTGTATATAAGTATAAATAGTTCGGTAAGAGGCAATGCTCCTACATTTAGTTTGTGCACGCGAGCGTGTCACCTAATGCCGGGATTATGCTCGGTACACTTGTCCAGCAGCGCTGGAGCTTCCGGGGATCAGCTTAGCCCTCCCAGGCGGATATGCGACGTAGTACCGGTGTAGTCATAATAATGTTTTCACCAGCAGCGTCGTTACCGATCTTGCCGATCAATGTGACATTTGCTGTCTTGGGTGGGACTTCAGATGCAGATTCTAATGATTAGAGAATTCTCTTTGCGTGGTGTCCCTAATTAATGTAATTTCCTTTAATCCTGTTACTACCAGTCATGTAATAGTTAAAATTGAAAAAAATGCTTTGCCCAGTTGTCCATTAATATTGTGTGTGTTGGCCATCAAGGGATGAAATGGTGGATGGAAATATTTACGAGAGTCTATTTGGAAAGTCAGGGACATTATAATTTAAGGTAAGCGCCTTCAAGGGGCTATGTATCATCTAAGAAAGAGTTTCTTTAAAATCTTACTCCGAAGAGGATGCAACGAGGGTCAAAAGATTGTAATCGCAATAAAAAACAAATTTCAATGTCAAAAATCTGCAAAGTTTAGGTTGTGGAACGAGGACTTGGCAAAAGTGTCAGTATTAGGTATTTTTCAAATCCGACTTGTATTTCTAGAGATTAGCGCGCTTAAACAAGCTCTTGTGCCATGTGGCGACGGCAGATCCGAATACAGTTGCCACCACGCATTTTCTTCCCGCGGGTGTCGTACGAGGCGACTAAGGAAATATAACGGAAAACGGACAGCAGCGTCCTCTGTTCCTATTACTGCCATCCATTGTGATCACCAACTCATCCAGCCCAGCGTGGTGATTATAGACAACCCCTTCTTTTGGGAGACGGTGGACTGTCATAGGCTATTTGATGAATTGAATAATACAGCTTTGGTAGTAGAACATATACAGTGGCGTGCACAAGGTTTTAGATTATAGTATTTTACTTTTGGTTGCATTTACAATACCCAGTGTATTGTATATTTTTAATGTAAATAAAAATCACACCACGATCCTGCATTAGATTTTTCTTTTTGCGAATTTTCTGCCTGGGAAAGATCGCTATATAACAATACGGCCGTCAAATTGTATTATTTCTCTTACTTGCTATTGAATTTACAATTTTGTTATTTTTCTCGGCGGTGTACAATAATGGCGTACGAAACGCCATAAGATCGACTCACGTCAGGTTGGCTGAAATTATAGCATTGGAGTTTTTTGTTATGTGTTATAAAGCAAACTTTTTTATATTTTTCTGCAAGCAGTTTATAACTATTGGACCACGAGTGGACCACTCGTTGACAACGCGTCACGCAAATCTAAAAACAATATCTCACATGACGTAATGTTTTTGCATTTCAAAGTTTTGATTTTTTATTCTATACTTAGTCGAAGCTCATAAAATTAATAAGGATTTACGCGAAAAATCCTGAAATAAACTAGCTGAAATGAAGGTTTCCGTCCGCCATAAAGCTAGGTTAAAGAGAGTAGAGAGTAGAGTTCATTAATCGTGGTTCATTAATTATTCAAGCGGGCAGATTTAGGCCCGGAGCGGATTTCACGGTCAGTCTCGGACACTCGCCTATGTTTCCTCGTTAATAACTAGATAATCGTGATGCATGTTCTACTTTGATTTCAAAATTCAAAATTCATTTCATTCATGTAGGCCTAAGGCACTTTTGTAGTCTATTTGTAGTGACTCTACCACCGGTTCGGAAGGCAGATTCTACCGAGAAGAAGCCGGCAAGAAACTCAGCAGTTGCTCTTTTCCAACATCATTTTACAATTAAACAATCATTGTTCTATCTTGAGTGAGATGAAAGCGGAACGGCTTGCTTCCAGGCAACCTTGTCATTAAGAAATTCATCAATAGTATAGTAACTACGATGTATTAAATATGGTTTTTATACATTCTTTAAACTTATGTAATGGATGATCTAATATCATGTTATAAAAGCATATACTCAGCCCCACAAAGGTTTTCTGTAATTTCCTAAGACGATATGCTGATATTACTAATTTATGACCGTTTCTAGTAAGTCGATTGTTTATATATCCAATTTTTTTTTTTATAAATTAAAGTGTTGTTTTACAAAGACTAAATTGTTATAATAATATTGCTAAGCTACTGTAAATCTACCTATTTCTTTAAATTTTTCACGGAGATATTCGCGTGATCTAAGTTTGTACGATTTCAAATTGTTATACATACAAGGTTGTGCTACTTAAGCTTTAGCCGCGTTTCTCATGCTGCTCATCTCCTAAGGCGGAGACAAAGAAAATATACTTGGTCAAAAACGCAATACCTAAAAATTTTTCGGACCGATCCCAGGATGTCGAGATCCGCAGTCGAGCAGGCCACTAGACCAACAGAAAGTGCTCCCTACATACAAGCACACTTGTTTTGGTACTTCAAACATGTAAGGGGACTTGCTGCAAAGGCACTTCCTTCAAAATTTCTGAAATAAAATTCAATCACTATATATCACTAAATTTTACATTTTAGTTTTATTTAATTGCCTTAAATTGAATCTGGTTATTGTTTCACTTTTTTGTGTTATAATTTGCAAGCCTTTAAATATAGGCTAAAAAATTGTCTTAGTCACAAAGATTGTTATATCTTTGTGATAGGAATTGAATAACAAAAGTTTGGACCTTTGACTTTGCGCTTATAAATTTGAAGTAATATGCTACTTGGTTCGAAAGTTATAGGGCTCCAATGGACGGACACAATAAAAATGTTGTCCTAATATAATAACCTTAGCGCCCTCAGCGCCAAGATACGCTTATCAATAAATTTTAAATGAAATTTTGAAAAATTGGCAAAACAAATAACTACAAGTGAACGAAGTGTGTTTGTACATTTTATTTAACTTTATTGTCCTTTACTGCACGTATACCTGTTGTAATTTGTAAATAACGCCACTTATTAGATTACATAGTGAAACAATCACATTTACTCGAACCTGTTTAGAATCTGTTTAGAATCCAGTTGTTTAAGCTTCAAATACCTATTGTGTAATAGGGAACGGAGTCAGAATGTCCCAATTATTGCATTGGTTAACAATTCACACCGTGTGGCTGTTACAGAGTGTTGGTATAAAGGCTTATTTACATTATTCCATTACAACGATAGTTTGAAATGTAATGTTCGATGTGTACAGCTCTGCTGGTTGGCGGGCTTTGTTAAAGCACCTACACTCTTAGCTAAGATTATTACTAGGCATAAGGGACTTGCAGCAACATCTTAAATGTGCTCAGTGATACGGTCGCTGCTTTTGTACTCTGGGAGGTAAAGTAAAGGCCAATTATTAATCTCCAAGCGCGAACAAAGGAAATTCAAATGATTAGTCAACTCTATGCGAGTTTGGTAGAATTTGAATTTGACTGGAAAAGTTGTACACCGGGATCTGTAACAGCAACGGTGATTAATGCCTTAATCCAGCGTGCCCTAGTCAACGTGAATAGATGCTTCTGCAACTATCAGAGCAGTAACACAATTTGTGTTACTTGCGTACCTGACTTTGATACATATAAAATACTAGCTGTTGCCCGCGACTTCGTCTGCGTTTGATTTTGTTTTTTGCATTCAATTTAGTTGTAGGAGGAGTTCTGTCCTCTATCTCCAACCACATTAATAAACAATAATTATAATTTGTCGGAGTTATGGTGTAAAATCGTCAAACACTTTCATCCCCTCTCCCAAAGGAACCGAGCTTAATGTCGGGATAAAAAGTATTCTATATTACTTCTAACACTTCAAAGAATATGTGTACAAAGTTACATGAGGATCGGTTAAGTAGTTTTTGCCTGAAAGCGTAACAAACAAACTTACATTGACATAAATTATAATATTATAGTAGGGATGTACGCGTTTGGAACGTTTACAAAAAATTTAAATAATTGTAATGTCATATAATGTTACTGTACCCTATTATCGCCTATCAAATGATAATTTACTGATAATATGCTGATTTTGAAAAAAATAATACTATTTTTCCTTGTTTCTATAATTTATGATTTAATTACGCATATTCTGCCAATTTTTGTGGACTATTTCAAGCATTTTCGATATGTATTATAAACATAATTTTACAGTAGCTGTTTTAGGCACGACGGAAATTTTGTTTAGAGACGCAAATCGCCACTGCGACCTATTAGAACCTATCTGCAAGCACTGGAATTAACTCGGCGACTGTTGTTATGTGAACTGGCCTATACAAAAAACTTTCATTAGCAATCCAGCGAGGCAGGTGTAGCTAACTGAATCTCAGTATCCGAGCGGGAACGTTTTTGGGGATTGAGTTCATCAATCTCATTCATTCATTATTTAAGTAGACGAGATTAAGGCGACCGGATTTTACGACCTCTCTTAGACACCTTGCCTAACCTTTCCAGACTCTTATTATTTTCACACTTCCTTTATATTCTCTTCTAGTTGTGCCTTGCGGTTTCACCCTTGTCGATTCCGAAAATTTTAGCAATACTTTTCTAGCAGTAAATAATTGATGACATATCTAAAGATTTAACAGAGCTATGATGTAAGATAAACAAAAGGAAGCTTCCTGAAAGGAAGGCCTGAGGGAAACCTGTTATTTTTTGGGATAAAATTTTCCTCAATGTAAAACCAGAGGAAAATTTATGTTATTAAGTTATTCATTATATCAACTCTGAGTATACGAAATATCATTAAAACTGTCCAGTACTTAGAGTGACTCTACTATACTCTAGGGCACGGGTCTCTTCCCACAATAAGAAGGGGTTAAGCCGTAGTCCACCACGCTGGCCCAATATGGGTTGGTGGAATCCACACGCCTTTGAGAACATTATTTCAAACTCTCAGACATGGTTTCCTTACGATGTTTTCCTTCACCGTTGAAGCAAGTGATATTTAAATTGCTTAAAACGCACATAACTTAAAAATATTAGAGGTGGACATCCAATTTAAGCGTTTCCTAGGTTTAGTAAAAACGGGCATGAGTGTATTTTATTTAATTCGGATTTACGATCTATTTAATGGCGTAAAATAAGAATCATGACATTAATTTTATCAACATTTTCACTCGTTAGCCTCCGATTTCACAATGAAAATATATTGTGATGTAGATATTTATAGGGCAGTGAAACAGAGCAGCTAAAAGACTTTTCTTTAAATTTGTACGACATATAAATAGTTTTTCTTCTTTTATTAAAACAAGTACTTTTAATTGTACCAGGGCCACAGGATAAAGGAAGTGGTATTATTAAACCGCCTGCAGTAAGACAACAGAAATAGATTGGCGCGCTGTCTTCATCATCGTAAATCTGGGTGATATTGGATTGAACGCGGAGAAATAATGAGTATCATTATTTATCATCCGCGTAGACGTACCGCCTAGGCGATGGGTCGTAGGGTGATGTCGTATAGCCAACTTAGGTTTCTTTGTTATACCACAGTATAAAGAAGTTTGACGCCTTTCATTTAAATTTATTTAATAGGAGGGCTCAGACTCACTCTTTTGTGAGAGCTATGCTGGAAGTTCTCTACTTAATCCATACATAAATAAGGACATCCGTAGAAGAACTGGAGTTAGCAGCATAGCTCGGTGAATCGCTAAGCTGATGCAGTACTTAATGGAGCACATAGCTCGGAGAAATAATGGACGCTGAGGTCCCAAGATGCTGGAATGGCAACCCGCACTTTTAAACGCAGCGTTAGTCGACCCCAACGAGGTGGACTGACACAGAAGTCGCTGTCGCTGGGAGTCGCTGAATACAAGCAGCCCAGGACCAAGGGGTTTGGAATCCCCTACAAAAGTTCTTTGTCCAGCAGTAGAATGATGATGTATGATTATTACGATGCTGCTGCTGCTGCTGCTGCTGCTGCTGATGCTGATGATGATGATGATAATGCAGCAATTTCCTTTCTGAAACATTTTATAATAATTCATTTTAGGCCTTTGTTCTCATGCTGAATGTCGCCAACGTCTACATAGTGTCATACACTATGTCCCTTGCTACAGAGATCAGAAAGGGTCTTTCTTCGCCCCGAACTTACAGCACCATTGCTGCTCGTTAATTATTTAACTGCCTGGGGACGTAGCTTCCAAGACGGACGGAATACAAACCGTATAATTAATTTACGTTATTAGTAGGTGTCAGTGAATGAATTTACAGTGATCACCATAATTTAACTTCATTTACAGTCGGTCCATTACCCGAGCGATTCTTCAAGTGATTGGCTCGCAATGACTACTACCTACTCCATCTCATCAAACGTTTTATTTCTGAAATGTATTAAACATTTTTTGTTTTAACTAATGACAATTATTAGTCCTGTAATCCTGTAATTATTATATCTATTATCTCGGATGACTGCGTTTAACAGCTTTTCAAAAGGTATCTTTATTTTAATTTTGTGTTTTTAATTTATTTTGCGTACATATCTATTGCTCAAAATCAATCGTTCTAACACCTACTAACTACGAGATTAATCGTTGTTCTTAAAACTTAATGCAAAGCTGATGTTATGGTTGCCATCTAGTATTTTTATGTTAACTTTGTAATGTTTTCTTAAAATATGGATCCCAGAAAAAACTGATACTATTTTGCTAATAATTTTTATATTCAAGCATTATTTACCTACTACCTGCTTTAATGGTCTAGTAGTTTGCATGGTTAACTACGGATCTCGAGGACCTGAGTTCGATTTTCGGGTCGTGCCAAGAATTGTTAGTTTTTGAGGTTACTGTTTAAAATTCATGCCATGGATAGCTCATTAAGCAGTCGTACCCGGTGAGGATCACAAACATGTGATGATAATCGTTAAAACCCACTAACCCGCAATGGAACAGCGTGGTTGGTCTATGCTCTAAACCCTCTATTATAAGAAAAGAGGCTCATGCCCTCTTGAGCATTGAAAGCTTATAGCATACCTTATGAGGACGATGTGAATGCACTTATTTATGTATGCAATTTTATTAAGATAATTATTACTTTAAAGTGCATATAAAAATTGTCGGAACCGTCAGGATATAAAAGCGGATAATTTTTTTTTACATAATTTTAAATTTGGAAGCAAATGTAGGTAAAAACACTAATACAAATTATAAAATTAGATAATTATAAATATAGAATAAATTGTATTAAAATATTGAAGAAACTATGTTTGTTTTGTTACAGGTAAGCTGTTTTTCGAGGTGTGACCAAGTAGGTGCCTATTAAGCGACTCAAAAACCAATTGGCATTAAAGGTTACCTTAGCTGTAAATTTACAACAATACAATTTTGTGATAACATTAATTCTAAATTACCAATAACGTTCAAAGGAATTATACAAATATGAAAAAACATAATATAAACAGAGTAATAAGAATTATGCCAGTAAACATTTTACATAATTACATGTAAAAATTTAAAATGGAATGATTCGTTCTGCATTTTGTAAATCTATATATTTTTTTCATTACATACATTTAAACTTAGTAGCATGAAATACATGTAACCTTCTCACTTAGTCAATTAGTTGAAAAGGAGTCCATAAACGGGGCAATCCACCGCAAGAGAGCGTTTCGGCGTGCAAATCCACTCGTGTAAGTCTTGCGCAAGTTTCCTGCTATACTGTTAACATAAGTACATCCATGCTTTAACCATCCACTACAGGCACTAAGGGGTTTTGGACGAAAAGATGTCACGAAGTTTCCCGAACGCTGCCCATCCGAGTTGGATTCGGCGGTTTACCTCTTCCTCGAAATTTTACTTACCTATCTGGATCGTGTGTCCGTGGTATTTAACTCGTCTTCAATTTCGAGTACAGAGTCAAAGTCTTGGAACAGTGCGTGTTACCAGTGATGAATTACGGATCTGAAACGTGGTCGCTAACTGTGGGCCTTATAGAAAGACTTCAGAGTCACTCAGCGGACGATGGAAATAGCTATGTTGGGAGTATCTCTACGTGATCAAATGAGGTCGAAGAACTAGAGTAACCGACATAGCTCAACGAGTCGCACCGGTATGTGCAGCGTTAGTCGACCTCCAACGAGGTCAGACGACATCAAACGAGTAGCTGGGAGCCGCAGGAAACCAGCGGCCCTGAGAGCCGTACGAAACAAGTGACCCAGAATCGTGGATTTTTGGACCCCCTACAAAAGGCCTATATCCAGCAGGTCAATCGGTTGAAGTGATGACGGATCACACTGGCCAAGTGCGGAATGGTAGACGGCGTTTAAAACGCCCTATAGCACATTAGGAACTTTTATTAAAAAAGTTATAGGTGCGTGTCGAACAAATCGAACTCATATCATGGTTTAACTGTTTACATAGTGTCCGTTAATATAATACAAATATAACTGGTAACATGCACATATTATCTATTATTTACTCAAGTCACTGACCGGGGCATTCTAACTTGCACGAGTTTTCTGTGATGCCACGTACCGATGCAAACGAGCCATAGCGATCGACAGATTGTATGTAGTTATGTGGATAGAAGTATCAAGCGATGGATCCCTGCGATCTGCGTGCAATCGATCGCCGCGACGGTTGATCAGTGAATGGGAACCTTTAGTTACTATACATTTTTGGACGTCTGACAAAAAACGCTACAGGTTTTAAATCTTAATCGCCCAATTTGGCTTCTACTAGCCGACATAAGTCAAGCTAAATTGTATTTTAAGCGCTACTAGCAAAATAATTCCTATTCCAAGTTTTGTTCGCCTGTTAGATCAAGGCGCACGGCTGTGCGTGGGACCAAGTTTCGGTTTATAGTACGCTCTGTATATAGACAAATCATTATGAGCTGAAATTCAAAGATTATAATACTTAATCTCTGCCTCACTAGGAATTTAAAATCATATAACAATCAGGTGCCAAAATAGATTACAATTTAAATCCAGAAATATAAAAATAAGAGAAATAAAAGCTATCTCAATGTGGTTAATGCTTCTAAACGATTTTAACATAACTATTAATAGTTTTTCTAGTTTTCACAGCGATATAGATATATTGTTATTGAGAACTATGACTGACTAAATGGTTATCCGCTTAAAATTTCAGCTTTTTCAAAGATATTCAAATACCTTTCGCTCAAAAGTGTTCGTTTTAATATTAACGAGTAACTAGAATTGGGCATCCTTAATGTACAAGAGTTAAGTAGACGTATAAATAGGTTATTAATTCGATTTAAAGCGTAGGCCTTGGCATAACGGTACCGAAGGCCGTCTAATTTATTTATTGCTTATTGTTTCCCGCGGTTTCATCCGCCGCAACTAAGGGTTGTATCGTATGTGATGTTTAATGGTTACCCTTCCTATACATATGTTATTTACTTTTATTACTCTTATTTGTTCAATTCATTTTATTTTTTGTAAGGATCAATATTCTAATACGAAAATAACTGATTTCGAATTATAATGCGTTATTCTTAAGGTAAGGTAGTGGAATAAACAAGTAACTTATTTTTATGGAACTCAATGTATATGGCTTTGAGAATAACGATGTTTTCCTTCACCGTTGAAGCAAGTGATATTTTAATTACTAAAACGCACATAACTCAGAAAAGCTAGAGGTGCTGGGAACTCGGTACCCCGAAACTGAAACCGATGCCCTTACCACCGCTTCCGTGGGAATAGTTGAAGTTGAAACCATTTGAAACTCATTTGCCTCTATCTTGGATAGATTTTACGGCCAGCTACGTGATGTAGGCTAACCCTTAAACTAGCATAAAATCCAAATGTTTCACTGAAACTATTCATTCCGAAGTGAGGACATTAAAGATCTCTCCGATTCAGGAATCTTATCCACTACTGATGCTAAGCTATGCGAGGCAGCAAAGTTTAGTTTACGAATGTTTTTATCGCCATATATACAAATTTCTAATCTAATGTACGCATCAAATGTGTTATCTATGTGCCTATTTGAATAAAGAAATATTAGACTTTGTCTTTTTCCTATTCTACAGACATTAATTGCACATACGTACTATGTCACTCTCACTGAAGGGACCGAGACATAATTCACTCAGAATATTTAAAAGTTAGGTGTCTTGGGCCACCTGACACAAGCGAAGCACAAAAAACCGTGCTATTGGCATGAACTGTTATGAGACCTTATTTCTATATTATTCAATAAGTTTTAATGTGATTTTTGTTAAAAACACAAATTTTGTTATAAGTAAATAGAGGCAAAAGTATGAAATATTTATATAGTTATTTTAGTTCAATATCTAGATACTTTATACTTACAAAAAAAACATCTTCGAGGAATAATATATACTAGGGAACTACTTGGCTTGTGCTGCGAAAACTTGATTTTTAAAAAAGTTTAAAGTAAATTATTATTAACTACAAAAAAGTTCGCGAGGGAATATACATATAGTTAAGTCGCAAAAGAAGCTTTTGTGTTCTCATTTTAATTAGATCGCCGATAGTAAATAATATAAATATTTTACCTTTCCTCGTCACACTGTCGCCTGGTTTCAAACATCCATCGCTAAGAATTCTCGTGCACGGTGGACAACTAGCCTTATTGGCATGCCGTTACCGTTGCGACCTTAAAGTTGCAGTTTTTAAGGTCGAAATTGTCTTGTCGTGCGACTGGTTATAATTGCATGGTTGTTTTACCGATCCCGTGGCGCGGCGCCAAGTAGGTGCTGCGAGAGTCAATGGCGCGTGACGTAGAACTGCTTGTGAAGCGCTTTGTAGTAACTTTCTCTGTCAGTTCCAGTTATCTACTCGGCGTAGCGAAAATACGTATCCACATTAGAGTATCGCGTTGTATAGAGGGAACGCGGTTACTCGATATTGTTCACAACTTTTTTGGGGAATAATTGTCTGACATACATTTCTGAATGTAACTGGATATTTAGAAAGACAATAGTGCCAGTTATGGTATACACAAATCTTCAAATTAATTGGAAGGTGTAAAAGCACCTTAACCTTTTCCACGGGGAGCATTGTGAAAAAGTTAACCATACTTGTAGTTTCAAAAAGAAAAAGGTGAAAAATATCGTGATTTTACTGTTAGTTTTTGTGTTAAGTTGCGCGGCTTGCTTATTTCTGTCGCAAAGCAAGCAGCAATGTGTTCAGTGTTCCGCTCCGAAGGGGATAATTGCCGCTGTTATTACAGGGACATGACGTTTAACACCTACGTCGGAGCGGCATTTTTTAGGACATATTGCTTGCATGTCGCGCGGAGTGTAACTTTGTTTTTATCCGTTAATAGCGGGTTCGCACATGTCCGTGAAGAATATGTTATAATGTAGGGACCATCTGCTTAGTCCGTCAATGGCGGGATGTCCACACATGTCCGTAAAGAATATGTTATAATGTAGGCATTTGTTCAATGGAAATAAGGTTGAAGGTCCTATGATTTTGGCTCGTTCGTGGAAAATGGATATTATGGTAGCGCGTGGCGTGTTGCCAAGTCGCGCTAATGTCAATGCCACGCGACCAAGAGCAGCGCTAGCCCATTAGAAGTGATCGCTCTCCGAATTATTGTGATGACGAATGTTGCGTGTGGATACCAATTGTGCGTGCTCGCGTTCCGACACGCGACCTATTGCCGAACTGAAATAAGCCAAGAATATAGCGTTACCTGCGAATTAAAATCTTTTTCATTTTGTTTAAACGAGCCATATTTATAAGGAGCGCACTGTCGCCTAAAACACAGGTTTATACCTAGCTTAGGGACAGTTGATTTCTGTATATCCAAAGTAAATTATAAGAGTAGGAATAATATAATGGTGTATGCTTAGTGGCGTGCACTGCATAAACGCATAAGGGCACTGCATAACCTACCCTTAGAGCCTATTATGGTTTTGGAAACAATAGAATCAAACACTACGATACCGATTCGTGACTAAGCAGCAGCGGTGTATGTGTATTCCATAGATGTAATAGAACATTACTTCACTAAAACATTTTGTAAAACCCGTGGTGTTTTTTTCCTCGTTGTTTTATATTTTTGATTTTTTGTATAACTTGGTCAAATACCCTTTGCACGCCCCCGAGCATGCTCCCAGGGCCATCTTGACGTCCTCCGTGGCCTAGTGGTGAGCGTGTGACAGTTAGGGAACTTGTAATTTCTGGATGTACTCTGGTCTGGTCTGCTGAAAGGCAGTGGCTAGTGACAAAGACGCTCCGCAAAGTGACTAAGCGTTACCGTATGTTTCCGCGTAAAAACTGATAAGAGGTGTGAGCTTAAAATTTCATACCCAGAACAGGTTAGCCCGCTACCGCCTTAGGCTACATTATCGCTTTGGTACAACCAGGTGAGATTAAGGTCAAGGTTCATTCCTAGTAGAAAAAAAAAATTATATGCCGGCTTGGTAACATCTGTAAAACTAGTTACTTGTTACTTTGTACTGTAAGATTAAGTTTCATAGATCTATCTGAATTCGTCGGTCCTGTTTATTGTCACTTAAGCCCACCGAACCCGAGTTGGAGCAGCGTGGTGGGTTTATTTTCTAAAACCGTCTGTCCCATGAGAGAGGAGGTGGATAACACCAATAAACTGAACACTAAAAAACAGTAGAAAAATTTCGCGGATTTTATTATATTAGTTGAAGTTTAACTAGAAAATTAACTAACATAAGTCTTATTGGGTTACATTTAAGCAGACATAGAAACTACACTATTCCAATCTTAACATTATCGGTTCATTTTGCTAAAACTACTTTCCTCCCTAATTCCTAAAACGCCAAAAAAAACACTTTTGCTCCTATCTTCCTTTATCTAGTTAAATATCAAACCGGTATAATTTTAAAGCTAACGGGTAACTCTTAAACTGGCCGTAAAATACAAGTACCCTTTCACACCGCGTTTTCATCTTAAGATGCTGCATATTTCAAAGTTAGGTGGAAACAACATAAACTATTATTAATATTCAATCTTCGTAGTTCTCCACAGCAAAAGGAGAGAATATTCTTGACCATATTTAACAACAGTAGAAATTTAGAAACTTTTTTTTTTTTTTTTGGAATTATTGACAGACCTGTAAAGCTGACCCATCGATTGTAAACCATCGCCTATGAACATAACACCATATGCTTTCCCTCGTTGACCGACGGTGCACTACTGATATGACTTTTTTACAGAAGATCGTAAATGGTAATTTGGAAGCTCCTGAACTTTAGCATGCCCTTTCATTGTCTGCTAAGAAAAAATTACCTAGAGTTGCTACGCGCAAAGCTTTTTATGTAAACAGCGGTAGAACGAATTTGGGTAGGAATGCAGCTCTAAATCGCCTAACTCGTGTCTATAATGATCTTACTCGCGCAAATAACAATATTGATCTATTTTGTCATGGGCCAAAGGTTTTTAAACGTGATATTATTTCTGCTTTGTCTGCACTTTTGGACTGTAATTTTTAGTTTTCTTTTGTTATTTTTCTTATTGTAATATTAGTTTTGTTTAACTTTTCGTATTTTTATTATAGTTAAATGCTGTGCACACCTTTAAGTAGTCACACTGATTAGAAACAAAATATTTGTAATTTTTCTTTACTATGTATTGTGAAAAAGCTGTTGGTGTTCCTTTAATTAATAAATAAAAAAAATTGGTCTTCTGTAAAGTCGGCTTACTGACGATAGTTGAACGTGACAACGTCGTAAGAAAATACTGATGGAATGGTTGCATTTTTCAATAGAAAATTTTAATTTTATTTGTTTGGTAGATATTATCGTTGCTATAAACAATTGACACCACATTCACTTTACACTGCACTTCATCCTTGCCGAAAACATGTAAATCTATTATTGTATAGAAGCTGTCCACGCCGACACA
Organism: Pararge aegeria; assembly: GCF_905163445.1. Lineage (NCBI taxonomy): Eukaryota > Metazoa > Arthropoda > Insecta > Lepidoptera > Nymphalidae > Pararge > Pararge aegeria. Next base: position 16,997,151 of record NC_053195.1, read on the forward strand.
TCGCTCACTCAAGTAGGAAGATTGTGCCTCTTTGTCGCTCGTTCAAGCTCGTTCGCAAGCCTTGAATGGAACGCCTCAGAGCGAGGTAACGCATACGTCATGTTTTTTCGTGCGTGCAGCCGGCTCCATCGAATTATAAGACGTTGATACGTCAATAAATAAGAAACACAGAAGAGAGAATACTTCATAGAGCATGCAACGTGCTGCCCTGTGTCCATCAACTTGAGGCGTAGGTGTTAAGCCATGAGGCTTGAATGTATTTACACCGGCAACGCCCTTCAGACCGGAACACAGCTCAACAATAATGCTGCTTGGCGGCAGAAATAAGCGTGGCGGTAGTACTTCCCCGGACCAGCTCTGTCACAAAAAGCTCTACAACTATTCCAAAATCTGCTTTACTTTCTTGGCTATTTAAAACATTTTGGGTTAAAATAAAGACCATTTCCATCATTAGCATCATCATATTAACCTATATTGAATAGGAGCAGGCGTTACTTTGCGGATATCCATAATATATTATGAAAATTAAGCTTAATTTGCTATATAGGTTCGCGGAGTATAGCAAATTTTCATAATCATATCAACCCATTGACCGGCCCACTACAGCGCACGGGTCTCCTTCAACAATGAGAAGGGGTGGCCACGCTGGCCCAGAACGGATTGGTGGACTCCACACGCCTTTGAGAACATTATGGAGAACTCTCAGGCATGTAGGTTTCCTCCCAATGTTTCCCTTCACCGTTGAAGCAAGTCATATTTTATTTACTTAAAACGCACATTACTTAGCAAAGTTAGAGGTGCGTGCTGGGACATGAACTCGGCCCCCCGAAAATGGAGTCCAGCGCCTACCCACTCTTATCACCGCTTCGTATTATTATTTGAGCAAATATAAATTGCGTTAAAAAGTGGAATGTGTAAAATAGGAAAGTGAACAGAACGGCTACGTAGCATTTAGGGCGGGTTTTAGTTCGAAAGGTTCTGAAATCGAATCTGGTTACGTCATGCTCTTAAGCCTGCTGCATTGTCACATTACTGTAAGTTGTTGTGAGGGGCTAACTTACATAAAGTTATGACTCTTTATTTGCCATGGCATAAGGTTGGAATTGGCATGCTTTTTGTTTCGCGAAGGCGCGGTAGTTATGGTATTCCGTTGGCGCGCTGCCAAGTGGGGTCATTGTCAATGGCACCACACGGGGCCAGGTTCTGAAGCGCTTTGTGCGATTGCGTTTTGTTAAAGCGGATCCGCTGTTATTCTATGTGGGACTGAACATTGATATTTCTTGTGTTTAAAAAAAGCGCTTTGCAGCTGCTGAAATAACAGACTTGTTTGGCATCTAGTGTACGCAATTAAAAAACTTCTAAGGTATTCCATAGCGGTGATAGCCAAATGGCTAAAGTAAGGCTTTTGCTCTCCTGTCAGGGGTTCCGAATCCCCTGGTCAAAAGCTATATGCACGCCACTGATGCTCAGAGTATCTCTCCAAGAGAGTAATAAGGAGATCATAGAATAACCGAAGTTGTCATCTTATAAGAAAGTGGCAATATCGAAAATAAGATGTGTTTTGTTGCTCAGGTGGATCCGTCCACACTAACGCTAGGAGTCCATCTAATCCAAGAGATGCTGTATTGACGACCTCGCACTGGGAAGCTGGTTTCCGTCATACGCTACAAATCGTCGTTTCTTCTTACTACTGAAAATATGCCGGTGAAGTGGCCAGTGGCCCGCGTGCGGGGACACTTACCCAGTGGCGTGCATAGAGGGTATGCACAGGGTATGCCGATGATATAAAATGAAGAAAATCCCCAGTACGTGTCATTAATGTAGGCTTTTTATAACTCTTACAATGCCTATCCTTAAGTTTTTGATAACTCTTACTGGAGATTTTCTTCATTTTATATCATCTGCATACCCTGTGCATACCCTCTATGCACGCCACTGCACTTACCCTAATTCAGGCTGTTGAAAAGCGTATAAACGTGTCACAATTTTATATCCATAACATGCTCCCTTATCTTCAGCAAGGTGGCGCCTCGATGGCACACAATTTTTTATTGCGGTCGATAACTTTATTGCGTGTTCGAGAAGCCCGCCATAAAACGTGCACTAATAGCCGATTATATGTATACCCTTGTGTATGCTCAGCTGGACCATTATTGAATATAATTACATTTTGAAAAATGGGAATCGATCCAATGTTCTTATTACTCCATAGGGAGACCCTACGGATCTAAATGCAATCATATATTTCTACATTTCTAACCACTTATTATTCACATACACATACTTAAGGGTTAAACTCTGAACAGATGTATTTAAATTATAGTTTTTAAATATTGGGTAGAAGCAGGCGTAACTTTGCGTGTTTCCATGATATATTATGAAAATTAAGCTTAATTTGCTATACTTCGCGAAAAGCACACCTGTGTTCTCCTTTTCGCGGAGTATAACAAGCCTTTTTTTTATTTTAAACAATCCTCAAACGTCAACAACAAGATCCGGCACACAAGACACAATTGATGGAGTTTTTACTTGGTTACTAAATTTTGTGGAATGTAAACAATATAATTCATATTTCAGTTAGCATAAGCCATTAATAACAAAAATATATAATAACGATAACAATGATAGTAATAATTCTATGACAGTTAATGAAATGCTGTAATAATCTTAATAGTAACAGGGAAAAATGAAATAATTGTATTACTTGTATTCATGTCTATGATAATAAAAGCCTTTTGTTAAACTTTATCTAATTTAACTTTATTTAACCAATTTCTGTAAAGTTGCATATAGTACATCGTTTTTTGAAAAAAAAGGTCATAAAAGAGTTTCACTTCTTACGTGTGTACACTAGTAGACGCAGACATTTGTTTTTTTGAAATAACAACTTTAGAAAGTCAATCTGCTTTTAGTGGCTCCATCTATCAGTTTAAGCGGATTCGATCCAGAATAATTTCGTTATTAGCGATTAAAATCAGGTAAACTTGTGGTAATGACCCAACGTGCCCTCCGAAACATGAAGAAAAGATTCAGTCTCTTTTATGATTTTAAAGTAGGGCGTGATCCACTTGGACCAGCGCTATCGACTGATTTGCATTGTCACAACAACCAAAGATACACTAAGAAGCTAGCTTCACTTAGCCGTTTACTTTTAAATTAATGCATTAATTTGCCAAGTTCTTGGTAACGTACACGTTATGAGCTTATCTCACTCTTGTGCTTTAATGAGTTTATTTTTTAAATATAAGAGAGATTAGCCCAGGAAAGTTTTTATATTTGAGATCAGCTAATTACATTTAGTTGCTGTGTACTTTTTACTTGCGACAGTTTAACAACAGTCTTTAGGATTCGATTAAATGATTTATTATGTGTGTGTTGTGCTTGGGTAATATTGTTTTACGTGCTAGGGTTCGTTAATTTGATATATTTGAAATAAGAACACCCAATGACTCTTGTAAGACTTTTATTTTTTATGCATAACAAAGTTTCTGAACCCACTTCCAATGGCAGGTCAATTGTAGTTCAGAATGGTAGCCAAGTTCCCTATATTACACACTTATCGCTTGTTTCACAAAAGTATCACTTCGATGTTACTTCACTTCTCACAGTAAGAACTAACTCGGTCGCGTCGAACATCCGCTATACATATAGCTTCGGAGGCCTAGAACGTTCTTTTCCCGGAAATCGGAAACAAGTAAACAAAAGGGTTGATCTAGAAACGTTTTGAAGTTCGCCAATGCTCGGAATTACATTTTTGCATTGTAAGTACTTTCAACCACCAATCGGGGCCAGCGTGGTTGACTACGGCATAAAAGCCTTCAGAGTCTTCTCATTGTGGGAGGAGACACGCGCCCTGTTGTGGGCCTGTAACGGGTTGATATTATAAATAACTTTTATCCCGACACCAACACGTAAAGTACCTAAGCTGCGTTCAGGAGCTTTTTAGGAGAAGGTTATTTTTAACAATCTGAATGATAATTATCATTCGCGTAATTAATTCATCACCAAATATTCATGAAAAAGTTTTTGAAAATACAATAATATATAAATAATCTTCACGAAAATTTTTAATTTAACATTTTTTTATTTTTACCTTCGCCTGTAGGTATTTCGGAGACATAGGCTTCGCGAAAAAATTTCTTAATCTCTCGGGATATCATAAATTAAGATGTAGCTAACTGAGAATAAATAATCTACCACAAAATTCGATCATAGACTATCAAACCATCATACAGGAAAATTTAGATAAAAAACCTTCCTTAAACCAAAAAGTACGAACGTTGGCTCTATGTAAATAATTTGTTTTCATTTGTGTAACAAATTCAAAATATGGTCGTGCCGATTTTCCGCTAGATGAAATTTAAATGTAGTGTTTCTAGGTCATCGATTTGTTTGGGAGCGTTTCGGTTCATATGCGGGTATACGGGCAATGAGAAACATAGAGACTCGCTAAAGCAGATCGCTGATTTGCACGTGCGAAAAGAGACGCACGCATTGAGCTAAAATTAAATTTTAATTAATGAATATGTTTCTGCTTATCGATCACTGACTCTAAAGCTAAGTGCACGGTTATCAGGAATCTTGAAATTCTGTATTCGGAGAGTTGTAGTAAAATAGGTTTTAATTTTTTTTTCAAATTTTACATTCGTTTAAAAAAAAATGTCGAGGTGGTCGCCATAAGTTACTGTAACGATTGTTTCTTTTAATTTTATTAACGATAGGCCAGCGCTTGATAACAATTATGCCCGTTAGAAAGCAATGATGAGGAATGATCTAGGTTGGAGCACGCTTGCCTAGAAAAAGCCTGTTCACTCTTGCCTCAAAGGAACTCAAGTTATATGTGGCACCTAGCGGTACGTATCACGATTGTGTTGTGATTTGAATGTCATAGTATAGAATCAGGGTTAAGACGTACCATTTTCCATTTTAAAAGGACAAGCAAATCACTTGCGATTTGTGCAAAAGTTGCAACTGATGATTATTGAAAAACAAATTAAAAAGAATAGCCTGTTGCTTATTATTTTAATCCCCTAATTTCTTATCTAGGTATAAAAGTGGATTTCGTTTCGATTTGAATGTTCATACTGAACTTAATGAACAATTTTGCGGTGCGTACGCTATCAGCACATGTGCGCTCACCACGGTAGCTCGGTTTGAAGGGCATGAATAAATAAAAGCTGACCCGTGTAACTAATGCTCTGCCTAACACGATCCACTCAGCAACCTGCATGCGATATTAACTGAGGTTGGCCAAAGCTAGAGAATCTATTTTTAGACAAGTTATGACGACTTTATTACACTTACGTGACGAATTCAGCTTTAAAACATGTAGCTACCCTTAGAGTACTTAATTAAATTTCGTATGACAGACTAAAAAATACTTATCTTCTAATGACAAGGTTGCTTGGAAGCATCCGGCTCCGCTTTCAGCTCTCACAAGATAGAAAAATGAATGTTAAAATGCAAAATGTAAATGGTTGATGTTGGAAAAGAGCAACTGCTGAGTTTCTTGCCGGCTTCTTCTCGGTAGAATCTGCCTTCCGAACCGGTGGTAGAATCACTACAAACAGACACACTTGACGTTTCAAAAGTGCTTATATTAGGCCTACTTGAAATAAATGAATTTTGAATTTTGAATTTTGAATTTGAGATAGCGCTCTTAGCGCAAAGATTGTGAAAAATAAATTTAGAACTTTTTAAATATAAGCGAAAATTCTTCATTGCGCTAACGAAATTTTATTAGAGGTAAACATACACGGTTCCGCGTTGCAGGAATTTAAGTCGTACATACGAAAAAGTCTAACTTAGTTTTAGATTTTCATAGCATTGCTCGGATGGAAAGAGATATTTAATTTGGCCAACATAATTATCCTGTGTGACATGCGACAAATATCCCACATCGGATATTTATAAAAATTAGAAATGAAAACAATTTAAAAAAAACAAAAAACCCAATGAAAAGATAATAAATTACCCCAAAAGGGTGTTCGTTATTCAAAAGAAGTATAAGTTCTTTGCAATTGAAATGCAGAGAACTTATATAGTGTGCAATCTTATACTTACTCAAGAGTTGCTCTGCTGGCGACGGGTGTAGGGGAGTGTATTTACGTGATCAAGTCAGAAATGGGATCTCTTGATTGAAGAACATGTGAAGTTGTAGTGTAGCTGAACAAGTGAAGTAAAGTGGTATCGAACAAGGCAGAGTTTGGAGCCGAACCGATGGACGGAAAACCCATTTATGTAAATAAAATATCATTTTCTCATTCCATAATTAACAAAAACCATGTTTGACGGCCGATTAGCGCAGTGGGCAGCTACACTGCTTTCTGAGTCTTAGGCTGTTTTTATGTGTCTGAGTGCTTCACTGTATAATATAAGTATTTATGTACTAGTATATTATTCATAAAAATATTCATCTGTCATCTTAGCCATAACACAGACTACGCTTTCTTCGGGGCTAATATGGTTATGTGTGTACTGTCGTAGTTTATTCACGTCACAAAGATCTGCCTTCCGGACCGGTAGTTGTAGTGGCCTAACAAACAGACAAACTTGATGTTTCAAAAGTTCCAAAATATTACATACTACTTAAAATAAAAAAACTTTTAATTTGAATTTGCATTGGACTTCCAACGGTGTCAGGGCGATGATAATAATTTATCGACTAGGGAAAGCAATCAATGCTTCAAAAAATGTTAAGGCTACCTTGACAGTAAAAACATTAATAAAAATTATCGTAATTAGAAAAGCTTTGATGGAGATCGAGACGCAGAATCATCGCAAACAACAATAAGCTATTTCAAGTCGATAATCTTTAGTATCTCGGCTTTTAGGAGAGAAAGGATTGTAAAGCATAGGATTGAATTATTCGTTTTACGTTTACCTAAGAGATTGTAAAAACAAATATCTCATAACAGGCGACAACGTGCAATTGCCTTATAAAGCTTGTAACGAGTGTATGCAGCCGCCGTATGTTTTATAGAATCAGTTAGTTAGTAATTGTGCCACAAAAAAAATCCGCACTATGCAAAAAAACAACTACGAAAATATTTCTTTCTACATGCGCGGCTCTATGCATCGCATGCTGATTGCACACCGCAATACACGTGCAAACCCCTGTGTTAATATCGACTCGTTATGCATTTTAAAGAAAGCAAGTCGTGTGGTGACCGCAGATCAGAATACCGTTGTCACCAGTCCACGGGTGACGTACGTGGGTACTGCAAAAAGGCCAAGTCACATATTTTCACTCATTTAAATAGTTTGTGAAGTCATCCCTTGTGGAGTAAGGGCGTGTAGATTCAGAAACTAGAGAGAGCTCTGATAGTGCGAGTCATATGGTCTCGTCTCGGTCTCGGTCTTTCTTTTATGGGATTTTTCTGTTCAAGACGAGTCAACTAGTGTACAAAAAAAAAGTTAACAAAGGTCGGAATATTCGCGCATAATGTTCCGAGATATTTTGAGAAAAAAAAAGAAAATTGACAATTCGTGGCTCTATGCAGTTTTTATCCGCGGACTAATTGCACGCCACGGTACGCGCGTAGCCCCGTTGGTTCGTGCCTACTTGTTAGCGCACGTTTTAGAATCTGAAGTTATTCATCAAAGCGTTCTGTAAACCGAAACGCGACGACTGGCCCTTTCATTTGATATGTTATATGATGCTCTTTGACCCTCAAACTTTCAGACAAACAGACTTCGTTTATTTACGCTATACGTTCGTAATTGGATACCTAGGTCACCTAGGTAATTGTGATAAAAATAAATTAGCATATTCTTTACCAGTAAGTAATTTATGTTACACAAGCCTATAAACTCTTTGGAATAGACGAGTCCGTCAGTTTTCTGTGACTCTAATCTATTTGCTATCCATATTCTATTGAGGAAAAGCCGACAAGATATCCAGCAAAGATTCTGCTCTTCACCGCTGTTCAATCTAAAACGTGCCGCTATCAAAAAAAACATTTTCAATCTTGTGCGGAAGTAGTTTAAGCTACCATATGTTGTTCCCGTTTAGAAATTTACCAATTTTATAGCAACCCTCGATTATGAAATGTTTAAAATACATAATGTTATACTTTCAAAACGTCTGAGGAAGAAAGAGCATGTGTTTCGCACAGGGACCTTAATAGGCTGCTGATGAATGGCAGATGTGACTAAACAACTTCTTTAAGGCCATATCTAAATAAATATATTACCAACTTCGCCATCTCATACATTTGTAAAAAAAATGCGGACCGATAAACGCGCGAACGATCGTATGTGATTTGTTTTAACATTATGAGTGTTTACAGTAAGGCGCTGCGCAAACGTAGACACCATTTTTAGCGACACCGGACACCATTGCAGAACGCTGTGTTTGCTAGTGTCGAATTAATTCGCATTCGCATTAATGCTTAGTAGCGTGTATCGCGAGTCTTATCTACGAGAATATTACACGGATAGACCAACTGAAAAAAGCAGTGGTGGTAGCCTAGAGGTTAGGACTCCGGCTTCGCTTTCAGGGGGGCTGAGTTCGAAACTCGGCACGCGTCTCTAACTTTTGTGAATCATGTGTGTTTTAAGCAATTAAATATCACTTGCTTTAACGGTGAAGGCAAATATTATCGAAAACCTGCGTGCTATACAGAGTTTTCTATAATCTTCGGGTGCGTACCAATCTGCTCTTAGCCAGCGTGCTCGCGCTAGGACTAACAAGCCATGGTGATGGGTTGGTGATGATGTTTAAACCATTCTTATACCCTATCCTTTTCTATCTTGAGGGTTTCTATATACAATTTTTTTTTCAGAGATAGAGATAGTATATTATAAAAACTTCAGAATAAGTACTTTCATCTTTGAACTAGTTGATTTCCTAAATAAAAAGTAGAATTGTTACCTGCTTTGAAATCCGAGTAACATCGAAATCAGTCCAGCTATTCGAAGATTACCCGGAACTAACAGACAACCATTTTTCTTTAAATCATTCACGTTATAAGTACCGCTAATTTTTTCAGTTGTATTTAGGAAGTAAACTTCTTATTTGTGTAGTTGAAATATTAAATTCTAAGCACGTATTTCGCGTGAAGTTAAAACTATGTACCAACGTTTGTGAAAGGCCTTCGAATAAGATATATAAATTCGTGTCCAGTAGTACACTCATTGGATACTTGATAATTACATTTTGTATTTGCCTTTTTTTGATTGCAGAGATATAACTACGGTAAATATTGAAAGTTCGTGCAAAGGTGAATTATACTTTTTTGTACACCTTTTTATAAATTATTATTAATATTATTATTTTTTTTCGCATGGTGAAAAGGATTGATAGCTACCACTGACCCTGGGGCAGGACTGTGGGATTATGTGGGACTCTCCCCTCCAAAGGGGGTATACCAGAACTAAAAACCACCACGGCATGTCCCTCTTGTTGGTTGTTAGACGACCGGGGAACCCGTTGTATACTTACGTATTTTCTATAATAAATTTCCTAATGTTTCTTATAACAATGTAAACTTGTCGTCTTGTAATGTTTATTACTAGTTTACACCCGCGGCTAGGTTCTGGTTAAAGTTTTCCCGCAGGAAAAAAGTATTTTCCCGCGATACTTTTAGCGTATACTCTATAAACCTATCTATGGCTCACTCTGAAATTAATTTCCGCTCCCGTCGAAACATAGTAACAAAAACAATCCATCGAATTGCAACCTTTACACGTAAATATATTTTTTTTTTATATAATATATCGCATGAGATAATTGTGAAGGTAGAGAAACTATTTTCTTGTTAGAGTAAGGAAGAATAATATTAATGAGATCAAAAAAATATTGTTGAGAAACAAGGTATTTAGCTTCAATAATATATTAACCGACTTTGTTATACAACTCAAAAAGCAAGGAAAAAATGTTTCCTTCAACATTTTTAAGTCGGTGTCAAGTAAAACGTCGATATTTACTAAACATAGAACATATACTTCTTATTCCTTTTTATATAGTAGCAAGGAAAGTACCAGTAATTTTGATCCATGTGCCATCCTATACATCTGGTAGTCTTGAAGTTAGTACCTGGTTCCCATTATATTTATTGAGCATGTGCGCGTTGTCTATTAGTCAATGTTAGTTTCATTCGGTAGTTAATATTAATATGATTTAAAAATATTACGGTGGTAAAGTTGTTTTAAGTTTGCTGTTTAATATATTGCCAGTTAAATATTGCTGCTAATGCACTACACAGTTAGGAAAATAAAGGACGAATACAGAGAAACACAAAGACTGGAGTAAGAATACACAAGGCGGCCTTATCGCTTAGAAGCGATCTAACCTTACATTACCATAGGATCAAGACAACAAGAGCGAGAACAAATAGGTGGTGTAATATTATTACAAACCTACATTCAAATAACTATATACGAATACATAAACAAAAATTAAACATATTAAAAAATATATATATGAAAAAATATAAAAACAATAAACTAATATATAAATGGTGCGTCTACATAGACGTACTTATCTGTACACTAGACTGAATTTAAAATTAGAGCTAAAATAGAAACAATCACAAGAAATCAATCTAAAATTAGTGTTACAATAGAATCCTCCTTAGTCGTTCACTCTTGACAGGGGTGGTATATACATATACATACAATAGAATTGGACAGCATGATTATTTTTAGAAGAGTTAATTCAAGTTTAAATTTAGAGATTTATTTAGGATATTTTTCTTTTCTATTATTATTATTGATATCGTATTATATTTCATGTAAGTTAAGTAAAACGGGTCCAACGTCAGAAGCTTACGTAACTAACTGAATTTTACGTGATTACGTTATCCAGCCGGCTGTGGCTTACATTGTTCCATCGGACTGAATTTTCGAGTCCTAGTTATTATTTGTAGCACTATGTAAGAGGCCCGCAGGAGATTCCGTCTGCACTAGACATCTCCGAGTGAATCGCGTTATTATTTTATATACTGTTTTGCCAGATTAAGGCTTAGTGCGCAAAACGGACTGTATGTTGTTACGTGTGTAAGTATTCATATTTGGATTGAAAAATATAGAACGCATATATTAAACATTTGTTATCATTATTCATCCATAGTACTAATGTTGTTAAGGAAATGATTCGTGATGAAATTCGGTACATCTATAGTTTGCGTCCTGGAAATGGACCTAGAATATTTTTATCCCGGAAAAGATTAAGCAATAATATTAATTTCGAAATAATATAGAATCAAACCAAGGAACGGAAAGTACCGTTGGCCACTTTTTATATTCCCGGTTTATATTCACGGTTCCCACGGAATTTGTAAAAATACGTTTAAAAATGAACATAGAACGCGGGCAACAGTCAGTAAAATATAACGTGTAGGTGCATACTTATTCACCGCATTCGCAGCTAAATAAGTGATTAATATAGATAAAGAGTGAGATGTATTGTGACAATAATATTAATTAGAGTTTATTTAGGAAGTTTTACTGACATAACAGTGTACACACTTAGGGTGCTACACACAAACATTTTATATTTTTCAACTATACAGTTGAGACTAGGTTTTAGATGTGACGAGAGGCGAAACTTCTGTGCGGGTAATTTCAGGCCTAGTTTAATATTGGCAAACAATGCACGCGCCACGATCGGGACCGTATTCGTGTCGTGTTTTAGACGATTGGATCACAGTGATGGCATACACGGCTCCTGTCCTCCAATCTTACTATTATTAGAAATGTATTAGTTCCGATGGATGGATGTTTATTACCTTAGAACGGCTGAAAGGATCTGGATTACTTTTTGGCATTATAGACTATAAACCAGGAAAGTAACGGTTTCCGCGAGATTTTTAATATTTCGGGATGGAAATACCATGGGAGAGGTTGGCAGAGATTTCGTAGCTTTCATATGCTTCCAATAAATATCGACCATAATTCCATAAGTAAAATTTAAATTATTATAACAAAAACGTTTTAACAAGCATTGATTTAAAAAACCTTTATTATTTTCCTAACAACGTGTTTCATAATCGGGTAGTACTTCGAAAAATTTCAATATGTACACTTTTTGTGAGCCTATCCTACAGGATTCAGCCGAGCCATGTTATTACGAAACGCTTTCAAAGCGGGAATGATACAAGCGACACACCTGGCTCCCTTACCTCGCTAATTGGACACGCGATTGTTAAATTAAGAAAAAATATATATAAAGTTGCAGTAAAATATCATGACACATAATATATGTCCCTACAGCACAACCTCAACAATATGTGTAGTTCGGTGGGGTGAATGTTTGCTGCGGTGTTTAATTATTTATTGAAGGATAGAGAGATATATATTGATAAAGTCTTTTTTGCCCGAATTCAAAGAGGAAACAAGAAATAACAGAAACAAAAAAAAAAAAAAAACTATAAATTTTGCAAAGGCGGTCATATCGCTTTAAGAGATCTCCTGCAGCTGAGCTACGTTTATAAACAAAGCTACATTATTCTTGTTTGATCGAATTAAATACAGGTTTTTTTTATTATGTTCTGATGTCTTGACAAAAGACCTATACATATTTTATTTTATTCTGTTACAGTATTTTTTTTTACAAGTCTATAATAAATATAAAAAAAGCAAATCTCCGGTGATTTAACTGTGAAGCAAGAAACTAGTTACAAACACATTACAGTGGCGTCTAACGCGAGCGTCCGATGAATTTAAAGCGCTGCCGGGGCAAACGAAGTTAAATGAAAGAGCGAAAATGTGCAATTTTATTTCCCTTTAATTTTCCGCGACCGCAGCGGAGACGAAATGAGCATTATTTTGTCCCTGATAAAGTTTCATACAATTAGATACTGAAGGAAATTCTCTTTATTTTAACTAACTTTCACGACCCCTCTGGCGCAGCGGTGAGCACTCTGGTTTTTAAGTGGGAGGTCCCGGGAGCGATCCCCGGCACTTTGGAAATTTATAATTTCTGATTTTTGTCTGGTCTGATCTGGTTGGAGGCTTTAGCTGTGGCTAGTTATCATTCTACCAACAAAGACTTGCCGCTTAGTGATTTAGCGTTCCGGTACGATGTCGCGTAGAAACCAATTACGAGTATGGGTTTAATATAACTACCATACTCTTTACAGATTAGCCCGTTACCATCTTGGTCTGCATCATCATTTACCGCTGGTAAGATTGTGACAGTCAAGGACTAAGAGCTTTAGTAGAGTAAAAAAAAACTTTAAAATATGATAAGAAAGGACTGTAGCATAATAGGTTTGTCTGAGTTTCTTGCCGGCGCGGCGCGGCATATTATTGGTAAATGATACATGTTAACCTAGTAAGCAAGAAAATACCGGTATCAGGAGGCCTCACTCTTACAATAAAATACAATGAAAAAGCTATGGACCCATCAATTATTTTATTTTATTTTATTTTTTCTTTAATTGGAAAACCAACAGTTGTAGATACTAACTAGTTAACAGATTGATTGACTTAAAACTAATAACAGGTTTCCACAGATAAGTCTTATATAAACAAGGGTACCTGATAGAACCCAGCAGAAACGCAGCAAACTAAAACAAAGTGTTAAGTTTACCTAGCATGCAACAGTTTATCTACTAATTTGCGACGTACACTATTCATATTACCATAAAATAGGTCAATTTCGGGGTCATTGTAAACAGAATTAAGAAGGCGAGAGACACGGATTAAAAAGTAATTAAATCTATTCTTAGTTTTAGTTAAGGGTACGTGCAGAATCTTTTTATGCCTAGGTAATCGCGAGGGTACAAATAAATCTAACTTAGTAAGTAATTCCGGACTATCTATTGACCCTCTAACAATGTTAAGTAAGAGACAAACGTCGGCAATGTTTCTACGTGTATGAAGGGGTACAAGGTGTAAATCCGAACATGATATTTCGTAGGAAGTTTTAGGAAGGTGAAATTTGTGCTTAAGGAATCTAATGAATTTCTTTTGAATACTTTCTAATTTATTGATATAAATGTGATACGCAGGATTCCATATTTGGCAAGCATACTCTAGTTGACTACGGACCAGTGAACAGTAGAGGATTTTGATGGTTTTGATTTTTTTGAATGGTTTACTAACACGTATAATAAAACCTAAAGCTTTAAATGCTTTGGTCACAATAGCATCTATATGATAATCAAAAATTAGTTTAGTGTCGAGGAGTACCCCGAGATCTCTTATAATATCAGTTCTGTTAAGGTTTTGATGTTTTAAAATGTAATCATAGAGAAAAGGTTCCCTTTTCCTAGTAAAAGATATAGAGTTACACTTTAAGACATTAAGATCAAGTTTATTTTGAATGCAGTAATCATCTAATCTAAACAAGTCAGCTTGTAAAAGTTCCGCATCTTTAACATTATTGACTGTACGAAATACCTTCAAGTCATCAGCAAAAAGTAAAAATTTTGAATGTATAAAGCAGAGATCGATATCATGAATAAAAATAGTGAATAAAAAGGGTCCCAACAAGGACCCTTGGGGCACACCCGACGGTACTGCCATCCAATTTGATTTAAAACCATTTAACACAACTGTTTGAAGTCTGTTATTAATATAAGAAGAAAACCAGCGAAACAAATCTCCTCTGATCCCAAGGGAGGCCAGTTTTTTTAGAAGCAAGATGTGGTCAATCCTGTCAAAAGCTTTGCTGTAGTCAGTATATACAGCATCAACTTGGTCACGACTATCTAACTTATCAGTAAGAAAATCTAAGAATAGTGCCAAGTTTGTGACCGTAGATCTACCCTTTAAGAAACCATGTTGGTTCTGACTAAATTGCGACTTTAGGACATTATAGCATTGATTATATACAATACGTTCCAAAACTTTGGCCACAAGGCAAAGTTTAGAGATTGGGCGATAATTCTCTACCATATTTCATGGGCCATTCTTATGAATAGGGGTAATATAAGCAGATTTCCAAAGAGAAGGCATATATCCTTCAGATATAGACCTCCGAAAAAGAATAGAAAGGGGAACTGATAAACTATGCGCACAACTAATCAGAAAAATGGCAGGAATTTCATCTGGGCCAGCTGATTTATTAGGTTTTAAAGATTTTAGGGCTTTTTCTATAACTTGGGGAATGAATTCAATTGTATAAATGTCAGTTGTAATAGAATCTCCTGGCTGCACATGCGAAGATAAAGAAGTTACTTGTTGATAGGTTGAATGAAAGTATGATGAAAAGAGTTCACATATACCTGTTCCAGTGTCAGATTTAGAATGGGAATAAGTCATAGACTTAGGATAGAAGCTAGTTGCACGTTTGGCAATACTACGCTTAACATGTGACCAGAATAATTGAGAATCTTTCGTGAGAGACTCTTCAAGTGAATTAATGTAATATGAGTAACAGTTATCTTCAAGTAGTTTGACTCTGGTTCTTAGTATATCGAATGAAAGCCTGTCTTCTAGGTTGTTATACGTACGATATTTAACTAAATGTTTGTATTTCTCTTTAATTGCTTTAATAAGTGGAATACTATACCAGGATGGATATTTATTACTTTTATTTTTGATTAAGGGAACAAATCTATCTCGCAGTTCATACAAAATTTTATAGAACGATTTGACAACAGATTCAAGATCCCCGACATGCAATAGAGTATCCCAGTCATAATTCGATAAGGCTTCATTAATCTGAGAAAAGTTACCTCTTTTATATGCATACATAGTTCTAGATGACAATGGTAGTGTCTGGATGGAAAAGAACGGTAAATTGATACAAAGGGCCTTATGGTATGGATCTTCAGGTACTAGAGGGTCATCACAATGTAAAACAGTCACTGAATCATTCGATAAGACTAAGTCCAATATGCGACCGAAGTTATTTTTAATATTGTTAAATTGATTAAGGTTACATAAACTTAATGTATCAATAAAGTTCCTTGAATTATTATCATTTAAATTATAAGCTTGAAGGCCCTCTTCAGTTTCATTCCATCGAATGGAACTCATGTTAAAATCACCTAAAATTAAGAACATATCATTAGGATGTTCATTAGTTAATTTTTCAAGATTGATCAAAAAGTTATCCAATTGTTGATCAAATGAATTACCTTTATTCTCCGCACAGAGATATATAGTGCAAATATGAATACGCGAAGTGTTACGATTTTTGTTGTGATAAGTGACTGAAACCCAGAGGTCTTCAGCTGAGGATTGCCAATCCGACCTACATTCAACATTCAGGCTCTTTTTAGTAGCCACAGCTACACCACCTCCCCTTGTCTGACACATTTGCTTGTAATCACGATCACGACGCCATACAGAGTATCTTGTGTCAAAAAGTTCCGTGTCCGAAACACTATCAAGCAACCAAGTTTCCGTCACTGTAATTATGTCGTAACCATTCAATAAAATATTTCTGGAAAAAGTGTCCGTCTTGGTCCGCAATCCCCTAACATTTTGGTGATAAATGTTGAGTTTAGCTAGAGTGAACACTGCACACAATAACTATAAAGAAACCAAATAAGCCTAAAAGTAATCCACTTATAGACCATAGTAATTAATACACAATAATAAGAATACTGCAGCCTTCCAAATACACACGACTTAGTTGCAACACCAACATAGGTTATCAATGACAATATGTTGAAATTAATAGAAATAGTAGGTCCGTTTCTTGTAAAAAACGTTGTATTTAAACATAAACAATGGAGAAACTTACACCAACTACTGTTTGTATTATCATACTTAAGTGCACTTCTTAATTCTGCAGTGTACCTTAATAGTAATCCATTAACAACTATAAAATAGTGTAATAGAAATCGACGTCTTCTAATAGCAATAATATACGCAACTAGTTTCCAAATGCCCTGAATATGGTAAACAGTGTATAAAATTAAAATGTAACCAATGCAAACAGTAAATAATACTCGGTTAAGAAAAAACAATATTTTCGAATGAATTACATAACGTAAGTAGAAATAATATAAATTATCATAACACCGTTCAAACTTAGCAATATTCATTGCAAAAACTACGGAGGCGCTCGGAATTACAAATGAATAGCTTGCGCCCATCGAACAAAGGAGCGAGATAAGAACGCCAGTGCTTCCCAACCTTGCGGTACGAAGAGGTATGAGGTTAAGATTAAAGTTTATTTCTAGGTATATACTTCTAATAAATGTTATTTTAGTTACTAACTTTATTTTACTTTCGTCAAATCTTTCTCTGCTTTGATACTTAAGACGGGGGACGTTTCGTTTTTTCTTACAAATAGTTTGGAGTGCTTCACCCAAACAAAACGGTAATTTTTCTCCTTAGCAAGGAGTTTCGTTTTAGATAACAGCTGTTTATTTTTGACCGTCAGGTGATCATTAATGAAGATTCTAGTATTGCCTGGGATGCCGATATCAGATGTTATGAGTGTCTTCAATGCCTTTCCAGCAGCTACGAAATCTTCTTTAAGATATCTATTAATAAAAGACACAATTATAGGCTTGATTTTGTTCTCAGAAGGATTTCGGGACTGCACACGCGCGATGAAGTTTATATTGTTTTTAGAAACAGGGAAGGTTATCTTTGTTCCTATTTTAGACAAAACATCGAAAAGGTTTTCATTGTGCTTTACAGGTACACCTTTTATCTCAATATTATTATATCGAAGCCACTGATCCTGCTCATCTATCTGCTCTTGAAGTTGAGATATGGCAACCCTCAACTCAGGCATGGCGTCACTTACAGACTCAATATTATCAATCCTTTTTTCCAGTCTATCGATTCTACTGATCAATTCCTGAGTGGAAGTCGAAAGTGCAGCCATATCCGATTTAATGCAATGAATATCCTTGAAAAGTTCTGGAAGGGGCTGCAACTGGAGTGACAGCTTAGTGAGCTCCGCCATGACAGTATCCATTGACAGAGATGTCGGAGAAGGAACTGGCGAACCCGGCTGTTTTTTCGCACCTTGAACATGTTTGCATGTCGCACATTTCCAAGTAGCTTGTCGATCACCCAGCTTGCGGTAGCCTATTTCAGTTATTCCTGAGCAAGGATAGTCAAAAAACTTCTTGCAGACACAACATTGAATAGCCTCCTCTGTATCATTGTTACATTTTCCACATAAAAACATTTTTACAGACGAAAGGTTTGAAACCACTGTCACTTGTTTACAACGCAACTGCACTGGCGTTTGGCAGGTAGAATGTGTACGCGTGCACACTGGACAACTATGCGCACAAGACTGACTATAATATAATCTTTAAACGCCGCTTACCCGCTTTAGAGCAGCGGTAAGTTATACTATAGTCTATAGTCGCAGAAGCACTTAAGATTAATTTTTACCATTTTAGTATCGGATCTCTTGAAGTGTGAACAGTTATATTACAAACTACGTTTCCAGACCTTCATTTGCACACCGTATCGTAGCGTTTCGTAGGGACTCTACGAATTGCGTAGGCGTCTACAGGCACTCTACAACTATCTAATTTGATATAGGTTTTCGAATGATTGATAGTATATTATATTATAACATATTACGCTGATTAACAGTAACTTGCAGTTGTTTATTGCGGAGTCTATATCTCCGAAGATCTCCATCGTGTCTCCCAACATTTTAAAGGGATAAACGAGACATGTATACTAGTAACATAGTCACATTTCGTAACTTAATGATCTACAGTGGTGCAGATTAGGACACTTGGGTTAAATTTTTAACCGACTGCCTTGGATATAAGCCGGCGTTACTTAGCGTAATTCATTAAGGGTTGCGTATCGAGGTGCAATATGAGGCACTACATCGTATTGAAACTATTAAAATCGAGCAAAAATACTATGAAAAACATGTTTCTTGTATGTACCTTTTTATGTTAGTTATGCGTTGTCAAAGCCAAATTTTGGCATCACTGTGTAGTGGTGGTAGCCGTCGCGGGAGTCGATTTAGCTTTGAACTAAATAAAATAGCCTTTAATTCCAAAACGTTATTTCATACACACTAATAAACATTTATACTTTTAAATTTAATAAACATTAATATATTGAATTGTTAGGTTAGGTATTATATTAACATTAATATTGAATTCAAATTATGTACTTAAATTATTAATTAATTATGTCCCGAGTTTCGGATTGCCTGTTGGCAAAGGCCTCCTCTAGCTCTCGCCACTGCTTCCTGTCGTGCGCTACTCTGCGCCAGTTAGGTCCCGCGGTCTGTTTAATGTCGTCTTCCCACCTCCTATATGGTCGGCCTCTATTTCTCTTTCCATCTCGTGGGTACCAGTTTGTGACGACTTTGCTCCATTTTTCCTGTCTATCTCTTTGTGAATGTCCTGCCCATCTCCATTTTTGTATGTCAATCTTATTTAGAATATCAATAACTCTAGTTTGATTTCTAATGTTGTGGCTACTATATCGGTCTTTTCTCTTCACTCCTATCATGCTTCTTTCCATTGCTCTTTGGCAAGTAACTAGTTTTGTTCTATGATTTAGATTTAGAGACCAAGTTTCACAGCCGTAAGTAAGACAGGGTAAAATACAAGTGTTGAAAACTCTACTCTTTATCGGCATACCAAGATCTCTACTTTTCATAATTTCCTTCATTGCCCAGTATTTCTTCCAACCATTTGCTATTCTCCTGTCAATTTCTTTAGACATTGAATCTGTAGGTGATATGATCTGGCCTAAATAAATATACTCATCTACGTATTCGATACTGTATCCGTCTACAGTGATATTAATTTTTGTAGAGTTTGTCATTATTTTCGTCTTTTCAGTGTTCATCGACAAACCGACATTTGCACTTTCTTGAGAGAGCTGTTGGACCATCACTTCTAATTTTACTGCACTCTCCTCAAAGAGTACCAAATCGTCGGCGAATCATAGATGGTTGAGGTTCACTCCGTCTATATTTAACCCATAGGTTGACCAGTCCAATTTTCGGAAAACATCTTCGAGGACTGCTGAAAAAATCTTTGGAGAGACGGGGTCCCCCTGCCGCATGCCTCTCTTTATCGGAAACTGTTCTCCTAAACTCTCTAGTTGTATTTTGGCTTTACTGTTATCATACATTTTCTTAAGGATACTCGTGTAGGCACTGTTAACGCCTTGTTTTTCTAAAGTAGACCATATTTTACTATGCTTTAATGAGTCGAATGCCTTATTATAATCTATGTACGCTATGTAAAGTGGTTTACTGTATTCTCTATATTTCTCGATATCTTGCTTCACTGTGTGGATGTGATCAATGGTTGAAAAGTTTCTCCTAAAGCCGGCCTGTTCTCGGGGTTGATTGTCGTCTAGTTGCCTAGTGATTCTTTGAAGTATAACTTTGGAAAATATCTTGTAGATGTTGGACATTAGACTTATTGGTCTGTAATTACCAATATCGTCTTTCGCTCCTTTTTTATGTATGAGTATTATATGGGACATTGTCCATTGATCAGGAATTTCACTTGTGTTAAGAATTTTGTCAAAGATCCTGGTAAGCAAAGGACTTACACTATCAATACAGCCCTGTAGCAGTTCGTTGCTTATATTGTCGGGCCCTGGGGCCTTGTCTAGTTTTTGACTTTTTATGGCATGTCTCACTTCCGTCTCCAATACCTGTGGCTCTTTCTCTATCTCCTCTATGTCATTCGATAATATTTGGTATTGTTCTGAGTAGTCAGTGCTTGATGTAGCGCTAGTGTAGAGTTTTTTAAAATAGTTAGTAGCTAGGGCCTTAATGTCAGCTCTTTTAGAGACAGTACGGAATTTGCTTTTCATTTTTGGAATCCATTGCTTTTTTGCGTCTTTTAGTTCCATAAGCGCTTTTCTAACCCCTCCATTTTTTGTGATATGTTGTTCTATAGTTTTCAGTCTAGTACACTTAAGATCTTTTCGAATACTTTTATTTATTTGTTTACTTAATGTGGTTATTTTCTTGTGAGCTCGTTTTCCGTTTTGGCTTAATAGAAGTTTTCTATCCTGTATTAATTGCAAAGTCGTTTCGCTCATGGTGTATTTCTTCTTATAATTTTTCTCAATTTTATAAGGTTGAGTCAAAATATGTTCTAATTTGTCATACACATTTATTATGTTTCCGTCATCTCTGGATGATAAAAGTGAGAGTGCAGCGTTAATCCTTTCAACTCCTTCCTTGCTAATGCACTTGGAATCGTGTGAGGTAATGTGTTTTCTTGACCTTTTTGGGGGGTTAAGTCGTAAGCAGCTGCGGACCATCCGATGGTTAGTATTAAAGTTCAAATTCTGAATCACCACGGTGTCAATAAATGCTTTGGGGTGATTTGTAGTAACAAAATCGATTTCATTTTTATATTTTCCGTCTGGAGAGATCCATGTCCATTTACTTTTGGCGTTTTTCTTATATAATGTATTAAGTACGGATAAATTGTTTTCTTGTAGAAATTCTAAAGTTTTTTGTCCGTTTTTACTTCTTTTTCCGTGCCCGTAATTGCCAATAGGTTTTTCATCATCGTTTAATTTTGTGCCAAGTTGGGCATTAAAATCCCCCATTACGACTATATTGTTATTTACGTGGATTCTTATGGTGTCAGTTAGGCAAGCATAAAATAATTCTAAATCATCCTGTGTTCCTTGTTCTGTTGGAGCATATACTTGAATAATAGTCCAGTCCTTTTTGTAGGAAGGCAAGTTCATGTTTAGTACTGCTAATCTATCTGATAAGCCAATAAACTCGAGAATGTTATTTTTTAAGTGGGATTTTACTAAGAATCCAACACCTCTGTGCCCTGCTATTTGGCCTTTATAGTACATCACATAGTTGTGGCGATCTTCTATTGATTCTCCCAATCTACGCATCTCACTAATACCCAATATATCCCACTTTATTGATTGTAGGGCTAATTCTAATTCAGAAAGGCTCTCCTCCGTTCGTAGAGTTCGGGTGTTTAGTGTAGCAATGAAAAGGTTATTTCGTTTAAATTTAGACATGTTGGGTGCATTAAAAAATCTGGGATGATTTTTTGCTAGAGGGTATTGGTCAAAATGTCCCGCGGGGACCAGCCGTGGTGGGACACATAGAGGGGGCGACATTTCCTATTCGTTTATTATTGAGTTTTGTTTGGAGTCCGTTTGCTTCTTGTAGTAATACGAATCTATGGTAGTTTTGTTTTTCTTTGCAAATTGAGACGAGCTTGCTCTATTGTATTGTGTTGGCAGAGTCGTAGGTGGCGACTCTGGTTTCCTCTTGTTGTTACGCGTATAACAGTCCTTGGAACGGTCTTACTCGCGCCCGCTACCTTCTTTATTTTTATATATATTTTTATTTATCTTCAATTTTATAATTTTGTCGCGCCTGAGTACTACATTTTCCCCCTGACCTCTTCTAATTTTAATTTCCTCCTGGAGTTCCTTTCTCTTTTGTAATGTTTTTTGTGAAAAATCTTCTTTTATATATATTGATGTTTTGGAAAGTTTGTGTTTGTTTCTTAGGAGCTCTATCTTACGACCCAGGGTAGACATGGTTACTACTACTGGTCTGGCATTACTGCCCCTTTTCCCCAGTCTTCTTAAAGACTCAATGTCGTTTTCTCTATAGGAAAGTTCCATATTGTCGTTTATTATGTTCAAAATGTTTGTTTCCAGCTCTCCATAGTTCCTCTCAGTCTCTTGTATACCGAAAAATACCACGTTCCTATGTCTTAATTGTTGTTCTAATTTTTCTATTAAAAATTGCTGTTCATCAAGTCGATTTTCCAATTCTAAAGATTTTTTTTTCCATCGAATTAAATTTTTCGTTTATATTTATGTTCGTTTGTAGAATTTGGTCGATGATATTTTCTTTCATTTTGTCCTTTTCTATTTTTTGTTCGGCTATATCTTTCTGAATTTGTTTAAGCATTTCCTTTAGATCTTCTATGATGATTTGATGATACTGCCCTCTAGTGAAATCTAGAAAAATTGTAAGAGCAATCTGTATCGATTCGTCAATAGATGGCGTTGAAAATTTTTGCTATTCTTTGATAGATGGCGCTGGATGTAATGACCATGCATAAAAAAATGGTTATTTTAGTGGAAACTATTTAAAAGTTCGGGAATATTAGATTTTTCAGACACAGGCACTTGTATATACTGTACAGTCACTGAAGAAAAAACTATAAACACAAAAACTCTTGGTTTTATTCACTATTTTGGTATTAAGATGTCTAGCCGTTACAGTGTTTATTTTTGAATTTTTGTGGAGTATTTTGATTTTTAAGGCTGGATAACACTTTCACTTGTGTAACGTTCTTTGTAGCACACTTTTTTACAATTTTTAGTTTGCTTCAACACTTTTCGAAAAAGAAAACAAATAAAATATACGGAGACGAACTCAACTGTCACGCATACTAGCGCCCTCTCCTACTAGCTTTGAACTAGTTATAGTAAAAATTTCCCGATATATCGATATTTTTTGTTATGTGCAACCAAATTGAAATATTGAAAATATGATCAGAAATCGACATCCCTTCTCGTGATATTAAAAAGGTTTTCTTCACTAGATGTATTGCCTTTGAAGTCGCATAATAGAGAACTTTTCGCTACATCGACACATCGTGCGTGTGTTTTTTTCAATAATATTAAATGATCGTTAAGTTTTGCTATTTTTGAGTACAAGTAATGTTTGTAATCTGTCTTTGAAATGCTAAACAATGATTGCATACAAAATTTAAAAAATACTCATACTTACAGGCCTAAATTAGATTGAGGCAGTAACCTTTTATCATCACCATTATTTTGGACGACTTTTTAAGAAGGAGGTCCCGGGTCCGATTCCTAGCAGGGAAGGGTACAGGGCGCAGTCACCAATCTGCCCAACCTATGCGCGGATAGGTAGACTTCACACCTGTGGCAACTTTATGGATAACACTCAGGCATGCAGGCTTGATCACGATATTTTCCTTTACCGTTAAGGCAAGTGATATTTAATTGCTTAAAACGCATATAATTCCAAATAGAGGTGCCCGCCGCGCATTGAACTTGATTTTCCCGAAGGAAAGGTTGAATCTATCCGCGATTTTTAAGAACATTTCGTCATCGAATATTTGGCTCGACTTCTAGTTTTGGCCGCAACCTAGCGAATTTGAGAGAAGGAGACCCGTGCCCTGTTACTAGTAGTCAAGTAATGGGTGGTTAGTGATTATGACGACACTCCTTTTACAAATATGCTCTACTAACGCAACAGACTGGATTCACAAAAACCTCGCTGCCTTCGCGACTTTATCTGTGGCGTGGCTGTAAACTATTTCACAAAGAGGTCAAATTCAAATTCATTTATTTCAAGTAGGCCTACTTTATAAGCACTTTTGAAACGTCAAGTATGTATGTTTGTGTGACTCTACCACTGGTTCGGAAAGCAGATTCTACCGAGAAGAGCCGGCAAGAAACTCAGTAGTTGCTCTTTTCCAACATCAACATTTACAATCATTTTGCTATCTTGCGGGAGATCAGAGCGAGGCTGGCTGCTTCCATTCTACCTTGTCATTGAGGAATTCATCAAATGTATAGTAACCTCGCTGTACTAGATGCGTTTTTACACATTTTTTAAATGTATGCATTGGTAGGTCAAGAATTTCCTTACTGCACAATGGACGCCGTTTGCAGTTGTTGGGAACAAGGACAAAATTTGATACCGAATTAAAGATTTCCGTCGGTAAGTACCTAAGTTGATTTGCACGCTCACTGTTGGAGTATTGAAACACCATCATCTGAATATCCATAAAAATGGGGGTGGAAAGATTGCATGAGAGTTCCAATTTATTGCAAAGCCAATGTCATTAATGTTTTGACCCTTTTAGGGTGTTGTTATCCCCTAAGAGATTGTCTAAAATCTTCTCTTAAAAAAACAGTTGTTTGAAGAAAACGAATTCGAAAACGAAAGTTGATTCACGCGCCATCGAAAATTAATTCATACCGTATAACAAGGTACCATTTGCGCAAGGGATGCGCTGTATGCTCGAGCTGTGCGATGTGCGATCATCTTTAAAGTGCAGGGAAAAACGCTGGCAGCTGGGAGTTATGCACACTGCCTTATTACATTAATGAACTATTATATATATCTACGGCGTGCTCGCACTAATGAGGGCGCGATTGTAACGAGACGACGTACGTTATTTATTTTCAGCGTAGGAGATATTTATCGTTGGTGTTTTATTGGTCAGACATTTCTCGTTATTTTTATCCGCTTTGCAATTGAAAGCGGAATTTTACGTTAGTTTTATAACATTTAAATACAAATAATATTATCCTTTAACTAAACTTAGACGGCATAATAATAAAAGGGAAGCTACCTACAAGGGTCTTTTTCTAAGTCCCGGCGCAAAAAGCAGTAATGAAGAAAGTTTTGGTACATAGTGTGATCTTGATAGCTTCGATATTAGAATTAGCAAGTAATATATAATTGCTTGAAACGCACATAACTCGGAAATGGTGCGTGCCGGGGATGCTGAATCGCTAACTACTAGTTTATCACTGTTACCGTTTTAAAATAATATCATTTATATTAATTTAAATGTGATAAAAAGTAGTCTATTATTGGCCTCTGTGTTGAAATAAAAAAAGCTTCGTGGTGTATCTTATCTTCATTTTACATTTAAGAGCTTCGTATAAGCGAACGTGACGGGATACTGACCCAAACGCACGTAAGAAATAAATCTACTTGAATTAAAGTAAAGCTCCCCGAGGGAAGATTATGGGAGGAAGGAAATACGACCGAATAAATATTAATCAAATATTCGCGGTAATGCCATTATGTTGGCTTTTGTTTATGTTTATTGTCCTAAAACGAGTTTTGTATGAATCTTACGTCTATACACAAATTCCAAGTCAAATTCAAATTCAAAAATGTTTTATTCATTTAGACCTTATTACAGGCCCTTACGAAGCGTTCATTCATTTAACATGTTAACACTAATGTTAGGTGATGCTGATAACAGCATTCGTTAATTTAAAACCAAACGCGGCTAGGTCTAAGAAGGGCCCACAACAAACTTAGCCAGGTTAGGTTTACATTATGTGATAACGTCTTGGAAACTGTCTAAGATACGGTACATGAAATATAGTGATTAAATTGTGGTTTCTTAATGTAATGAAACATGTTTTATTCCCTATCCAAGAGCAGGTTGGCAGTAGGTCGTCTTTACAAAAGTCTACCACATCCATGATTGACATGAAATAAACCTTAACATTAGAAGTAAAAATAAGCATCCAAATTTATAATAAAGCTGTTTATAAGTATAAATTATAAATAAATATACTACGACAATACAGACACCGCCATCTTGTCCCAAAGTAAGCGTAGCTTGTGTTATGGGTACTAAGATAACTGATGAATATTTTTATGAATAGTATACATAAATACTTATAATATACATATAAACACCCAGACACTGAAAAACATTCATGTTCATCACACCAATATTTTCCAGTTGTGGGAATCGAACCCATGGCCTTGGACCCAGAAAGCAGGGTCGCTGCCCACTGCGCCAATCGGCCGTCTGGCTTTATGTTAAAACAAACTCATTAATCGACTTTGAAAATATATTTGTGTGATATACAAACAGTATATTCAGGGTTTCTAGGATCTTGGTGCGGCTCCCAGTTAACTTGGTTGAAACCTGAGCAAAGCTGGTAACGCTAACGCTTTCGCATTATAACGCGGCTACACTTATAAAAACATCTCAGTATTGAAGTATGTACTCGCACGGTTTCAGTCCCCTCTCCCTGCGGAAGCGTGTGTGCATTGAACTTGTTTAGCTTTCATTATGGCACAGAGGAATTTAATTTGTGAGGTTTGCTCCCACCACGGCAGTCCGCTCTTATTACCTCCATTAAATTGGATAAATTCCCGCGGCGGTTGTTACACATTATTGTAATATGTACCTAATGTTAACCCAGAGAACGGGTGTTGTTTCAACTTTCAACATATTTTAAGCACGTTTCTTTTATCAAAGGAGCATGTACTTCGATATAAAAAGCCTACATAAATTGTATAATCAGTTTTACCTATTATTATTATTGCTTTAGCTATCATCATCATCATCATCATATCAACTCATTACCGGTCCACGGGAGCGGGTCTCCTACCACAATGAGAAGGGTTTAGGCCGTAGTCCACCTCGCTAGCCATGTGCGGGTTGGAATACTTCACGCGCCAAAGAGAACATTATAGAAAACTCTGAGGCGCGCAAATTCAAATTCTTTGAAAAAAAATATGGTTTAAATAAAAAATGGTAATATTTGAATAAAAATATGGTAGGTACTAAACACATATATAGATGTTATCATTTTGGGTTCCTCGCAAATTTTGTCGTTCCCATCGACGTCCATATGAATAAAATTAATTTTGTAAGAGCAATTTCTTCAAAACTGGTTTGAATCTTCTCCGTGGTAAAATCTGTATATTTTGTGATCACAGATTGAAAATCTTAATGCACATTGCATAACAGCTTTTTAAAAAGATAGCGGTCTTTGAAACTATATATAAGATCAATCTTTCTGGATTTTCAACATTTAAATAAATAAATAAATAAAATATGTAATCTAAAACCGAACATGCTACTCGTACTAAACCAATGTTAATAAAACTCTTATAAAGTTAAAACTTCCCACTACCGGCCCACAGTGAGAAGGTGTTTACGCCGTAGTCCACCACGCTGGCCTAGTGCGGATTGGTGGACTTCACACACCTTTGAGAACATAATGTAGATCTCCCAGGCATGCAGGTTTCCTCGCGATGTTTTCCTTCATCGTTGATGCAAGTGATATTTTAATTACTGAAAACATAGATAACTTAGAAAAGTTAGAGGTGCGTGCTGGGATTTGAACGCGGCACCCCGAAATTGAAGGCAAGCTCCTACCTAATACGCTGTCACCGCTTGCTTAGTCAAAACTTACTTAATTAAAATTTTCAAAGAACTTTCATTAATTGAAAATCTAAAGGAAGATTCTTAATCATAAAACACATCGATATTCGATCTTGCGACCGGACTATAATTATTCATTCCTAAGATTAGTGGACCGAAAGTACGTCCTGCGGTCGATTAATCACTAGTAAAGTTTCGAAAATCGAAACCTCCGAAGGAGCTTTTAATCATCCAGCAACACGCTCACGAGTAGACATGGCTCTCTCGTCGGTATCTATATTTCTTGCCCTATTTCATGCGGAAGATACGAGTAGTTTAATTCATTTAACACGCCATTATGACCTTTTCGAGCAGAGCTCTCTGTTCGGTCGCTTTTAAAAAATCCAGGTTCCAGGTAGTATTTATTTTCACGGCATCAGTAGATCTACGATTGAACAAATTATAAATTTT
The DNA here is from genome assembly GCF_905163445.1 of Pararge aegeria. NCBI lineage: Eukaryota > Metazoa > Arthropoda > Insecta > Lepidoptera > Nymphalidae > Pararge > Pararge aegeria. The sequence goes on from NC_053195.1 coordinate 17,025,383, forward strand.
ACCATACAGATTCTCTTGATTTTCGCGGAGTATATCTAATTAAGCTTAATTTTCATAGTATATCATGGATTGCCGCAAAGCCTGCTTCTATCCAAGGTCAATACATCCTATAGGCTTAGCGGGTACGTAATGGAGTCCTAGGGGCTTTTATGATTTGAATAAGGAACATTATGCACGGCTTATCTGAATAAAATCTGTTTATTCTAATATTGCTATCTCGCTCTAACTTATCAAGGCGTCCCTGTCACTCACCCGGGCCTGTGAAGAACGAACCATAGAGTATAGACTGTTAAAAAAATCCCTCCACAACTTGATTTTATTGCCTCGCGAGGTGCGAAAAGTGGAGTATTCAACTCAGGTTTAAAGGTGCCTTCGCTTTGCCCTAATATATCGCGGCGCCCGTAACGTAAGACATTGATTTACCTCCTTGTTGAACAATATACTATTAAAGACCCAGTGGGCCGATGCAAGCACGGTTCGGACACCAAAGGACAGCTATTTTAATAATCAAAGTTAAAAGTATGCCCCTGAAGTTTATTAGGATTTGCTTCCTAGGTATCATTTTTAGGAATTAAATGACATTTAACACATTTCGAGGGTGAATGTTTTCAAGATCACGCGATAGGAATAAATCGATGGGTTTTATTTAATATCTATATTCCCTTCCCGGCGAAGACCGCATTACGTGCCATAAGATGGCATGCGAAGCACTAAATTGTCATCCAATAAAAAATAGATTGTTTGGAGTTTTGCATATAACTTCTCCCCTGCAATAAAGAAGACCGCGCGTTGCCTTTTGGCTTTTAATTGTATTAATCCACCATCCACTCGGATTACTGAGTTACCCTGAATACGACCGATCGGAGTTAGTTTGCGAACTGCAGAAACAACTTCATAATTGTTTATAGATTAAGATGTGCGAAAATAGACAGTGAGGGTTGTTATAAAGTTGCCATCTGCGGATTTTTAATATTTTTTTAATAGTTATACTTCTTTTGGCGCGTAAGAGAAAAATTATAAGGGTAATTTTTTAAGAAGCGCGCGCACACCGTCACAAAAAACCGACACCCTGAAGTTAGACATAAGTCAACATTTTAGTTTTTCAAAAAAAAAGGTTTGACAGTCTACACTTTCAACTGTCCAAGTTCGCGGGCTCATTAAGTGATTTAATTGTATAAGAATAAAAAAAAAAATATTATGTTGAGTGGAACTTGGATATCCGATAATGAGATAACTAGATAATGCGTTATAAAAAACTATCAATGTTTTAAATACCTTTTTTATATTTCTTTCTTTCGTTTTCCTATCAACGTTGAATAATGCGAAAGATGAAATTTTGATGAAGTATGACTTCCAACGCGTGTACGTAAGTACACACATTTATTTTTTTCTATAAAGTAGCCTTTGGCTGCATTCTCAACTGTTGGTATTTGATGATTCAGTCTAAAGTAGTAGCGGGCTAACCTGTTAGAGGTTATGGTAGTTATATTAAGCCCACACCCATAGTCGTTTTCTATGCGACATTGTACCGGAACGCTAAATCGCTTAGCGGCCGGTGTTTGTCGGTTGTGTAAACTAGCCAAAGCCAAAGCCAAAGCCAAAGATCAAACTATAAAATAAATTATTGCTAGAAACTATTAGTTCCTAGCAATAATGTTATTTGTAACAATATATATTTTTAAGTAGCCTACGAATTCGTCTGCGTTTTTGCACATCCCGTGGCAACGGCCCGTTGTTTTCTTGGGATAAAAAGTAGCCCGTACTTTCAACTGGGTCTAAGCCAAAAATAAAGTAGATTGGATGCCTAGTTGAAGCGTGAAGCAAGGACAAAATAGCCATACTTTCAAAAACCAAACATACTTTCGCATTTAAAATATTGGTATTGACAAAAGAGCAAACGTAAAAATTATCAGGCTTTTGAGTTGAGCATCTGTCATACAAAAGCCTGATTAAGTCGTCGCTTGAGCATCGTAAGCCCCCTCTACCGTCAACCTCCTCCCCCGCTTTTCCACCCCTCCCGCACCCGCAGATATCATCGGATCACTGCGTTTCAATTTACAGTTGTTTTCACCAACCTTCGAGAGTTTCCAGCTAAAAAATCGATATTGTTCGAACATTTACACATTCGGACATCTTCGTTAAATCATTGTTCCTTACGGCAATATCTTTTACCGTTATTTTTACTCTATAAATACTTACCTTACGCTTTATTTTTTTTCCTATGTCTATTCCTGTTTATTTATATAAACATTAATCTAAATATGATTAAGATTAAATTCAGTAAAATTTTTCTCGACAAATGTTATTATGATGTCAAAGAATATTTATTATAAACTGAATAATTTTCATTCGTAATATAATTTCATTGGATTGGTTATTAATTAATTTATTATCATTTTTTTTATGTTATGCAGTTTTTATTTTAATCTAATTTGACATATAATTAAGGTTGATTTTGTAAATTTTTGAATAATTAGGCAATTTCAAATGAAGACCTCTCCATGAACCAATTTTGCACACTATTAATTTAGTAGAATGTGATGCCCTCTAAACTGACTGTATTGTTAGCTAACATCTTGATATTGTATAAATATTCTTGCAGATAAATGATTATTATTATTATATATAAATACTAGCGGACCCCCGCGACTTCGTCAGCGTATGAGTTAATCGAGAAGCTAGAATATATCTATTGCTAACATCATAATCATCGTGGGTAGCTATGTACCTTCTATTATTTTACGTGGTATTTTAGTTGATACATACATACATACATCCATCCATTAATCCATCCATCCTCACAAACTTTAGCATTTATTATATTAGTAGGATGGTACGCATGCATTCGATCGTTGTCCCCATATAACTTGCGACTCGCTGTTATGTGTGAAGAGTTATGTCCTTTATCTCCAACAATTTTTATCAGATCCTGATTAAAATAAGACCATACATGCTTGAAAAAGAATGATTAAAATCGGTGCAAATTTAACAGAGATATTAAGTAAAATTGATAAAAGTTTTCATCCCATTGCCCGGAGGAAACTTATTGTTTATCGGGATAAAAAGTAGCCTATATGTTGACCCAGAATATCAACTACCCCTACACCAAGTTTTATTTGAATTCGTTTAGTATTTTTCACGACAGACAGACAAAAATGAAATAAAAATCTGTTTCGATTATCCCCCGGTCAAAATTTTCAAAATATAACACAAATCTTTCAGTTACAGTTTTATTATAAGTATAGATTATTATTTAAATTTGTTAGTTTTTAAATTTTCCGTGTGGCAGATCAGATTACAGTTTTCACCACCTCTCCTCCCCACGCGGGTGTGATACCAGCGTCCTCTGTGCTAGTTCTACGATCCACTGCCATCATCAATCCGTCAGCCTAGCGTGGTGATTATGGGCAAACTCTCCTGTTGGGACAGGCCATTAGTCCAGCAGTGGACGGTTATATTCTATTGATGATGATCGTTTATATAATACTTTAATGATAAAGTTTCCTTCTCAGATGGGATATCAGCTTTTTATTGATCAGGCCTTTATTTGTTGAGTTACAAAATTGCTACGGAGCTGGCAGGCAATTATTTATCTAGATTTCTAAAACGTGCTTAATCTGTAAAGAATTTTTAAAAAAAGATGAGTCTAGACTTTCTTTTAAATGGTAGTTTATTGTTTAACGCGGGTTTCAAAAATCCCTTACTTTTACAGAATATAATATGGTTTATGGATTAGTCTTCAATTTAACTTTTTACTGAAAATAATAATTTCCGTACAGTACCTACATTATATAAGGTAGCAACAACTTTCGACGGTTAAACTCTGGATACGCATATTCTTATATGTACCGGGAATTAGGAAAATGGTAACAAATGAAAGCACGCAGTCACCCGCTGCCCCAAATGTTTATGTTCTATTAATTTTGTAACGCACTTATCTTAAAAATCAAAGTTCATTAATTTGCAAGTAGGCTGAGTTTAGAAGCTCTTTTGAAACGCCAAGACTGTCTGTTTGCAGTGACTCCACCGGTTCGGAAGGCAGATTCTACCGAGAAGATCCGGCAAGAAATTCAGCAGATTGTTCTTTTTCTTCATCATCTTCCAGTTGTACAATGTTTAGAATTTAAATTTATGTATAATCGTTAGGAAGCCGTTCAACGAGACCAGACAATTCTGGTCTAGTATAAATCTTACATTTCCAGACTGATTGCTGCGCTAGAGAAGTGTAACAACATATAATGTAAAGGTTAACATGCAGTGTTCTCGTGTAATTTCCGCGCAGCCCTACGAATGTAGCGGCTCGGGGGCCCGCTGTTCCGTTTAACGGCCGTGAAGCTCGTCTGCTAAGCTGCTGTCATTATAAAGTTATGGCTGAATGGGATCGACATTCGTATCCGATGCTACGTTATACCCATTCTTGTTAGACTCGTGTTTTTTTATTGCATGATGAAATTATTAGAAATGCTGAAACCGTTATTTACAGGACAAAATTTAGCATAAGTCCGTCTCCAGGATGCAAGTTTCTGTAAGTGCATTTCTGTATGCATTTATATAATGGGTCTAAGGCCGTGAGTTCCATTCCCACAACTGGAAAATGTTTGTGTGACGTACATGAATGTTTTTCAGCGTCCAGGTGTTGATATGTATACTATAAGTATTTACGCATATTATTCATAATAAATAATCATCAGGCATCTTAGTACTCATAACACAAGCTTCGCTCACTTTGGGGCTAGATGGCGATGTGTGGTTTGTCGTAGTATATTTATTTATGTAGCTGTAAAATAAGCAGTAAAGGTAAGTCTTTAAAATTCCCCTGGGAACGTTACCCCTGCCCTAGAACGAACCCGGGACCGTCCTATTTTAAGACCGGTGCGATCGTCACTGCCCTAGGGTGGTCAGCAAAAAGTACGAAGACTCATACAAATTCTTTAACGTACATATTAAATCAATGAAGTCACCAGCAATAATCGAATAAAGCCCGAAATTATTATCTTATCCGAAATCTTCAAATGACGGATTGAATTGAATAGTGATCCTTATCAACCGGGAGGAGTAGGAAAAGGATAGCAGTAATAAATTAAATCTGCCGTCTGAAGACTTTGGATTAGATTTCTACCGTAGCCGTTTTCTATCCCGCATCTGCTTTGAGCTAACTTTAGAGAGACTAGTTTGCTGCTGAAGCAATTTTGTGTTTAATATTTCGTGATTTTAGTTAATGGTAAAACGCTCCTTATGTATTTATTCATACTTTACCTTATGAGTAGTCTGTAAGATTGACCTGAAGGCATAAAATATTAACATCACATTAGGCAATATTGTTATAACTGCTTTAAGCGATGGTAGTATGGTTGCTTAAACAAAAAAAAATCTATCGAAGTAGGTACGTCCAAAAATTTAGAGACCTGTTCAATACCTGACCTGCAATAAATAAATAAATAAATAAATATACTTCGACAATACACACATCGCCATCTAGCCCCAAAGTAAGCGTAGCTTGTGATGTGGGTACTAATATGACTGTTGAATATTTTTTATGAATAATATACATAAATACTTATAATATATAGATAAACACCCAGACACTAAAAAACATTCATGTTCATCACACAAATATTGTCCAGATGTGGGAATCAAACCCACGGCCTTGGACACAGAAAGCAGGGTCGCTGCCGACTGCGACAGTCGGCCGTCTGTGATAATGTGCGGTAACCAGCGCTAAAACTTTCTAATCTAAATATATGTGGATATTCCGAAAGCAGAATCGAGTGACCTAACGTGCTTTAGGTTTCCTTCATTCTGTCTCATTTACAAAAAAGTCTTCTAACTTGAAAAATAAACTTAAACATCGGTAGCATGTTATCTTGGAAAAATCAAAATATCCTTAGTTACACCTCGATCTATTGTAGCCCTATTCCACTGATCCTGCTTTTAATTATTGTGAATTGGGATTACATTGGTTCCACCTCTGTTTTTAGGAAGTACACTGTTTGTATACGAACTTTCACTTGCTTTAGAAATAAATTACGATTCCAAAAAAGAAATTCGCCAATAATGTTTTGTCCGCGTATTTTTGTTTCGGGGGGGGCGCCCGGCCCGCGGTCGGTAAACAGAGAGCTTGTTAAAATGCAAATTAGAGCAATTATTGCGGGACTAGCACCGCGATGTGACGTCCGAGTTTGATAAAACTGCGGTAGGTACTTGTTAGACACGAACGTACTCGTATATATAAACTTCCACTAATTGTCTTAGTGGAAAGCCTTTAGCAGGACGGGACTTCTGCATCTTAAAGGATACCCCTTTCCGTCTTGTTTGTTGGCTTCGTTAGACGCCCGGGGACCAGTTTTACACTTCCGACCACCCCAGCCGGTTTCCCGGGCTCCCGCACTTACAAGGAGGAGATCGGAACAGCTTGAACCGACAGACAGACTAATCCACCGATAGACAGAGAGTAGAGAGACTTGTTAAGTGACGGGTAGCTAGGTCATATTATATACTCGTAGGTTTGGCATCGTTTTTTTTTAATTTTTTACAAGTACAAGTAGCGAGCTAACCTGTTAGGGAGTATGGTAGTCATACCCCTTATCGGTTTCCACGCGATATCGCACCGGAACACTAAATCGCTTGGCGGCACGTCTTTATCAGGCAGGGTTTCTAGCCACTACCAAAGCCTCCCACCAGATCAGAGAAAATTCAGAAATTATAAATTCCCAAAATCCCCTGCTGCTAAATGGAACGAAATAGTTTGAGCGAGAACTATTGCGTGTCAAATCACAAAAAAAATGTGTTAGACGTTAAAACCCAAATATCCTAAAGGCACAAAAAAATAAAATTATCTTATGAATATCAGAAAACTAAACTTTTCTAAAGTAACCGCCTAATCAGTGGGAATCAGTGGAAATACACTATTTGAAATAAAAACCGACCCAAAATCTCCTTTTCGAATTCAATTAAATTAACAATTCGTTTGAAAAAACGTCATAGTGGGAAAAGAAAGATTGGAACAGATTTAAACGAGAGTGAATGTTAGTCGACGTTCGAAAACAGATCATCTCCGGTAGAAACGTTCGGGGGCTATAGAATTTTTCCCGGCAATCAGCGCTCCGAATCCCGAATTTTGCGACTTTGTTTGACCCGTAATTTGAAAACTTTTTTACTCCTATACTGTGTAAGCTGTATACTGTGTAAGATCTTTATTAAAAGAAAGTTTTAATTATGAAAATTAAGCTTAATTTGCTATACTCCGCATAAAGCAGGAGAAGCTGTGTGGTGTAATTTAAAATTTCTTCAATCCTTATACTCCACACCAAATAGATCTTCAGGAGATGTTGACTTTACAATGAACACAAAATGACTTAACAATTATTCATTGTAAAGTCGACATCTCCTGAGGATGCTCCGTTTTTGGAGCGACAAATGAAGCTTAATTTTAATATCATGGATTTCCGCAAAGTAACGCCTGCTTTTATCCCATAGAAAGTTTTAATTATGAAAATGCTAATGTGGAAGTTAAAATATGAAATATGAACCATACTTACACATTAGTTGTATGAGTACAACTAATGTGAATGTGGTGAATATACAAAATATATGCACCAATATGAGTATTAATTTTTCCTTTCTCACCTAGCTATGCATATGATACGAAAATGTATAAAACATGAAAAATACCATTAGCAACAAACTTTATCAAGGCGTGGAAGGTAAAATAACACGTTAAACCGTGTAAATGCTAGTAAATAACCTATTAACAATGTGCGAATTGATACGTATGCGCGATAAGATACCACGTGTATCGAGGACGGACGTTATTGGTTTGCGAAAACAGCTAAACGACCTCGCAGGATTCCGTTCACTACCTCCAAAGTGCGTGTCCCCATGTGAATCCCAGTAAGTACGTTCTACTCAGCTCCATTCTACATATTGGTATTTTGTACGGATAGGAAGTGCACTGGGAAAATGTTTTTATTACGTGGCTAGAAAGCCATAGCCGTTTTACCAGAACTTATTTTACACGCGCATGCAAATAATTGTGGGACCAACAAATGGCGTGTGAAGGTCATCCTTCGACAAAATGATCAATCCATTACCGACCCACTACAGGGATGAGAATGAGAAGGGTTTAGCTTTTTTTTTTTTTTTTTTTGCGGATTGGGTGACTTTACACGCCTTTAAAGATAGTAGATCTCTGAGATATTTTCTCACGATCTTTTTCTTTATCATTAAAGCAAGTTAGGCCAAAGTCCTAATTACTAGGCTATCACCACCTCATGTGTGCGAATGCCATAAATATTTCTTCCAATCAAACAATTTATTCAAATTTTGTTTGGGATTTATAGATGTTTTACGATTCGAATTGTTAACGAAAACGATGAGTGACGAGAAAGTTCAAATTGAATTCATAAATTTACCACCAGACACTTTATGGTTTACAATTAATGGATAGTTTAATAAAGACAAAAGAAGAATTGGTGTATTAGGTTCTACGACGATTCTAAATGTCGAAGACTTTTATCCAACATTACGAAGCTTCGAATCTAAATAATATAAATTCAGCTAACAAGATGTAAGCACCTTTTTGTTAGTTTCACATTTTTGTGTATCGACGATGACGTCAAGTTGAGATGAATGGAGTCTTCTCCTTATGCTTGAGTGAGGTTGACGTCGTTTATATAAACGATCTATGAATAACATCACTCAAATCGCAATACAGCGAAATAAAATTAACATATATTATAAGTATTTAATTATGTAAGTGTTGTTATTATATATATTAGTTTATTTTTATATTTATTTATTTATTATATTATATATTTTTTATCAATTTGTGCACACTAGTTTATGTATTAGCATGTAGTTATTTGCATGTATGTATTTTAATATTTGTACCACCAGCAGTCTATTCTCCTCTTCTTTTTTTTCCTAATTCTAAGGTTGCCTGGCAGAGATCGCTATTAAGCGATAAGGCCGCCTTTTGTATTACTACTTCTTTCGCTGTTTCTGTTTTTGTTATATTTTAAATGTTGTGGTATACAAATAAAGAGTTTAATAAATAAATAAATAAATAACATTTTTCAAAATGGCCGAATATGTAACCATCGCCTGGACAAACAATCTGTGAAAAAATATAAAGTTATGCTTTGTATTATAGCCGTCATATAATTTAGGTTAAAACGCAAAAACAAAGCCGTCGTTGCCCTAAATACACAATACAATCGTTACAGCATTCTCAATATTAAATAAACAAAGAGCCCAGAAAATATTAAATCAACATGCAAAATATTACATAAGAAGAAATGAAATAATGTACAAAGGTTTAAATGTTCAAAGTTGTGAGCCATGTTTACATTTAAGAGAAAGATGTTGAAGATTTCATTGTTATATGTAATAACCCTTCCTTAGAAAAGTACATCTGGACCTATTGTGAGATAACTTACCTTTGCACACAATGTTTAAGGCAACTGAGTTGACCCTTCACTTAATATCAAGCGAGTCGCCATGCACGCAACAAATCTTTGTCTAGCTTTAGTTTTGCTTACGAATGTAGCTATCGCCATCACTACTCAGTACTATGTTCACATTTTGTATGTTATCAAAGCATCAAATGTGACTTTGACTTTGACTTCCTTTTCGTTATTATTATTAGTGCTCTGTAGTTAAACACAGTTTTATCATAGAAAAGTTAGTCTGTCAAATGCAGGCTTTCTAAAATGATATTCAAATTCAGTGGCGTGGTAAACAAGAAGTTGTTAACTAGATCGCTTCTGTTAACGCGGAGCTAACGGAGCGTTAACCGCTTTAAAAGCGGATTGGAATTAATTCACTTACAATGAATTCAGACAGGGAGTTGATGCTGAATACCGTACTCTCCTATGTTTTATTCTTCACACGATTTACAGTAAACTTCATTGAATTTTTTCTAGAAATAATGCAATTGGATTTTTTAAAGCTCGTAGAAATCAATTTTGACGGAATTACTACCCGGAAGTGACAGTAGGCGTTTCAAGGTGCAGGAAGGGCTACCCCGCACCGGTGAACGCAATGTTGCTAGATCTCCAACGAGGTAAACAGACATCATATGACACATCATATGAGAACAGACATCATATGAGTCACAGAGAGAGAAAATGACCTATGTCCAGCAGTCCATCAATTGATATATTGATATATGTAATCAAAAAGTCAAATAAATAATCAGAAAAACTATCCCCATGTACTAGTAGCAGTTCGTATATTAAAAAATTCGCTGGGGCTTTAATCTATATTCGGGTAGTCGTGACCCAAATAAGGGGTGTTCCAGTTTTTGCGGCGGTTTAATGGCTCAAACTCATGGTTACACGCCGAGTGGCCATATATTGCGGAATTTAATAAACGGAGTTCGGGAAACTGCGGCTGCGATGCAATTACAGGTGGATATAACATTTCTGCGGACTGACTCGTTGCTGCAGTGGTTAGCATGTTTGACTATGGATTACTAGTCCTGGGTCCCGAATCGGGTCGAAACTTCTTAGGTTTGAGTTTTACCACTTATGAAACCACAGCGCTCGCTATTTCGATCTAAGCTCTGAATAATTATATCCTCTGAGAGAGCACGGCTATGCCCAGCAGTTGAACTTTTAGACAGCCGATTGGGGCAGTGGGCAGCGACCCCATGCCCGAGGGTTCGATTCCCATAACTGGAAAATGGTTTTGACGTCCACTGTCATAGTAGGGAGTTATAGAGCGGGTTGTTTGGAGTTCCAAAAACCACAGTCTTAGGTCGCCCAGAGAACCGACGGGCCGGGAACGACGGGTTGTGGGTCGAGAACGCAGCGTTGGACGACCCCCAACAAATTGGACAGACGATCTTAAACGAGTCGCTGCGAGCCGCTAGAATAATATAATTCTCACTAATAATATAAATGCGAAAGTGTGTGTGTGTGTGTTTGTTCTTTGCACTTCCTTTACGCCCTAACTAAGACACCAATAAACTAGATTTTTGGCATAGTTAAAAGGACAGATTTGTATAAAACCGTAAAAAACTCTGACAAAGAAAGCGGGCAACTGCTAGTCAATAATAATTAATAATTAAAATAATAAAAGGAATTCTGATGGTCACTTGGTTGGTTTGATATTTCCTAGGTACCGTTCTTGAATATTAATAGCACTTGAGTTTGAACTGCCCTGTTCAAAGGTTCACTCAACCGTCAAGTACTCTTAATTTCTTGTGCTTTTAATAAAGCGAGGTAGGTAGAGAAAATCTCTGTCCATTGTTGCGAATATCAAAATCTACGTTATTTTACAAATACTGTTTTCTTGATTTCACTTTATTAAATTATCGTAACTTTTAAGTTATGATAGTATTACCTGGATAAGCGTCTTCTTAAATCTGAATCCGTGATAGCCTAGTGGGAAGGAGCTCGACTTCACTTCCGGGGGCCGAGTTCGAATCCCAGCACGCACCTCTAACTTTTCAAAGTTATGTGCGTTTTAAGTAATTAAAATATCACTTGCTTCAACGTGGAAGGAAAACATCGTGACCTGCATGCCTGAGAGTTCTCCATAATGTTCTCAAAGGTGTCTGGAGACCACGAATCCTCACAGGGCCAGCGTGGTGGACTACGGCCTTAACCCCTTCTCATTGTGAGAGGAGACCCGTGCCCCGAGGAGGCATGGTGTTGATATGATGATGAGTATGATAATCTTCTAATCTTACAAAGATAACCTTTCCGTAGAGGGGTTAAAAATATCCGCATCCACATTATTCAAGAAGATTCCTTTACAAAGGTATGCAAATGTTTTATGACCTTTAAACTAAGTGTTGTTACAGATGTAAAGCATTACCACGATGAATTTTTAAGGAAAAAGTTAATATTTAAAGTACTATCTCTCAGAGAGGTCCTTTCAGCGAAACCGGTGCGGCTGAGAGAATAATTAATGTAAAGGTTGACAATTTTATTTTGAAACTAATTAACACGACTGCAACAAGATAAAGTTAGCCAAAAATAAATACGACTCGCTCCGACGAAAATATGTTTGGGCTATTTAATCTAGATTAGCTGTAAACTAGCTACGTGATTTTGAATTTAATTTATTTTAACAATATGATCGTATGATCTGTTATTTAACTCTATAAGTATCTCTTGCGATGGTTTTTAAACTATAATAATTAAATATACTACTACAATACCACCTCGCCACCTAGCCCCAGCCCACAAATATGCATAGCTTGTGTTATGTTTAAGATAACAGATGAAGTGATGAATGATGAGTAATATACATAAACACTTATAATATACAGATAGAATCACACAAACATTTTCCAGTTGTGGGAATCAAACCCACAGCCTTGGACTCAGAAAGCAGGTTCGCTGCCCACTGCGCCAACCACCTGTCAGTCATAAATTATTTATTTATTTATATAGGAAGCCAACGTTATATACAATGTCTTAAAATTATTATAAACATAACAGTAATATTCTGAATTTTACATTGTATACACCACTTACAGGCTAACTCTGCATGCATCATGATATATAGACGTTCTTCAATATACAGAACCTAAAACTAAAGAGATAAATTTAAAAAAAAATATTAAAGATACTGCAAACTTAAATAAAAATAAAAGAGGATTACGTAACAAACAGTTTTTTAATTTTGCGCTTATAACTCGGAGCGGAATTGTGAAAAATATCTAAATCAGCTTTTTTAAATGCACAATTGTAGGCTGAGACAATTCTATTTATCGCTAGATATTATTGATGTTTTAATTTGGAGATCAATTAGGTAGCTTTTTTTTATGAAAATACACACTTTTTCCGGTCATCGGCATGAAAAAGTATGGATTTTAAAAGTTAGGTCTCTTTGTATTGTGGTCAGCAATCAACAGGATACTGATATATTACTTTAATCGAACTGATATATTACTTTAATCGGACAAAATCCCCTTTGAGAACTAAGTTTAATTCTTCTTTATTAAGTGACGTGGACTGGTTGACAAGGCAATTTCCACTCGTTGACGACTCGAGGGCGACAGTCGGCCCTTCGACAAACTAGTATGCGAATTATTGACGATGAAGAGAGTAAAAAGTATTAGACGAACCGTCTTTAGAAATATGTAAAGTAGATCATCGAGCGAAGGCCTTCAATGTACCTGTATGCCCGAAGTCATCGTGTTCGTAGGCGGCGTGTAGTCAGCCAGCTATCGATTATTTTATCGCGTTTGTCGGGCAACGCAATCGTAATCGGTTATCGCGGTAATCAGCCCGCCGTGGACTTAATTAATTCGCTATTTCGCTCGTAAACACTGCGATATCACCATTCATGAAATACAATTAAGATACAGTGGTAAGTCGTGTCACGGGAAAAGTGTGCTGATTATCTGACCACAGTGGTCGAAGTATGATCGATAGCGTCAAGTTTTTTGGGGAATCGTCATGGAAACCATCTCGCGACGGGCGGGTTTCTGTGGGCCCATACAAGTTCCTATACTTATGCTCAGCTCTTATTATAAGGAAATTAAGGACATATATTGCTTGCACCATAACTGCTATCTACTGTGATCACCAACCCGTCTCCCTGCGTGATGATTATGGCCCTACCGTTCTAATTTGAGAGGCCTTTAGTCCGGCAGTGGAATGTTATAAACTTTTAAAGATGGTCCTTTGACCCGGGGATGGACATAGGATAGTTTCAGTGGCGTGCAAAGAGGGTATGCACAGGGTATGCAGTTGATACAAAATGAAGAAAATCTCCAGTACGAGTTATAAATACTTGAGGATAGAGTTTTCATAACTCTTACAATGTTTTCCTTAAGTTTTTATAATTCATACTGGAGATTTTCTCCATTTTATATCATCTGCACACCCTGTGCATACCCTCTATGGACGTCACTGGATACTTTGTATCCCGAAAAAGCACCAGGGTTAGAATTTCCGGGAATGTAAAAATATAGCATTTGTTAGCTATTTAAAGCGACAGCTAAACCGATCTTGGTGAATATTTGCATAGGAATAGCTTGCATTCCGGAGTCGGACCTGGGGAAAGCTGGTTCTCGTGGAAAATCGAATCATCAGCTAGTGACGAATATATTCAAAAAGTTCTTTTAATAGATAGATAGGCTATCTCCACCGTAGGTATGCTCGTCAAGATCTTGCGGTCTCTCAAGCCCCAGACTGCAATTCGGTATTCTGCTCACGTCGTCATGTTTGTTTATACGAGTAGGTATAGCGTGGCCGAAGCCTCCGTTGTTCTGTTTGTGCGTAGTAAATACTAGCGCGTTTATGGATTGTGTATACAAGTGGGCTTTGTGCTGCATCAGGTGCCTCCATCCACCATCTTGTAAGTGCAGCAAATTAGTGATATTTTATTTCCAATCTTAATCAAGTAGCGGTGATAGCCTAGGGGTTTAGGCTTCGGCTTTTCATTCAGAGGTTCCGAGTTTGCCCCCCGGCACGCACCTCTTACTTTTTGTAGTTATGTGCGTTTTTTTAATTTAAGCAATCAAAATATCACTGGCATAAACGATGAAGGAATTATCATGAGGAAACCTGCGTGCGTGACAGTTTTCATAACGTTCTCAAAGGCGTGTGAAGTCTACCATTTGTGGGATTGAGTATACGCTTTTATAATATGTTTCCTAAGGAAATTTTGGACCTACCAATGCATAAGTTAAAAAATGTGTTAAAACACATTTATTACAGCGAGGTTATTACACAATTGATGAGTTTCTTAATGACAAGGTTGTTGTTTTTGATGTTGGAAAAGAGCAACTGCTGAGTTTTTTGACGGCTTCTTCTCGGTAGAATCTGCCTTCCGAACCGGTGGTAGAGTCACTACACACAGACAGACTTGACGTTTCAAAAGTGCTTATATTAGGCCTACTTGAAATAAATGAATTTGAATTTTGCCAATCCTCCTTTGCCAGCGGGGTGGACTAAGACCTACACCAGAAGAAGTTCTTAGGGGAGAGCTGTGCCTTTTAGTGGGCCGGTAATAAATAAATAAATATATTACGACAATACACACAACGCCATCTAGCCCCAAATTAAGCGTAGCTTGTGTTATGGGTACTAAGATAGCTGATGAATATTTTTTTTATGAATATAATACACATAAATACTTATAATATACAGATAAACTCCGAGACACTGAAAAACATTCCTGTTCATCACACAAACATTTTCCAGTTGTGGGAATCGAACTCACGACCTTGGACTCAGAAAGCAGGGTCGCCGCCCACTGCGCCACTCGGCCGGTAATGAATTCATGATGATGTCGAAAAGTGCATGTGATAAAAGCAATCTCTGTGGCGGTGTCTCGGTTAAGCGTTTGAGTTGAAGCGAATGTGATAAGTGAACAACCAGACACATTTTCGCAATTTATATTATGACAATGTTTAACAGACGGTCGTCAGCCAATTGGGAAGCATTGCTATCAGTATGTACATTGTTTATAGATGTCAAAGTCCCCGCGCTTTCCCCGCATATCACTTGACAATTGTCAATTCTGAGGTGAAACTGTCTTTGGAAATACAGGATTTCTATGGATGACGGCGGCCGTATAAATTTGATTGATAACTAAATTTGATTGATAACTTGTTTTACCAATCATAATATCCCTATCCCTACTAATATTAAAAATGTGAATGTAAGTTTGTTTGTAACGCTTTCACGCGAAAACTACTAAACCGATCTTCATGAAACTTTTTATACATATCCTTGGAGGTATTAGAAATAACATAGTATACATCTCATTGATAAAAAACGTAAGATAAATTTTTTTTTTTGAAAAAATCTCTTATGACTATAGGTGTAGATTATGTAGCAGTACGCTGCTTCCCACAATTACGTGGGCGAAGCCGCAGGGCACATCAACGTTTGCTACAAACAACAATACACGTATACTAGGGTATAGTTTACGTGTATTTTTGTTAGTAGCAAACAATAAAAGCTTGTTTATTATTTAATTTATTTATAGTAGATAAATAAATAAATTAAATTAAATTTATTTATCTACTATAAATATATTATTTAATTTATTTATAGTAGATAAATAAATAAATTAAATTAAATTTATTTATAGTAGATAAATAAATAAATTAAATTAAATTTATTTATAGTAGATAAATAAATAAATTAAATTAAATTTATTTATCTACTATAAATAAATTAAATAATAAACAAGCTTTTATTGTTTGCTACTAACAAAAATACACGTAAACTAAGTCTTGAACTTTAGGGTATTTTTACTGTTCGCAAATCGTTTGATATAGTCAGTCTACCGTCAGTTGTATGTACTACCATTCCAGCACCTGAGACTACAGCGTCCATTCGTTCTCCAAGCTATGCCTCTTGCAATCTAAGTTTCGTGGCATACAACAAACAAAAATACATAAACTCTTCAGCTTTATAATCATATCAATCCATTTCCGGCCCACTATAGGGCACGGGTCTCCTCCCACAATGAGAAGGTGTTAAAGCCGTTGTCCAACACGCTGGCCCAGTGCGGATTGGTGGGCTCCATAAACCTTTTGTGTACATTATGGAGAACTCTTAGGCATAAAGGTTTCCTCAAGATGTTTTTCTTCAACGTTGAAGCAAGTGATATTTTAATTTCTTCACACGTACGTAAATTAGAAAAGTAAGTGGTAGGAAGTAGGAGGATTCGAACTCGGCCCCCCGAAAGTGATGTCGAAGTCCTACGTTCTGGGCTATGAGCGCTCGGCTTAATGTCGGCATCTTCTCAGAATTATCTGACAGATAATAGGCTTATTCATCGTGACGGTAATGAAATAAAACATAACTTATTTGCATGGTAAGGTGTATTTTACACACTGTCTTAATACACAATCAAAAACTGCCAGAGCGGGTTGGCTCAATTGTTCCACAACAACAAGCAAAACTAAAAAAAAAAACACACCGCCTTACAGTCTTAGCGTTTCAACCCGAGAGACGCATTGCATCACATTATATTACATTAATAATATTACACCTACTACATAATCTCTGTATTCAGCTGAACTCGAAAACTGTAAGATTTATTTGGGCACCCACAAAGTGTTTCGCGTTCTACAAACTTTGTTGGCTATAAATTACAACACTTTGAGTACCCAGTGATCTCGGTTAGCACACAATATCACAGCCTTGTTCAAGATGTTGGAAACGCTACTTGAAACATCTGTTACTTGGAAGCGTCCGACTCCGTTTTCATATTTCACGAGAAATAAAACTGAAGGTTAAAAATTGCACTTTTTTTTTTGTAGCTTTACTACAAGTTAGCCCTTGACTGCAATCACACCTGGTGGTAAGTGATGATGCAGTCTAAGATGGTAGCGGGCTTACCTGTTAGGGAGTATCGTACTCATACCCCTAATTGGTTTCTATGCGACATCGCACCGAAACACTAAATAGCTAAGGACTAAGGACTAAGACGTGCAGCTAGCACGTCTTAGTCCAAAGCCCCACACCAGACCAGATCAGAGAAAATTCAGAAATTATAAATTAAAGTGTGAAAAAAAATTTCTTTATTCACACAGGCCTATTACAGGCACTTATGAAGCGTTCATTACATACATGTTAACAATACCTTAAACCTTTAACAGTCACTACCCAGTGTCACCCCGCTGGGCAGACGGGTTGGTGATCGCAGGAGTTGGTAGTAGTAGCACGGAGGATGCAGCTTCCCTCAGTCGCCTCGTACCACACCCGCGGAAAGGGGATGGGCGGGTATAACTGTATTATGATCTACCGTCATCGGCACAATATACAATATTAATAAGACTTTGAGTCTTTTACCTTCAGCCGTTGATCAATTAATACAATAAAAGCTTTTTTGTAAGCCTTTTGGTAACAAGATTAATATAGCAAGAACGTAACTATATTTTTTCTAATACAATTTCTTTCATAACCTTTGCCAGGGCCCACTGTAATTTGTCTCTAGATTGCTGAGCAATGTTACGCTGTTTTTTTTCTCTTATTTGTTGCGAAGATTGATATTTTTTTTCCTCATAGACCCAATGAATGTTTTTATATAATTTTGAAACAAACGACTTAAAAAAAGAAGGGAGCTACGTATGGTATATAAATGTTATAATATCTCCGCCAACCGTGATATTGTAGTTTTAGTATTAAATATTATATCAAGCAATGTTTTATTAGGATAGTTGGTCTCCATATCGAATCAATCGAAACCTATACACTTGTTATATTTACGTACACCTTACGATTTTGTGTACGCATCTATAAGTAGAAGTTTTATTGAATTCATTTATAAATAATTTTAATTTAGTCTAGAGTGTAGGCAAACATTGTAAGTGTGTTTTTTTTTTTTAATATTTTACATATTGCTTCATTGTGTAGGGCTGGTGAGGATGACCAGCCCGCCCGCTATTCTCAGTAAACAAACCAGTGTCCGCAAGTGGCTCGCCGCTGCCCCGTATGTTAGGGCGGGCGTAACGAATGTCCGAGGCCTGCGTCAAGGCCCCGAGGCGCCGCCGGTCCTCGGGGGGGGGGGGGCCTTGACCGCGCTGGCTCTATGCCAGCCGCGAGGTTACCGCTTGCTATCGATTCCACGTCTTATCACTGGTAAGGAATGCACACGGCCTTGATTCATCGTGACACTGAAAACGGTGGTACGCGCTATGCTTTTTGTGATGTCGAATTTATAATATCTTCTAACAGTTGTATTTTTTGTTTGCACATTAGTGTCAGACGCACGTGGTCTTAATCGGATTAAAGTCTTTCGTAAACCACGGGACATGCGAACGGCGAAGCGTCTTGGTCGAATATCCTGTGGCTAAGGCGTTGGATGACCAAAATTACCATTAACCACGGTACTTGTGTTTAGTAGTGGGAGTAGATAATGAGCGTAGTTCACGAACAGATACTATGAACTTTTCTGGGGGATGGGTAATTGTAAAGATTTCGCGGCGGTTAGTTCATACAATGAGCCCTTTATCTTTATAATTCGTGCAAGCCGGCGGGCAAATTAACCGAGACGCCGCCCTCGGGAGGGACTTTCGCGTTCGGGATGGAGAGGGAGTGAGTTGAAATTTAATATTTTGCTACTTTCTTGTTACATGTTTAATATTTTAATGAGTTTTGTTTCAGAGGTTTTTGAAAGGTTAACGTTGGATTACGTACTACACAAGACTAGTTCAAGCTAGTAAAAATGTTACTAATTAAAATGATAGTTTCATTGTGTCGCGATGCACGAACCTCAATAATAAAAATAATATAAAACAATAATTCGTTCACACACGTTTGCACACTCAAATTATTATATATAATTTAAGTTAATTTTATATGAATTTTGAAATTATTATTCGATCATATAAGTGTACCTGTATGTTAAAGGAAATCTGTGGAAAACTAGAAAAAGTATAGAATACTCATACAGTATACAAACACTACGTCAGACCATGTCGCTGCAGTTTCGCGAAAACCCGTGACCTTTGGTCCCTACTGAAAATCGCCTAAATTATTATATATATTTTTTCTTTTTCTCTGTCCTCTTGTAGTATGTTGTAATTTATTTATTGTGGTTTATAAATATTTATTATTATTTATTAATATCGGCCATTTCTTATCGATTTTTGGAATTCAATAGATTTCCTAGGAATTGTATAGAATTCCTTATTTCATAGGTCCTTTAAATATAGATACAGTTGATCTAGGTCTTTATGGATGTATGACGGAAATCCTTAGTTGAGTGCATCAAATAACTTGCACTCAGTACAATAGTCAACTTAACTGCAAACTTAAGCCATTAGTGCCTCACTGTCTAGTAAACTCATAGGAGTCGGTTTACTTACGGGCTTAAAAAAAAACATACTAAGGCTTAATATCAGACCAGGGGATGCTTATTTCGTATTGTTTTCCCCCCCTCCATCATTAACCCTCAATCATGGAACTCATCGGGTCGCTGCCTTCCAATCTAGAGTCGTTTTCATAACCCCGCTGTCGATTTACGTCTATAAATAGAATGTTGTTGTATCGGGCTTACTTGATAGCTTCCGCGAAACTGCCTTTAACCTTTGGCAGTGCGTAGGTAAGTGAGCTATGTCACGTAAACAGTGCATGTACACACTTTCTTTTTCTTCACTTTCTCTTTTGAAAGAAGAGGTCTCCTCTCAGAATCACGAGAAGGGTTTAGGCCGTAGTCTTCCACCCTGGCCAAGTGCGGATTGGTAGACTTCACACGCCATTGTGAACATTACGGAGAACTCTCAGGCATGCAGGTTTCCTCACAATATTTTCCTTCATCGTTTAAAGCAAGGGATATTTAAAGTGCTCAAATTATTCAGGTTGCAATATCACTTGATTTTAAATGATGTTGCCGCCTATGGTAGGCTTAACCTGTTAGTGGAATAGCAGTTTCGCGGATGTGTGCTAAAGTGTTCCCGTGTCCCAGGCGTTCATCAAATTAGTTCTTAAGCGAATTGTTTACCTTTAAATGGTTTTGCATACCTTGTGTAATGTATTGATTAGAAAAAACTGAGTATAAGATGTTAATTTAACAATTATTATTCATTGTAAAGTTGACATCTCCTGAGGATGCTCCGGTTTCGGAGCGAAACGTGCGTAGAGGGTACATTGCCGAAGATCTGTTGATTGATTGATTGATTTCCGCAAAGTATCTTGCTTCTATCCAATATCCAATAATTATAAGAAATATTTTGTTTATGTAAAATCACTGGTAGACCCTTTAAATAAATAAATAAATAAGGCTAGACCAAACTTGGAGTGAAAAAAACCTGATATCCACAATATTATGGGTTTATATCCCGATCAGTCGAACAATTGTGATATCTACTTCTAGTAGAAGTTAAGTATGCGAAGTTAAAAAGCTTCTATGTAAGCTTAGAAAAAAAATTACTTCTTCAAGATAATTTGATAAAGATACTCTCTTCTTTACTGCTTGGAACATTTAAGTACCGCTTTATAAATAAACCATACTGCTTTTAAGCTAGCCCGCCGCTAGTCGCGCGGCCAATCGCCAGTCAGCTCGATTTGCATTTTAATTGAGACGTCACACCGCTCGCTGCTTCCAGGCACAGCTGGGGAACTATCCCATTTATTAAGCTTTTACCGCCATGAGTCTACATGTTCAGTTAATAGGTGTTACAGTTTTAGTTAACAAAACAATTAAATCTATACTCATAATAAAACTAACGGATCAAATTCCGTATATTGAAGATATTTTGAAAATAATTTTTGAAATTTTTGAAAATCGATGCTGAAGCCCAAACTGTAATTTCATTTTTGTCTGTTACGTTTTGTGTCTGATTTATTGAGGTCACACTGCGTCGTAATTTAAGAGGGCACATTTAGTTATCCATAAAGTGTAAGATTATATTTTCCCCGAACTATATTACGCGTAACCGAATAAAGTAATATTGTTGGTGGGTGCATAAGTACATTTCATTAGGAATTAATTAACTCTTTAATTTCTCTCTGATTTCCAAGCATATTTATTTTTCCATACAAAGTAATTCAAAACATTCTAAGAGTTAACTTATGACAACCGTATTATTATAAAGATAAATGACCGACACGCGCGTAGTTTGTCACGATAGTCGATAGATTTTAATATTGCATGTATTTGGTTATAGGGCTGTATTTGGTTTCTTTCAGTAAAAACTATTTTTTTTTTTTTTTTTTTTTTCAATTCATTCAATTCATTTATTCATAGCTTCCATGTACATGCCTTACAACTATAGTACATACACATGATGCCCTGTCAGGGCGTGTATGGCAGTAGTTGACGCTAAAACTACTAGCGTTACAGTTTCACAGATAAGTCTCTCTAAAGGATCTGAAGTATTTCTTCTGAATCATCGTTGAATAGGCGTTATTTACTTAGGAATTCCCGTTCGTTTTTAGTGAAAACGAGCGTTAATGATTGCTTCATAAATAAAGCACGATGTTTGATCTACCACGACGCGTGTCGCGTGGCCAGTCGCTGGTCACCTCCATTAGCATTTTAATTGCGGCGTCACACCGCTCACTGCTTCCGGGGACGCCGAGCTTTCGACGACTTTGTTTGCCTTTCACCGCCACATCGACGGTTCAGAGCCGTTCACAGTTTTTACGATTCTGGTTATTTTACACAGTGAAAAAGCAAAGCAGCGTACTACTACTTTTTTTGAAATTTTAGTAATTAAAAAAATCTTACTGCCATCTCTGTCGAGAATATTTAATTTAATCGTGTAGAGCTGACAGCATTATGGCCAAGAATAACGTATAGCTTTTAGTAACTTCTTAATAATAATAGTATATGTAGTTTGGACCTCATTTTGTAATACTTTGCATCTAAAACTCCTACGAGTGTGATTGTTTAACCTTAATCTGACACATACATTAATTTGCTTTCAAACAGTATGGCTGTTTGTACTTTGAAACGCCGAAATTTTAATCGTAGATGGATAGAGGATTTTACAAGATATTAATTTGCCAGTTATACAATAATGTAGATCCTGTAAGGCCTGAAATGGGCAGCATGTCTAGATCCTCCGATCAATAAAGGAGTCAGGGTGATGGACTCAAAGGAGAGCCAGAAAAGAGTGGATGGATTATATGGAAGAGGATCTACACAATACTAGAAATTGTGGAAAAGGAAGCGGAAGAGAGAAAGGTCGTTGAGGAAGTACACACCCAATAATGGTTGTAGCGCCGGAGGAAGAAAGATGAAGAGTATATTATTTACGCGCGCGGGGTCATCTTTTTAAGTATACCTAAAGCGGTCGCATAATTAAGCGCAGCAGCTCCATTCAGAGCGATCACCCGCTTCTTTTATTAATTTTAGAGAATTTAAAATGCAATAGATGCCACAGGCCGCGACTAATGACGCCATTCTGCACTTGAATACTCCCACTACGAGCTGTGACGGGTACATTGCTGTTCACAACTTTGTAGAGTTCCGCACAGCAAAAGAGAATGCTGGCTGAATAACTCGCTTGACCGACACCATATGGTGCGATTTATCAGTCACGTATTAAACCAAAATTGTTCGCAAAAAAACTTCAGAAATAATTTCTATTGAAAATTGATTTCAGTATTGCAGTAAAAAAAATCTTAGCGATCATGACTGCTCACTTGTTTTTTGAGTTAGCAATAATCACAATCACAATAACCTGTGAAGAAAATAAGTTATGTGATTTAGTATTTTCGAAGTCGTCAAACTGTTATGTAGCCAAACAAATATTTTTTTGAATATCATGTTTCATAACAATAATGTATACAAGCCTTTTTTTGGATACTTATAATAACGTAAATTATTTATAATATAGCTTATGTCAAATTATATTCGCGGCAACCGCATCTTTTTTTCTAACTGCAAAGGCCTCTCTCCAGATTGTTATTCAATTATCTTGTTTTAACTTTGAACATTGAATGAATGAATGAATACACTTTTATTGTACACCACAGAGAAAATTTACAGAGATACAAATACAACAGCACAATAAGGTAGAACGTACAATTTGGCGGCCTTATCGCTAAATAGCGATCTCTTCCAGGCAACCAAAGGCATACAAAAAAATGCTATAAGAAATAAGTAGGTGGTACAACAAACATTAGTAAAATATTAGGATTTAAAACTAAATTAACATAAAATAAACATAAAACATAGTACATATTAAACATTGTGAGGAAACGTCGTAAGGAAACATGCATGCTTCAGAGACCTCCATTATATTCTCAAAGGCGTGTAAAGTCTTCCGATACGCAGATAGCCAGCGTGGTTGCCTTAACCCTTCTCACTGTTCTGTTATCAAAGCTCTGTAGTGGGTCGGTAATGGGTTGATAATATTAATAATGTATTTATGATTATTTTGTTTTGTTGTTACACGGAAATCATAACTTAAACCCTCGCTACGAGAAACCGACTCTCACTTGTCCGGCTTTATTCTAAACTTAAATGCTTTTACGTAACAAAATTATTTCGTTAAATGGAATATGAAATAAAATGTTCCTTTATAAGTATTCAATTACTTAAATGGACATAAATCTAAACACAATAATAACTCAAACTTGCGGCTACCTGCGACGTCGTTCGCATACTATTTTTGCCTCGTATAAATAATGATTGTACAATATTTCCTCTTTCTCACTCAAAAGAAAAGAAAAATCTTACTCGTTCTAGATTGCCTGTGAAAGATCTTGACCGGAATGAGCCGGTCCATATGAGTTTTCCCATATGAGTTAATATTTGAAGCAGTTCTTCTGAAGGTGCAGGCAGATGCTTCGATTACAGACTTTGTTGTAAAAGATAAACTTATTTACACTACTGGAAAAATGTACCTACATAAAGCCGTTTTCATAGCGTTTAAAAGTTCTTTGTGGCTCTATGATCCACGATTCTATGTGCCTCTATTATTTGTCTAAGAATCTGCCCTAAAATAGCATTTAAATGTTTACAGATATATCCATCAAAAAAAAAAAACATTTCACATTATTTCAGTCACTAAGAAATTTTTCTGGTGGAAAACTTTAAGAGTACCCATGACCTCCCCACCAACCTCGCGGTTATACGGTTACCTGCGGGAGGGTGACCGGTACTTGCTCGTGGCGTATTCCCGGGTCACCTTCTTGACTCCCTACAAGTTCTTTGTTCTACGTCCTTGTCCCCATTTGCCATTCTCCCCAATCTGGGGCTAGACGTCAGTAGAGAGAGTAGTTTTTGTGACAGAGTTCGTCTGGGAAAGTACTTATGCCATGCTTATTTCTGCCGCAAAGCAGTATTCCTGTCGCCAAGTAGAATTGCCGTGTTCCGGTATGAAGGGCGTGGTTGCCAGTGTAATTACAGGCATATGAAGCTACTATATAAGCATAGGGCGGCACTTTGCAGGATGTGGACTTGCATTACTCCTATGAAGAGGCCTACGGCCGTGACTGGTTACCACCCTACCGATGTGTGCCAGGGGATAAAACGTTCCGATCGCGTAGAAACCGATTAAGGGTATGTATCTCTCAGAAATGGTTAGAGTGCTACCATAAAAATGAAACTGTTTACAGCTAAAACCGCTTTTATAAATGTCATTCTAGCTATTAACGTGATAGTTTAATAACATGCTAACAAAGCTTAAATCTAAATGCAAATCAGCCAAATATACCCCTCGTGGTAAGCATTATCCACTCCATTAAAGCACTGAAAACGTGCTCATTCGGCGAGGCATCGTTGAATTTGTCGCATCGGTTACTAGCCTCCGCTTTCGGCCGCTTTTTTTGGTTAAGATTTCTGTGGGTGGCTACGGCCTTGGCTACTTGTCATCCTACCGACATTGGAATGCCGCCTAGTGATTTAGCATTCTAGTACGATGCCTAGTAGACCCGGGGTTGGGTTTTATACTCCCATAACAGGTTCGCCGAAAACCACACTATCAGGTGATGGAGCAGTCAAGGGCTAACTTGTAGTTTAATAAAAAAAAACATAATTTTTCCTTAACGAAGGTACTACGTGATAAATAAGCTTTAAGCCTTAAAATATATATTAGAGTAATATAAGATATAATATTATGTTAAATAACATCGAGGTTACGTGAGATACGTTAGCATTTCATTACTTAGCGTCGTATAGGTACGTGTTTGTGTCATAAATAAAAGACATAACGCGTTACATTATTCAACTGAAAACAAAGGCCTACGTGAACGCTGTGTTTTGTTTTGATAAAAGTGGGGGGTAGTTTCATTTGCGTTGCCCCAGGTCGGGCGCCAAATAAACGGTTATTACCTACCTCCCCTCCCTCGTTTGTGAAATTGGTTATATTTTCTTATTATTTATGTTTATTATTTTTCACGCTGTTTTTTGTTTCTATAATGGTATTGTCTGGTCGCTGAAATGTCAGGCTGGTATTTTTTGAGGATTCTTGAAAAGTATTGTATGGTTGTATTTCGTTATACTTTTTGAACCGACGACGCTACCAGTTGAGCTGTAGAAGCTGAGAGTTTTAAGTGAGTGCCATTGTAGAGCTTAAACGGATTGACAGATTTAAATGCGTTCTTAACATGACATAATAATTAACAAAATGTTTATCTTTTCGTCTGGTCCTAAGAGTTAGGAAGCCACACCAGACATTTCTATTTACCATTCAAGTTACTACGAAACTAACCTACGAACCTATTTTGATAGGTTTTTTCCTAGATCTTAACTCTGTGGTCACTCTATGGTTCTTCGTGTGTAGAGCTTAGAACTAAATTTGCTGAGAACAAGTGACCTCTGCAAGCAATGTGATATAACATGCTCAAGTCTATGTTTAAAACTTTTCACGTCGATAGAATCGTGTTCTTTATTTTTATCTGTTTTTGCATAGAGAGTATCTACTTTAAACCTGAAAATAGACGTCGAATACTTATTGTACTGGAATAATAAAGTATGTTTTAAAAAAACCAAACGTATGTATTTTAGAAGATATTATAAAAAGTTGAAGGGGAATTGATCATAACACTAGCCACTCACCCCGGCATCGCACGACTTATATTTCACTTTCTGGGGGCAGACTTCTCAAAGTTATGTGCGTTTTTAGTAATTAAAATATCACTTGCTTCAACGGTGAAGGAAAACTGCTTGCCTGAGAGTTCTCCATAATGTTCTCAAAGGCGTGTGGAGTCCACCAATCCGCACTGGGCCAGCGTGGTGGACTATGGCCTTAACCCCTTCTCATTGTGGGAGGTCAGTGCTCTGTAGTGGGCCGGTAATCGGTTGATATGATGATGATGATGATTTAAAACCCCTAAAACTCAGTGTTTCTCTACTATATTATGCATGTATTCTACAATATAACATCTTTATATATATATTTCGGTATGCGTTTGGGTGGCACCCTGGATGGTTTAGATTCACAAATCAGCCCGACAGATGGCGCTGGGGTCCGCTAGTATAAATATAAACCTTCCTCTTGACACACTATATCTATTGAATAACCGCATTCATGATCTAAGCATATATAGGGACATACAGACAGCGAGAAGCGACTTCGTTTTATACCATGTATTGATTAACATATATAACTATTTGTGTGTTTGTTTGTAGCAGCATCTTCGCAATGTTGTGTTCCGGTCTGAAGGGCGTGATTGCCGGAGTAATTACTTAATTAAAC
Organism: Pararge aegeria; assembly: GCF_905163445.1. NCBI lineage: Eukaryota > Metazoa > Arthropoda > Insecta > Lepidoptera > Nymphalidae > Pararge > Pararge aegeria. Next base: position 17,052,459 of record NC_053195.1, read on the forward strand.
CTACGCCGCAGGTTGATGGACACAGGGCAACACTTTGCAGATTGCGTTCCTGTTGCCCTGTTTTTAGGCGTTGTATTTCCACTTTCCACTTACCATCAGGTTGGCTATCTGCTGGTCCATCAATTAATAATTATAAAAAAAAAACTAATCAAGCTAAATGCTCATTGCATGGTTGTCGTATACCTACTGTGTGCTAAAGTTTTAACTCTTACAAACTGGAGTCATTAGCCACTCGATCTCGCTGGCTCTTCAATATGTCACTGTGACCCAGAAAACGTTTTTCAGGCTCACAGTGGGAGTTGCGCGGCTTGGGGAACCAATTAAACGTCAGCCCGCGTCCTTATCGAGCGTCGCCGCGACTGACGTCTCACCAGTTTTTACTTGTACTTTTACTTATTTCCCTAAGGGTCTGTACGGGCATATCAGGAACACGGTTAACCGAGTCACCGGAACCGTGAATCAGGGTACTAATTTTCTATGCGTCTCAAGTATTTATATTTGTTTTAAGGTATAGTCGCTTTTAATAGTTTATGTTGGTTATTCTTCCCTGATGCTTTCCTTCACCGTTGAGGTGAAGGAAAGCATCAGGGGGAAACCTGCATGCCAGAGAGTTCCACATCGAGAATATTATTCTCGATTTCTCGATAGTCGTGTGAAGACCACTCGTCCGCACTTGGCCGTATGGTGGACTGCGGTTAAAACCATTCTCATTCTGAGAATAGACCCTGTAGTGGGCCGGTAATAGTTTGGTGATGATGATGACTCTTAAAAATAATAAAAATGTTTTGTATATCGATTGATCAACTATAATTAAAAAATAACATACTGTTCTTGTAACATACAAAGAAGTACAATACAATAGCAATATTACTAATTCTGTACTCAGTGCACCCTATTGTTCAACTTCCCAACTTGTACACTGAATTCCCAAGGAGCTTGAAATGCAACAAATTACCTACTGCAGCGAATTCAGTTTGTGTAATGATATGGTATGGTATGTGAGAGCCCAGGAAGTATTAAGACAATATTCACACTAATTCTTAAAATATACTTTTGAGATTCACCAAAGACATCATTCAGCTCTGAGGGACTACAAGAATCCAAAATACAATTTGACTAAAAGGAGAATGCCGGATGTAGTATGGGATTTGGTTTGACTAAGTACTTATAAGGGGCCTTCTTGGAATTTATCTCATTGTTATTATTATACCGTTTATCTCATTGTAAGTATTATAATGTATTGTAATTATTAAACCCTTCGATTTAATAATTACAATACATTACCAAAAACATTAAAACTCTAGTTCGCCGGATTTCAGAGTTACTTGCAAATGAAGTTAAGGTTATTTTTGACACATGCGTTTAGTGTACCTACCTATTGATGGTACTGTTCACAATATAATAGAACCACTAAGATATTTCATTAAAAGATTTTTTTAACCGTCGAAGTTAAAGCTTTTAAAGTTTTTTTTTTAAATAAAAACTTAATTGTTGATTCCAATTAAAATGAGGCACCAAACGAAACCGTGTTCCGGCATTCTCCTTTAATAAGAGCAAAGCCCCAAGGGTAAATGCTAGATGTTTGTAAATCCCTTCTCTAAAGTTAACTGAAACAAAGTGCAATTAAAAGGTCGCCGGTGGAGCAATAATTTCCATAAATAAAGGAACTTCAGTTTACTTTCCACTCCGCTGCAGCACGTTGCGTTTAAACGTGTCTTAACAATACGGAGTAAACTGGGACACGACGGGGTACGACTTGGCTGCACTATCCTAGTACGTGATCGCACATCGGAAAAACTTAGATTAATCGCGAGTTTCGTCATTATAAATGGAATCTTAATACCATGTACACATTTTTTATGTGATGTACGCATCAAAATGCCCATCTATGGGCCTATTAAAAATAGAAATTTTGACTTACTTGTACTTGTCACTATACATTTGATGATTTTTCTAATGACAAGGTAGATTGGAAGTAGCCAGCTTCGCTCTTATGCGGGGAGCAAGATAGAAAAATGATTGAATCTGCTTTCCGAACAATTAGTAGAGTCACTACAAACAGATATAATTGACGTTTCAAAAGTGATTATAAAGTAGGCCTTCTAGAAATAAATACATTTTCAATTTTGTTTTTTTTTTTTTTGTTTTTGACTTTAATGCTATCTTCCCAAAAAGAGAATGGAAATTCTTAACGGACAACAGTATATTTTGCAATCAGTATATTTCCTTCTATTACGAACATATTATATGTCATCATGCAGGTATAAGGTGAAAGCAAATTGGACCTCTGTTCTTTTAAATTAATTTCTAGGGGCCGCTTTCAGGGATGACCTGCGATGCAAATAAAGCAAGAAGTGTGGACAAAGCTCAATAACGGCTATAACTGAAATAACTCAAGTAAGGAACGATGACGAAGTCGATTTTCGATTTGAAAACGTATCAACAGTTGTACTAAGAATCCAAGGGGCAATTGTAAGGCGATTCTTTAATCGAGTGAAATTCCCAGCTGCTGTGGAAAGCAGTCAAACGGAAAGGGCATTATTGAACTTAGATTAAGACTTATTGATTTTATGTCTTGATAATAGGTTTGTGTGCCGTGTGGTTACGGCATATCAGAATACGGTTGTTAACACACCTCTTCGGTTGTTAACTCCTTCCCGCGGGTGTCGCACGGGAATATAAAGGAGAACGGTCAGTAGCATCCACTGTGCTACTACTACCATCTACTGCTATCACCAACCCGTCTGCCCAGCCCACCAACTAAGTTGGATCACACTAAGCATTATAAAAGGGCATTGCCAATTAAACAAACACCTTTTCATGCATGGAGGTAGATAAAACACCGACATACTTAATTCTCCGATGTAGAGAAGTAGCAGAGCATCGCATAGTACAATTTTGCTCCCCAGCATCACTCCCTGAAGCACTTGGCGACCTGGGTGGCCTGCTAAGCTTCTGGAGTGAGCTCGTCTAGCTGGAGTGACCCAGCGGGGAGCCGCACAAGTGGCAGTAAGTACAACGGAAGGTTCTGGCCGACCAAGTACGGAGGCAAGCCCAGGATAAAGGAGGAGCACCCGTCAGCCCAGCGCGGTGATTATGAGCAGACACGGGAGAGGCTTTTAGTCCAGCAGTGGACTTTTAAAGGCAATTGATGAATAGTTTTGTGTTTAAAATAAATAATCGACTTTGAGGTATCTCAACTAAGTCCACCACTGGTTACAGGTGTTATTCCTAAAAGAGAAAACGCTTCTCTGACGCTGGTTGAGTTATGATAATTTCCATAAATATAGCAAGTTCAGCCAACTTTCCACTTCGCTGCAGCACGAGGCATCTAAACGTGTTTTAACAACACGGTGCAAACTGGGGCACCTCGGGACACAACTTTTACGCAGGAGGCCATCGCGAGCTGTATTAACTCTTTAAGCTAAACTCAAAGGTGCAGATAACTACGTGCAGTGAGCGAGCTCCTTGTTACCATTTATAACAAATACCTTTTTTTATCCAAAAAATATCCTAATAGAAAAACCGAGTTAACCGAGTTAGTTTTTTTCAACAATAATTTTATCTTGACATCATTCTTGCCACCTTAACTTTTAAGTCTTTAGTTCAAAAGTTTCTGAGTTTATCTATCACATAAAAATATAAAAGAACTATAAAATTGATATATTATTAACTATAAAATTGATATTTTATTTAATTGAAGAGCAATGCGCAGCGTCTATATAAACTCACAACAGTTTCGAGACGCCAACATAACAATTTTTCTAGTTTGGGAATTATAAATATAAACTAGCTAACCCCAGCGACATCTGTCGCGCTGATTTGTGAATATAAACCATCCAGGGTGCCACCCAAACGCATACCGAAACGCCGTCTAGGAGGAGTTCAGTGCCATACACACGCACACAAGAAATATATATATATAAAGATAAAAAAAAATAATAACTTCAAATGTTGCTATATGAAGGCATTTTAACGAGAATTAATTTGCAAATGATGATTTGTTCATGGCTTGTATTTTTTTGTTTCAGGTATGTGCAGTTTTTTCTAAAACAACTACAACAAGGTGCTTTCGTCATATCGAATTTATATAGAAGTAAGTTATTGGAAACATAATTGATATAAAAGAAGGTTATAAAATCTGTAAACAAATTACGCCTTAAATTTAAAATTAATTTAAGGCGTAATTTGTTTTACATCAAGGTTTAATTAAGTAGGTACTTTACGACAATCGAAACTAATATACAGTTTACGTTAAATAATAATATCACTATCCATTGGACTGTTAGTACTCACAATTTAGCAATAAATAGATTACTTTTATAGAGTCGTACGGTTGCAAAACATGGTCGCTAACTGTAATGTGTGGCTAATAAGAAGGTATAAAGTAAAGCAGCGGGCGACAGAGAAAATGGTTGGAGGATCTACATGAATCAGAAATTAGATTCCTATTAGTTTAGCTACATTGCTGAATGTGTTGCTCATGTAAAAAGGCATTTAACGTTGTCAGATCCATCTTTCACTGAGAAGAGCCGGCAAGAAACTCAGCGGATTACTCTCTTCCAACATAATTTTATGGTTTAACAATCTTTAGAATTGTTCTGTTTTGTGAGAGATGAGAGCCAAGTGGCCTGCTTCCAAGCAGCCTTGTCGTTAAGGAATTCATCAATCGTGTAGTAACCACGATTGGTTAAATGTGTTTTAATATATTGTTTAAACTTAGGTAAAGGTAGATCTAATATAACCTTCGTTATCATGTTTCAAAAGCAACGTGCACTTAATGTGCATCATAGCGTTCGCAACAATAGGTAGGCAATTGGCAGGTGTGCTGGTGTGGAAGCGCTGATATCTCTGAGCCGGATTGCGTTCCCTTTAGCCTTCTTAGCTATTACACCTATAGTCTATTATGAGGGAACTGTGGATAAGTTGCCAACTGCGTTATTTAAGCGACAACATTAGCAACTTATTTACGTCCCACTGCTGGGCATAGGCAGTGGCGTGCACTTAATACATGCACAAAGACACTGCCTACCTTAAAATTTTTGTATAACTAATAAATGCATAGGATTTTCATACACTCATAAATGCAATATTGACACGCTTAGGAGTCATCTCTAATAGGAGAATGGGTTTTCGAGCAAATTCCCACCCCGCTTCTCCAATGTGGGTTGGTGGAATTAATAATAAACGTCGCCTACCGTCGCAACAGCTATGCAGTATTTTACCCACTTCAACTGATCGGGGCAATATTAATCAAATGACGTAATGTTGTAAGCGAGGACTTGGTCCAGAAATGTGATATTTGTAGCCTGTTGCTATAATACTTGTTTTTAGAGCCGTTATAAGCCGCTTTCAGCTCGTTAGTAGAGCGTTCGTGACCCCCTCGAGGGGGTCGGGGTCGCGGGCTAAGGGCTAGTCTTGTAAACATCCGTCGCCGTGCAAGGCGAGCTTACATTAACGGACCGTATTCAACGTGTTTAAACCAAATTATAATAATATCATTTTAACTATAATATTTTTTTATAACTTCGTAATAGTGTTTTGTACATATATATATAATGGTCTAAATCCTGACTGTCTGAGATATCAACGCAAAGCCTAAACCGCGGGCTTAGAAACATGAAATATGTCAGTGGGTTTATTTTATGACGTAACAGCATATTCAGGAAGGATTTTTTAAATCCAAGTGTATGAAAGTCTGCCATTTTTTAACTTGGTACTAAAATAAAATGAAGAAATAAGAGTTCAATATGTTTTTTTTGTTTTTGTGTACAAGATACCACAGTTTGTTTGTACAGATGTTCCACTTTTGCGAAGGCTGTATTGGGCCGGTTTTAATCATTTGTGTGTCATTTGCGAGACGGGAAAATGTTTCTCAATCTCTTTTTGATAAAAATTATATTCTATGTGGATGTTTAAATAAAGTTGAAGTGTATTATTTGAATTCAGAAAAAACTGTATCTTATTAAGTTCATACTAGCTTGAAACTTATATGCATGTTGTTATTTTTTATGTCTTGAAAATTAAGCTTAATTTGCTATACTCCGCGACCAGCAGGAGAATCTGTATGGCGTAATTTATAATTTCTTCAATCCGTATATACAATGAATCATTGTAAAGTTAACATCTCCTGAGGATGCTCCGGTTTCGAAGCGAAACGTTCGTAGAGGGTACATTGCCATGGATCTGTTTGGTGTGGAGTAACGGATTGAAGAAAATTCAAATTCAAAATTCATTTATTTCAAGGAGGCCTAATATAAGCACTTTTGAAACGTCAAGTCTGTCTGTGTGTAGTGACTCTACCACCGGTTCGGAAGGCAGATTCTACCGAGAAGAAGCCGGCAAGAAACTCAGCAGTTGCTCTTTTCCAATATCAACAATTTACATTTTACATTTTAAAATTTACATTTTTCTATCTTGTGAGAGATGAAAGCGGATCCGGATGCTTCCAAGCAACCTTGTCGTTAAAAAAATCATCAATTGTATAATAACCTCGCTGTAATAAATGTGTTTTAACACATTCTTTAAACTTATGCATTGGTAGGTCCAAAATTACCTTAGGAATCATATTATAAAAGCGTATACTCAATCCCACAAATGACTTCTGCACCTTTCGCAGACGATATGCAGATGTCACTAATGTTTTGACCATTTCTTGTTAGTCTACTGTTTATATCCACTTTTTGTTTATAAAGACTAATATGTTGTCTTACAAATACTATATTGTGAGGCTACGTAAGAATACTTATTTCTTAAAATTTTTCACGGAGGGATTCACGTGATTTAAGTTTATATATTGACCGTATAGCTCTTTTCTGCAAAATGAATATAGTTTCAATATCAGCAGCTTTGCCCCATAATAAGATCCCGTAAGACATCACACTATGAAAGTACGCAAAGTAAACAAGTCTTGCTGTTTCTACGTCAGTAATCTGTCTAATTTTCCTGACGGCGTAGGCAGCCTTTAAGAAATTATAAATAACGCCATACAGATTCTCCTGCTGTTCGCGGAGTATAGCAAATTTAGCTTAATTTTCATGACACTTTGATCGTTGTTTTTTGGATAAAAGTGTTTGGTTTGGTTTACACTCTACTAAGTTTCATGTATAAGAAGAATGAAAATACGTAGGTATTCAAGTTAGTATGTATTAGTAACATAGAAACAGATAGTCCACAATGTAGCTCGGCACAAACTCGTTGCGTTGTTTACTTATTATCTGCCCTATTGTAAAGGGCTACTTGAATAAACATCTTATTTGTTTCGCCCGGTGCGCGGAATAATTCATACGAGAAACTTTATAAGTAACATGGAGGTGACACAATGACAATGAAATGCGTCCCTGAGAAACGCTCATTTGAGATTCAGTAAACAATGTCCCTCGCCCTAGAGCGAGAGATGGCTGACAGGTTCCTTGGGGTTTTAATACGTTACAATAATAAAAATTATAACTGTCGCTTCGTGTTAGCGATGTCTTGTAAATTTTTTACCCACTTTAATGTGTACTTTTAGGCTAGGGCACCTCAATACCAATTTTTGGCCGGTGGTTCTGCCAAAAATTGTCAGGTTTTCTGTTACACAAATAGCAGTACCCAACCTGTCCAAAAGCCAAAAACCGAAACGTGGTCGCTTACTATGGGCCTCATAAGAAGGCTCAGAATCACTCAGCGGGCGATGGAGAGAGCATTGTTGGGAGTATCTCTACTTGATCAAATCAGAAATGAGGAGATACGTAGAAGAACCAGAGTTACCGACATAGCTCAGCGAGTCGCAAAGCTGAAGTGGAAATGAGCGGGGCACATAGCTCGGAGAACCGATGGACGTTGGGGTTCCAAGGTGCTGGAATGGCGACCTACCGGTGCAGGGTCGCCATTCCAGCACCTTGGAACGCAGCGTTGGTCGGTCCCCAACGAGGTGGGCAGGCGACATCAAACGAGTCGCTGGGAGCCGCTGGAAGCAAGCGGCCAGGACCGTGGATTTTGGAACTCCCCACAAAAAACCTATGTCCAGCCGTGGACTTAAACTTCGCGCTGCGCCAGGCAGGTCGTCAATCGTCATGCTTACAAATTGTCAAAGTATTGAATTATAATTAGTGTCGGTTAATACAGTTAGGCCTAAGTAAATAAGTCGCTCGCAATTACTCCCTCTGCTCGTAATCCAGGCTACTCGTAGTCCGGGGGCAATCTGTCAAGAGGCGAGTACTGCCTACCGCTAAGCTGATTACACTGCACTTAACCGACGACTTCGCGCGCTAATGTACTACGCTGCACTTAGGCGGCTTTCGGATTGGGTACTTAGAGTTATCTTACATTGATAAGAATATCTGATGGGACATTATTACAGTACTAGCTGTTGCCCGTGTACTTCGTCCGTGTTTGTTACAGTCTTTTACAAATTCCATGGGAAAAGTTCGTTTTTATGTTACTCTCCGTCATCTTAGGAAACTCTATGCCAAAAATCATGTTGATTGGTCGCTTAGTAAGGGCGTGAAGGAAACACAGATAAACTAACACACGCATTTATAATATAAGTTAGGATTTCTTATTCATTGCGACTGCTTCTAACTGTACCCATAATGGCTAACACAACATTATCTAGTGGCGTGAGTCAAAGTCAAATATTTCTTTATTCAAATAGGCACATAGATGGAAATTTTGATGCGAACATTACATGTAAAATGTGACGTAGAAGTTAATTGATGGCGATAACTAAATTCGTCAACTTAGAACCAATGCTTAGCCGGTTGTTATTTTTTTTGTGTTTTCACCATCTCGCATTGTAATGAAAATAGGGCGGCATGTCGCGGGAAGAGTTCCTTGCATGGCCTGCTTAGTTTTGGCTTATTTATCGGCGATGGTTTTCCAATCACCATCAGACGGGCCATCTGCGTCTATCGTGGTCCGTCAACCATCACTATAAAAAGAAAGAAAAGATTTCAAGGTTGACTCGAAATTTATGAATAGTTGTCATAGAAGGGAGACACAATAAATGTGGCGTGACATCACACAATACGATAATGTACGGGTGGCGGGTAGGCAAAGTTAAACAGATCCATCAAGTTGTTGTGATTGCCTGCAACCTTCCACTGCGAGGATGTTTTTAGGATGTGACGTCACCGTGTCTATTAACGTCGTATGTTTACACAAACACGATAGTAATATAAGAGGCTCGTTGGATAATGCGTATGAAACACTTGTATGTATGTTGGATATTTATTAAATTAAGATCAGTATTTCAACATTAGTGTATCGATGTATTCAGCTTTGGAAGTTGAATGGTAAATTTTTGTGAACACTTCGTTAGCGCGATGCAGGATCTATGTGGCGCCATCTGCTTTGGTGATGTGGAGACCGCCACACGTAACAATAAACCTTAAAATGAGACCGTTTGTAAGCGCCTTTAGGACACCTTTATTACTGGGACAAAAATAAATTGTGAGACTAAAGTAATTATCGCTTGGGCGGGCGCAATGCAACTGGCTCTAACTTAATTATTGGATAGAAGCAGGCGTTACTTTGCACGAGTCCGTGATTTATGACTAACATTATGCTCCATTTCCACTTCACTCGCGACTGACGGATCTGAGCCTCTTGGACTATTGTTTTCACTTGATGGCGGAATCACGATGATTATCAATAGCATATACACTGCTGGACTAAAGGCCCCAAAAAAATAGTTTGCGCAAAATACGTTAAATTTTTTTTAAGGTTAGCACGCCATTACCCTAGACTTCAATATCACTTACCACCAGGAGAGATTGCCAAGGGTTTATTTTATCTCGGGTGGCGAATTAAAGGGAAAGTTTGTCACCCAACTAATGACAGGCCTAAGAAGGTGGTGTGCCGTGTAGTGTACGCCTCTCTGGAGGATTTGGCAGAATCAGGCCATTGACGATGGGACCCGCCATGCATTGGGGGGTCTAAACCCGTGAATCCCGTGCACTCACTTCTAGTCTATCGAGGGACACACAGAGTTTTTAGTGGGTGCAAGTCCCACATAACTACTCAGTTTCCCCCAACGGAGTGGTATGCGTCAGGCATTTTCTCTGTTTAAAAAAAAGGTTAACTTTATCCATGGATAACACAAGCTATGCTTACTTTGGGGCTAGATGGCGTTGTGTGTATTGTAGTATTATATATATTTATTTATATATATTTATGGATATATCAGCAAAACGGGCAGCGGTGCTATTACGACCATCTTCTTCAATCATCAACCGGGGTGATTATGGACAAAACCCTCCCGTTGGGAGAGGCCTATAGTCCAACAGTGGTCCGTCATATGGTATTGATGATAGCATATTTGTAATATGTTTCTTCAACCAAGGGTTGTCTGGAGGAGATCGCTTCAAGCGAATAAAGCCGCCTTTGTGCATATGTATACTATCATGTATCTTTTTCTGTTAACCTGGCTTTCTAATTGTATGTGCAATAAAGACTTTTTCTTCTTCTTTCTATTTGAGTTTTACAAAAAATCCACTTGTTCAAAATTTTTATAACATGTTTCGTGTCAACCAATCATGCTGCAACGTTTACATTTTATTTTAATCATATAAACACTTGTAAACCGCCAGGTCAAATGTAGGACAAATATGAATACAAACACATACCTATACTTTGTACCCTTTTCGTTGAACTTTGGGTAAATGTTATCAGGTTTAAAACAGTTACCATGAAATATCGTTAAATTCGTCGTTCGTTCGTTATTCCAAGCGACATGTCCGGTCGATATTCCTGTCGGTTATCATAAATGTCGACTGGCAACAGAATTAACACGGCCGATAAAATAGATGAAACGTTAACTTTATTAAAACTATTTTCCGTCGTTTGTTTGTAGTAAAATCGACACAACAGACCGTCGATGGGACAATTTGTTCCAGTCAACCAGAGCTCTTTAGAGCAAAACGCTAACATAGCTTTCTGTGGGTCGAGCACGACCAAGGCACGCCACGTGTAACATTTATTCTATAAGCTGTGCCGCATCTTACGTATTATTTTTTCTATAAGTAATAATAATAAATAAATATACTACGATGTTACATATGTATGTTACACATCGCCATCTAGCCCAAAAGTAGGCCTAGCTTGTGCTATGGGTACTAAGATGACTGATGTATATTTTTATGAATAATATACACAAATACTTATAATATACAAATAAACACCCAGACACTGAAAAACATTCATACTTATCACAAAAAAAAATTCTGGACTCAGAAACCAGGGCATTCTGTATATGTCATTTAGTTGTAATTTCTGTTGTCCAGGGTACTTGTTGCATTGCTGTGTTCCGGTCTGAAAGGCGTGGTTGCCACAGAAGGCTCAACACCTACGTCTCAGGTTGAATGACACAGGATGGCACGTTGTTGGAGCTGTTCCATGCATGCCTTGCAGACAGTTGCCCTGTTTATAGTCGATGGTTTTTTTTCACACCATCAGTTCAAGCCATCTGCTTGCTGCGTCAATTATTACTAAACAATAAAAATAAAACTCTAAAAGTTTCACACATTTATTTAGAAGAATTCAGGAGGACGTTTATTCAGTATCGATTGAAATATGTAACAAATTAAAGTACGTGTAGGTTTTTGTTTTTTAAACCTCAATACATAGAAAAGGCAGAGAACAATTTGTTCCTGTGTGCAAATAACGCGTTGTTAGCAAAAGATACAGTGTTGTCTAAGAAATGAAGAAGAAGAAGAAGAAGAAATACTTTATTGCACACAAACATCGCAATATACATAAAAGATGAAGATTAATTTCAGACCGCCGCCGTCCATTGATCGTTAAATTGGCGCCCAATATGGGGCCACGTGACCTTTCTTATTCAGCTGAAGAAAATTACCGAAGTTGTTAACAAATTCAATATCTTTAACTGCGAGGTTATCAACCCATATCATTTTTTAAAAATCATAGTACAACTAAATAAACTTTTTTTCCTGATTTCAAATAACGTGTTGTTAGCACAAGAGACAGCGTGGAGGAAGTAACGAAGTTTTATGACCACCGCTACCGTGAGGCTGCCTTCCGCCGAGCTGAACAAGCTCATTACGTGAAGGCAACATGTGTTTCGAATTGGCGCCCAATGTGGGGCCGTGTGACCTTCACAATGCCCTCGGCGCTGTACTTGTTGGTAATTCAATTGTAGAGAAAAGGTTTACTATGTTAACAATACGATGAATGCCTTTTTCAAACAATGAGGAGATTAGACATTATAATCACAATCAATTTATTGGTAATTGTTCTTAATGGTCACGTCAGTCGTAACTTTTTATTATATAATTATTACTCTATAAGATTCAATTAATTTTACTGTACGTAAACTTTTTTTTTTTTTTGACCTGATGGAAAAGCCTTATTGCTACCTTCGACCCTTGTGCAGGATGGAGGTTATGTGGGACTCCTCCATCTCAAGGGGGCATACCCAAATTAAGACCATCACGGCATGGCCCTCTTGTTGGCTTTGTTAGACGCCCGGGGAACCCGTCGTATATCTCCCGGACGTCTGCCAACTACCCCAACCGATTGTTTGGGCTACCGTGTGTTATTTAATAATAAGATTATGCTTATGTTTTTTTCTAAATCGCAATACAATTAGAAAAGGCAGAGAAGATTTTGTTCCTGCGTACAAATATCGCGTTGTTAGCACAAGAGACAGTGTGTAGGAAGCAATGAAGTTTAATTCCCACCGTTACCGTGAGACTGCCGTCCGCAGAGTTGAGAACGGTCATTACGTTAAGGCGACATGTGCTCCGAAGTGGCGCCCGATGTGGGGCCGCGTGACCTTCACAGCGTCCTCTGTACCGTACTTGTTGTTAATTCAATTCTACAGAAAATCTAAGTTGTTAACTTTTTGTTCAAAGTTAAACGTAAGACAGTAACACTGTTTCTGCGAGACAGCTGGCCAGTGCGAGAATGTGAAGCTAAGATGTGAAACTATGCGAACCTTGCAATCAAAGTTGAGCCAAGCAGATGAAATATGCGCGAAGTAGCTGAGCTATGCAACTGCACTCTAGTAATAGTGAACTCACTAGCGGGGGACTAGGACTATTTGACAGGCGTGTGACTCTGACGATAGCTCAAATGCAACGCTGTTCTCGAAAGTATATCGTGACTCTTCCCAATCAGGCCTCATCAACGCATATGAAATTCAATTTATTTCTTAAAAAAATATTAAACGTACGCAAAAAAAAAAATGCAAATATAAATAAAACTCATGCAGTAATTCAAACAAGTACCAGAGAGCTATTATTTGTGTGACCTTTCAACCAAACGAATGAATAAATAAACGGAGATGCAGTTGTAATTTGAAATACGCTATAAAATGGTGATCCACTCACTCGATGCGAAGTGGGTACGTTTGAATTATGCATTCGCAGTAACCCCGAGCGAGAACATAATACAAACTGTACAATAGTATACGCGCAGCGCGAGTACGAAGCATTCCCGTGAGGTGGGTACTAAGTACTTACTAGTTGCATTGAAGTAGCCTCACCATGAAGTTTGCATGCTCGTCGATTTTAATCGGTGAAGTTCTATTTGTATTTTTTTTTAATTTTTTCACCGATTAATAAGGAATAAAAAAGTGACATTTTAAGTTTGAGAATAACTCGGTGTGCGTAAACTGACAGTCATACCCACCTCAACGCTTCGCTTATGAGGCGTGCAATACCAAAATTTATATCGTTATATTTTTAAAATTAAATATATAAATACTTTTAGCTCTTTCTTCAATGTTATTTTTGCCTCGATAGGAGGGTTACCGCGCGCGGCCGGGCTAAATGTTTTTCATTGCGAGTTGCACGGCTTGCGGCGGGAATTTCAAATAGCTCGAGCTTCTACAAGATTACTGCAATTGTTATTATTGACTGAACACATAGTACGCTCGCAAAAATTTTGTTACACATCCTTAGTGCAACAACGTTAGCCAATAAGAAAACAGTTCAAATATATGACATCCATATCCATCCCGTAGTACGTATCTATAATATAAATTTAACCATGCACACACCCAGACACATACGCACACACACACAAAAATACACTAAATCTATACTATTGCAGTGCCACCCTTGTTAATAGTAGATTTTTTATTGCATAACAAGTTAGCCATTGACTGCAATCTCACCTGGTAGTAAGTGATGATGCAGACTAAGATGGTAGCGGGTTATCCTGTTATGGTATGGTATGTCCCTAATCGCTTTCTACGCGACCTCGCACCAGAACACTAAATCGCTTAGCGACACGTCTTTGTCGGTAGAGTGGTAAATAGCCCCGGCCAAAGACCCCCACCAGACCAGACCCGGAAAATTGAGATTCAGAAATTATAAATTCCCAAATTCCCCTGCAGGGAATCGAACCCGGGACCTTCTTCTGAAATTCATAGCGCTCACCGTTGCGCCAGTAAGATCGCCAAAAATCAAAGTTTACATACAAAGGTAACGTAAAATACAAATTTACAGTACTAACTAATTTAAAATACTTAAAATCACATTTTCAAATGACGTATGAACGTAAGGTGTCAGTTATCGTTTTAATATTATCTAGGACCATAACTCTTTGTCTGTCGTGTCGTCAACACGTACGGCCTTATGTTATAATAATAAATAATACATATATTACGACAACGCACACATCGCCATCTAGCCCCAAAGTAATTGTAGCTTGTGTTATGGGTACTATGATGACTGATGAAAATATTTATAAATAATATGCTTAGAACTTACAAACACCCAGACACTGAAAAATATTCATGCTCATCACACAAACATTTTCCAGTTGTGGGAATCGAACCCACGGCCTTGGCCTCAGAAAGCTGGGTCGCTGCAAACTGCGCCAATCGGCCGTCAATCGTTATGGTTGTTCTCTGCGTATTTTCTGTGATACTGTAATTACACAATTACACCGGCAACAACGCCCTTAAAACCGCAACGCAGCATGACAACAATGCTGCTTACCGGCAGAAATAAACATGGCGATAGTACCTACTTTCCCGTACGAGCTCTGTCACAAAAAGCGCTACTACCTACTGCTAAATTTTCGTTATTATATGTATTGTAAATATACCTTTGCTACAAGCCCTGTATAAGTAGGTGTGAAAATGTCAAACCCTGCGTTCTCCTTTTCTTATCACAATGGCTCTTTACGTCCACATAGTTATTTCCCCTTGTCAGTTTCAGTGCGAATAGTGTCCAAATGTACGTCTCCGCATTAATTTTTTCTGACGTTTAATGTAAATGACACCGCGAAACATGGCGTTGCTTTTGGAGGCTCGTTCAAAACGCAGCTGCGTTATTTCCGCCCCCGCTCGAGTGAAGCCTGATTGACTAATGGACTCAGGTTCCATTTCAGCCTGCATTCCCTATCCATCGTTCGCAATGTACATTTGAATTGAACCGTTACAGCGCTGATTGGAAGCTATGCCCAATACCCGCGTTGACCTGCTGACCTGATGACCCGATTGGTCACTTATTACCTAATTTTCAAGTAACAATCTATACTTCTAATAAAACTGTAACTGCAAGATTTCTGTATATTTAATATTGTTGTATTTTGAAAATTTTGACTGGGGGATGCTTTATACAAATTTTACTTCATAGCTCCGTTAAATTTGAACCGATTTAAATAATTTTTATTTGAAAGTGTATACTATCAAGCATGTGTTGTGTAATTTTAATGAAGATCTGATAAATATTGTTGAAGATAAAGGAATCTTCTCAGATAACAGCGAGTCGCAAGGCATATGGGACAACGATCGAATGCATGCGTACCATCTTACTTATATTATAAATGCGAGAGTTTGTGAGTATGTATGTATGAATCGATGGAGATGTTAAAAGTAATCATTATTACTTTAAAAAAAGTCCGGGAGGCTAAATGTCTAACTGTTAAGGCACAATAACCGCTTTTTGTTATAATTTGTCAATCAAAACACTATCTTAAGATGGTGACGTTCTTATCAAATCTTTATCCAAATAAATAGTTTTATAGTTAAAATTGATTATGTACCTACAAATTCCTCTTTAAATTATTCAAATTGGACCTATCGTTTAGACGTTACGACGGATATAGAAATGCTTAAAAATATTTTAATTATAAATAAATAAATAAATATACTACGACAATACACACATCGCCACCTAGCCCCAAAGTAAGCGTAGGATGTGTTATGGGTACTAAGATGACTGATGAATATTTTTATGAATTATATATACATAAATACTTAGAAAATACATATAAACACCCAGACACTGAAAAACACTTAATGCTCATCACACAAACATTTGCCAGTCGGCCGTCAAATTATTATATTTGATGCAGACGAAGTTGCGCGGATCAGCTAGTTGGTATCTACTTTTGTGAATAGAAAATTAAACTAGTTCATGAAATTATATTTATTTATACTATAGCAAAGTACCTACATATTGAATTGTAATTTTGCTTTTGTGTAATTGAATTAAACGCAGATAAATTAGCGATAATAATCTGTTCAATACTAATGTTTCAAACTGTGGAGTCTGGACCCTAGTACGCGACGCCAGAGCAAAGGTTGAATGGTGGCTTTCAGTGCAATTATTTACGTTCAGTTAAATAATTGAAAGTGAAATTAAGTTTGTGCATTGTTACAAGGAAGCCAAAAGGTATGTGAAGTGGTGAGTGTTATTTGTAACCCTATAAACAGTATCTCTTCGCAGGTTATGCAAGGGACACGTCCTCGCAATGCAGCTTGGTGGTAGAAAAAAGCCTGGTAGTAGTACTTCCCCGGACGAGCTCTTTTACAAGCTCAACTTCTACTAAAAACGCAACACTCGTGGGGTCGCGTCCTTGCAACTAAGACAGCAACAGTACTTTAGCTGCAGAGATTATTTTAGACATAACCTATAATGTTAATATTATAAACGCTCGAACTCAAAGAGGCGCGCTAACCCGCCTTGCTCCTCCTCTTGCCGCGTTTACACTGTACATGCATTATTCACGAGAGAAAACAATGAGCGACTCAAAGTAAATATCTAGAGGAAGTAAAACTGTTTTCAGAACGGTTGCTAACAATGCGATTACAACATTCGCATGATGTAAGCTTTGTATAAGATTTGTACGCTCGCAATCGTGTCGTCGTTTTCGAGTATCGAAACACTTTAACGTCAATGCAAAATGTACCTTATATTATTCATGTTACAGTCGCAAATTCTGTAAGTGTTTTTTTTTGTCCAAAGAGCTTAAAGTTACGAGTAGTAGCTTTATCGATTTTGATTTTTAAAACAACTTATACATATTCCGTTTTAATCATGACGTTACAGAGTATCGATAGTCGAAGTGAACCTTCGATTATGCATTTACAAATTGCATACTAAAGAATACAGGTCCTTAAGCTGGTGGGGACTTTTCCATACAGCAGACCATCATCGCTTTCGCTGCGTTTACTCAGGAGGTTTTAAGGGATGCATACGCAAAGAGTGTCAACCCTATTACTAAGCCTCCGCGGTTTACCCGTCGGTCTGTGATCTGGTTTTATCTAATGAACAGTAATAGTTAAAGAGTTTTAATGTTCACAGTGTGATCGTCTATTTCTATTGCCGATAGAACTACAAATAATCAAAAACCTAGATAGTGAAAATACTATTTATCAATTTATTAGTGGAGCATTTTGTGATATAGTTTGTCCGGGGAAGTAATATCGCCATGCTTTTCTCCCTAAGCATCATTGTTATTTGTCATATATATATATTATTTTATGTTTTTATTTGTGTATATTTGTTTATGTATTCGTATGTAGTTATTTGAGTGTAGGTTTATAATAATTTACACCACCTATTTGTTCTCGCTCTCGTTGTCTCCTAATCCTAAGGTTGCCTGGCAGAGATCCCTTTTAAGCGATAAGGCCGCCTTTTGTGTTTCTCTCGTCTCTGTATTCGTCCCTTATTTTCCTAACTGTGTAGTGGTTAACAAATAAATAGTTTAAATAAAATAATAAATAAATTGTTCTAATGCTGTGTTTCGGTTTGAGGGCGTGGTTGCCGGTGTTTACAGGCACGCGAAACTTAACACCTACGCCTCAAATGAATGGGCACAGAGCGGCATGTTGCAGTACGTGCTCCTTGGATGCCCTGTGAAGTGTTGCACTGTTTACAGGAGATGGTTTACCCTAACCATCGGGTCGTCTATCTGCTTGGTCGGTGAATTATTACAATAAAAAAAAGGAACAATTGTGCAATTGGTTAAAATTAACAATGTGCAAAATAAACCAAGATGGCGAATTGTAGTAAATTATGGATGTAAGTAGATGAGACCAATACTTTACAACTTTTAACAGAGTGCCATAATTTTTAGAAGAATAGTACGGAACCTTTCGTGTGCCGGTGCGACTCGAACTTGACCTTGATGCTTTCGTTTCACACCCGGCTATAGTCTGATATAAGCAAGAGACCCTATCAATGCGCACACATGTTACATGTTATGCCGCTACTGAATCTCGAATGTTGATTAAACGTTAAAAGTTGTAACGTTGAGCCATTTTCTAATTATATGTGCGAACTTTGCCTACCAACAGCACCGTCGGTAATTCGGACTTTTTATCGATGATTATTTTGTGCGGTTATGTAACTTGGTGATGGTGATTCTTACGGAGGTTGATAATATTGGATCCTTACATATGAAACTTCCGTTTTGTAAAGGTGGAACCTAATTGCGATTTATTAATCGAAGTATGTACCGTTACTATCTACGCACTTTGGCAAAAACCATTCTAACGGGTATCAATAAAATCTTTGAAGGCGCTTTGGAATGCCCTATCGGAGTATAATTTTTAACGTTGCAAGAAGTTATCCAAATTTCAGTTCAGTATAAAGTAAATCGTTCTCATATAAATTTGCACCCATCCGGGCTGTTAAGTTAAACAGCCTATATCTAACACTCTCGAGAATTAGGAAAAAGTTATTATAAATCTGAATGGAAGTTCCAGAGATCAGCGCGCTGAAACAATTTTGACGGACAATCGGCGCAGTGGGTCTGGTCATGTAAATTATAATAAGTATTTATGTATATAATTCATATAAATATTCATCAGTCATCTTAGTACGCTTGCTACGCTTACTTTGGGGCTAGATAGCGATGTGTACTGTCGTAGTATATTTATTCATTTGTATTGTCCTTCTCCTTTATTTTTAGTTGAAGTTTTTATTTAACAAATACATCTATAAATATAATAGGTACTCGAAAGAAGATATCCTGTCACATAATATAACGGGAATTACCTTATTTTATTTTCACTCAGAAAAACAAAAAGTGTGAAAATTCCGTAAAGAATCCGTTTAATCTTAATAAAAGAGCAGGAAACTGGATTCAGTTGGGTTGAGCGAGTGAAGCAAAAAGGAAATTAGAAATGGTATTTTTACCGTTCCTTTGTAAACAGAAACCAGGTGGTTCGAGGTAATTGTGATTTACTTGATTGGACACTCTTTTCACTGTTGTTCGAAGATAGTGTTTTATTTTCTATTTATTTGCCTTTCCAATGTTGACAGTAAAGTTCGTCAACGAAACTATGATAAAAATAATGACAAGTTAAATTGGATTTTATATAATTAAATTTGAAATAATAATGATTACTGAACCTTTGCGCTGATTGTGTGTTATTTCCCATCGAGGAATCCACTATATACACTCGGTTTCCTGTGACTTTGTCCGGCGACAAAGTGAACGTAAGAAGTTCTGTAAAGTAATTATTTCTCATATAATTTCGAACACATCCAGGCTGTTACTTCGTGCTACGTGTACTAGAAATTTCGATCTCTATAGCTCCTAACCTGTGCATAGGTACCTAATGAAAGTAATTTAGTTATTTAAGTTAGAAGTTTTTTTTCAATTTCAAGGGTACGATTCCTTGTCAAAAAGCAGCCTATTTCCTGCTATCTTTGTGCCAAATTTCGTCAAGAGCGGTGTAGCGGTAGAGCAGAACGAAAGTTACAACCAAATAAACAAAAAAAAAAAAATATTAATAACATCTTCTATATATTATATAAAAATAATATTTAATTTTTTCGTTAGTAAATAGATTTTACTGTAATATTATAGGACTATCATTTTGCTATTCTTTTATAAAACTGAGTTGTAATACGTCCTTTGCAGTGCTTTTTATATTGTAACGCAGGTAATTTCGCATATCCTACAAAAGGATTAACGTTTCACGTGTTCGTAGCGCGTCTACATAGTTTTAAAAGCGCGTTGCCTACGTCTCTACGTTCGTAGCTACGTGGAAGCTACGTACGTAATATTTTCACCTTTCCCTTTTTTATTGATATTCACCTCATAGGATTTATCTTGTATGGTTCGATATTTCCTATGTGGTAAAGCAGCACCATTAACCGGACATTGACTTTCTAAAAGGAGTTTTTGAATTATTCTCCTATTTATGGGTATGTTTTGATTCGTATTTTTCAAGATCTTAACCAATTTAGTGTATATCTGACTAAGATATGCGGAGATATAACTCATCTATTTTCGTGCCTTATTTTTTATTCCTCAACGAGCCAGCTTTCATCAAAATCTAAAGTGAACATTTGTTATATACAAGCAAACAGACACTTTCACATGTTTAATGTCAATATGGATTTAAGAGAATACGAACACTACGTTATCTTCGACACAATGCACGACGGCAAATAAATGTATGACGCAACATGGCAACCCGAGGGCTGTTGCCACTCTCTAGCGAAGCTGGGAAGGTTTAAGTTGCTACACAAAAGAAAATTGAGGAAATTGAATTTCCCTTAAAGAAGTTTCATAAAGTCCGATGTCGCGAAAGTTACGACAAAAATACCTATTTCTAATTTCATTTCTTGTAGGTACAAGATGTGTTACGTAAAAAGAGTGTCATCGTGATAAGCCAGTGTCAAATTGTGTTTGCGAATGAGTTCTTGATAACACAATAGCTTTTGCACACGATTTTGTCTAAAAAGACTAATCTTTGAGGATATATCTAGATCTTAAGCCACAGTTATTACAAACAAGCAGTTGTTACAATGGTGAGTGAAAAAAGTCAAATTGGACACAAATACTAGGGCTTACGAGTACCTGGCGCTAGCTTCTGTCATTCGTATCGAGTAACTAAATCATTTTTTAAAGATTTCCAATTTTTTTTATTTAATTCCATAAAAAAGGTTTCTTAAATGAAATATGTATCTGTATGAATTTTCCATTCCGTCAGTCCCCTTTTTGCATGACACTACGTAAACGTGCCTATACTAAGAGTATCGTACATCACTTGTAACAACTTTCGTCACGTTTGCTATTTTCAACCCTTTGTTTAACGTTTTCGTTTTAGAAACAAAGCCCCACGTATTGAACTTGTTAAAAATTGAATGCTGAAATTTACTTGACGCCCATTTCAGTTACATAATATTTCTATTCGTGATGATAGTCTATATTTAAACCAAAATTCTCTTGAACCGACTCTAAAAAGGTGGAGGTTATAAATTCAATTGTTGTTTTTGTTTATGTGTATTTCATATTGGGCATAACTCCATCTTATATACGGATTTGCAAAATGATATGATTTTAGGTTAGTTCTGAAATCATCGTCATTACATCAAGCCATTAACGGCCCAAAACAGAGCACGGTTCTCCTCCCACAATGAGAAGAGGAAACGCCGTAGTCCACCACGCTTGCCCAGTGCGGATTGGTGGACACCACACACCTTTGACAACATTATGTAGCACTGAAAGCTCTACATAATATTCTCAAATGCATGCAGGTTTCCTAAAGCTAGTATTTTTGCATATTGCATTTACTACTAGCTTTAATATAAAATGTAAATCTTTCATTTATTTGGTAAAAATTTGTACAAGTAGTTCTTTTCGTTTATTTAAACTGTTCTTTCAAAATTACACATTGTTTTATTAAACCACAAGTTAGCCCATAACTGCAATCTCAGTTAGAAGTAAGTCTTGATAAGATATGATGGTATCGGGGTTAACTTTAACTGTCAAACCGTTATATGAAACCCGATACGAGCGTCTACACTTCTTTGTCGCTAGGGTGGTAACTAGGCACGGCCAAGGGCCTCTAGAACAGATACTTCAGAAAATTTAAATTACCCCTTTGCCGCTACCGGGGCCGCAAGTGCACTGTGGCATGTAATTCCTGGGTTCAATTCCCGATTAAGATCAGTTTATGCGCATTACTCACCTGACTTACTAAGTTATCTCTTTGCTAAAAATCACACCTAGATCGGTGTGATTTCCCCGTTACTGCGTTAAAAAGAACAAATAGACAAAAATATTTAACACAATTCTAATATTTATTCGCAGTATCGTTTTTTCAATGGAACAAATCGTTTAACCAAATCATATCTCATTTTTATGTAATTAGTTTTCTTTCTGGTGCCTTAAACGTTTTTGAAAGAAATAAATTAATTTTATATTTTTTAGGTCGGCTATTCACGTGGCCGCATAACATTTAAATCTATAGTAAATGCGGTTATCACTCCGAACAAATGGAAGATCAGATGATCTTGATGAGAATTAGCAGGGATCTATTTCACGGTTTGTATTCCAGGAAAGCCAAGGATTCCTGCGGAATTCTAAATTCATTAACCAATATACTAAATTTCTTTTCTTGGTGGTACTCGTAGATTAGGAGTAGTACATTACATTTTTTTTGCGATATGTCAAAAATATTATGTATGTTATTGTCAGTATTGTTTTTGAGCCAAAAAAACTTCATTTCATATAGCTATATTTGCTAGCAATACAATCGACTGTGAATTTTACGATTTTGCTATGTAACCCTAGGAACGATTTCTACATATCTATATTGCATAGATTTGCGAGTGGCATGCTTCGATACTCGATTACATATACTATCTGCGAACTACTGCCTCAATTTTTATTTTATTTTTTCAAAATAATTCATGTAGTAAAAGGCTTACTTATTTTAAATTTTTTAATTAAGTTTTCTTTCTTGCAAGGGATGAATTCGATTGCTCCCACGCAACCTTTTTATTCAGAAATTCAACATACAGCTCTATACATAGTACTTGCTGCTATTTATCCTTACCTGCAGCCAAGCAGCATTGCTGTGTTCCAACCAAAAAACGTGGACTAATTATAGCTGGTTCAACGTCGCGCTTCATTAAGTTGTCTATTTTTTCTTCCTGTACAAAATAAACTATCTTCAATAGCAAACAGTGTCAGGGTCCATGCCCTTCTTTAGGACCACGTTCGCGTGTTTTGGAATATTTCAACAAATTCCCGAAGAAATCTGATCTCTTTTGTAGAGCAGAGGTCTTGTAATGAGGGTTATTCTCTGCACAAAAGGCTTTCTACTTCGTAATTTAATTTTTCTTTGAAGTGTAGAAATGCGTCTAACTGGTACATGTGTAGAAAAGTGTAAAATTGAAAGAGATAGGACTCCGATGTTGGCATATAATAGAGTATAGTAGAACTGTGAGATTAAAGGCTTATTATGTTTTAAAACTTACTGGCTTCTTTTTTATTAAAGAATAATAATAATGAATATACTACTAAACTACACGCATCGTCATATAGCCCCAAAGTAAGCGTAGCTTATTTTATGGGTACAAAGATGTACGTTTTTATAAATAATTTCAGCTCGATCGGTGCAAAAAATTTCGAGTTTTTGAAGCGTACACAAACCAACATTACATTTATATAAAAATAGATATTCATAAACACTTATATTATACGAATATTCTGTCTAAGTGTGGGTAGAAACTGAAAACATTTATTCCATCACCTTGACTCAGAAATCAGGGTCGCTGCCCTCTGCGTCAATCGGCCGTCAATTTCTCAAACTTAATACTGGCACAGTTCAAATCCTGTACCTACTATGTCTACTCATTAATCATCATCAGACCAGGCCTTGTGTCCATACGAATCCGGACGAATATGGAACCAGGAAAACCACGAGCAACGCAGATTAATTAAAACTTATTAAAAACACCGGCTGAGTGCTAGTTGTACTTACACACGAAGTGTAATTTGAATCAGAACATACCTCATTATGTTGCCGCTTCGTTGTGTGTATGATTTAGAAATAGCAAAGGTTGTGTATATTAACCCTCACATTTTTAAAACGATTCCTGATAATGTTAAAGAAAGAGCAGTAAGAAATCGAAATAGAAAAAGGTTGATGTATGACTCTCAAAGACAGCGTATAAATTGGTACGCTATGTGCATTATTTTTTTTTAATAAATTACCTACTAACATAAAAGTACTTCCAATGATACAATTTAGTTAAACTAAAGAAATAAAAAATATTATAATTTTGATGATTTTCATTAGACCTTATTACTTTTGAAATTCATGATTAAAATTTTATTATTCAACTATTGTTTCCCGTTATATTCTGTCTTAGAATTTACACGCCAGGTTTGGCAAACATTACTCTGTATTTTGAAAAATAAAGATATTCTATTCTATTCTGTTTTATCGTTTTAACATTATTCAAAGTGAGCAAAAACACGTGCCTTTCATCGGCAATAGAAATTGACATTTTGTAAATGGTGACAGACAATCAGACAGCTGGATAGACGGACAGTGTTACGGTCCCATTAGCATCCTATCCAAAAACTAACAATTTAAAGTGTCGTCGATCACCAAAATCATTAAAGTTTAACGCCTTCATATCTTTAAAAAAAGAGAGATTTAATTGAGAGAGACCCATCACACTGCTCAAACATGGATCAGTGGTCGCAGGTAAATGATTTCCGCAATTAGGTAACTATATGTATACTATCGCCATGTTTATTTTTGCCGCTAAGCAGCATTGTTGCAATGCTTTGTTCCGGTCTGAAGGGCGTGGTTGCCGGTGTAATTACAGGCACATGAGGCCTAAGACCGCAACGCCTCAAATTGATGGACACAGGGCGGCATTTTGTACGTGCGCCTTGCGTGCCCTGTGTAGTGTAGGTCTGTTTATAGGCGACGGTTTTCCACTTACCATCAGGTGTGCCATTTTCTTGGTCCGCCAATTATTACTATAGAAAAAAATGTCGCCTTCATTTTCCATACCTTGAATTCAAGATTTTATCACCCAAAGTCGGTCTCTGAAGAAAAGGCAGCATTGTGCGGACATAAAACGATCTGATTTAAACATATGCTAACGATATGCAGAAAATTGAAAACTCTTTATGGAAATGCTTGCGTCGTACAGACGTCACAGATATGTTGGGGCTTTTTCATTATTGCAAAAGCCTCTCGGCAGATGATTTATTAAATGGGGCATTATCTTGATGTTAACTTAACGTTGAAGTTATTTAACAATCTGTATTTCATTGTGCAAGCGAAGCTCCTTTATAAATAATATATTTATTATGTATTTTAGAATGTGTGTTTGAATTTTCATCCAGCCGTCTTCTTCGTCTAAATAAGCTCGGCGGCGCGCGCTCTTTGTCGTTTTAAGTGATAACTAGCCACGCCCGAAGCCTCCAACCATACTATAAATTTTACTCTGACCCTGCCGTGAATCGAACCCGAAACCTCCCACTTACTTACCACACCACGAACCACTACGCTAGAGGACGAAAAATTGCTATTTTTTGTTCGCCCTTGTCGTATGTTTTCTATTCCCCGGATTTCTTAGACGATATACCCCGATCCACCGCTATGCTCAGCCACGTATAACTATAACACGTATAACACGTTTGCTCGGCTTTTCAGAGAAAATAAAGCTATTTGGTAATCCAAAGGGTAGTTCTAGGAATTAGCGCAATAAACAAAAAAACAATATCTTCAGCTTAATTAGTAGGGTACACGTTATGAACACATAAAACTATTCCTACAGTAGATCGATTTACAGTTAAGTCTTTACGATGAACTAGCTGTCAATAATACCTTATTGCAGGCAATATTATATTCACAAAGTCAAAGAGGTAACGTCGTAGCTCGAACATAATGCAATCGTAGCTCGGCTACGGCGTAGCGCCCGTAGCGTAGTAATTAGCGGAGTGTAGATAATTATTACAATTTAGTTATATGGTATACTTGGAACTATTATTAAACGCTTAATATTGTTTGTACAACTTAGATTGTTCTCGGTAATTAACAAGCCAATGTTAATTAAGCATATGTGTAATAAGGAGACTTCTAGTTTTCATAAATGTCACAACAAAGCTATTGATGATATTTTTATTTAATTTCAATGCGTCAACTGTTATTTTTTGTTAATCTCTTCTAGCTAGCCCAGTGCTCTGGTAGTAAGTGATGATTCAGTCTAAGATGGTACTGGGCTAACCCCCTACTAAAAAAAAAACCCCCTACTGTATATGCTACGTCGAACAGCTCGGGACGCAAATCGCTTGGCAAGTCTTTAGTCAGGTAGGATGGTAACCAGCCACGGCCATAGACGTGCCAGACCAGAGAAAATGTGGAAATTATATATTCCCATATTGTACAATCCTCTATTTAAAACCTCGGCCTTCACCGCCGTGCCAGGGGTCGTAGGGTAGTTGGCTCCATTACCTCCTTAGCGGATAACAGTAAGGACTTAATGTAGGATAAAATAACGTCATAATGACTCTAAAGCTATTCATTCCAGTATTTCTATTACACCATTGATTTAATATGTTACTTATTTGTACACTATACACGTACTCGGATATAAACGATTCGATTACATCCCATTTTTAGTGGAAGATCATACAAGTGTAGTTAGATAAAAAGTAAACTAAGCTCGTAAATAGCGTCTTTATACTCACCTTATATGGATTACCAGTCGTCGGTAATCCTCAGTCGGTCAATTTCGTAAGCTTATCCTGCGTGACCTTATATCGATCAGTTACAGGGCCCTCATTGCTCATGTATTAATGTAATAAAATATTCCTGTGATCATCATAAACAGATCTTGTTGACATGCAAAGTGGGGGCCGCTTGGCGATGAATTATTTATTTATTCTTTCGTTTCGCACTTCTAGCCATTTACCTGAGTGAAGAAATGTAAATGTAAGCCCAGATTTCGTGATCCCTTTTCTTCCGAAGGCCACTTTCTACTGCATTAAGAAGCTTGGAAAAGTATCATTTTGTTTTTTTTTTGTAGTTTTTTTGTTTTATTTAATCCATAACTTCTTATTGGCCTCATAAGAAGGCTTAGAGTCACTCAGCGGGCGATGGAGAGAGCTATGCTCGGAGTATCTCTACGCGATCGAATCAGAAATGTGGAGATTCGTAAAAGAACCAAAGTTACCGACATAGCTCAACGAGTCGCGAAGCTTAAGTGGCAATGGACCGGGCACATAGTTCGGAGAAAGGTTGGACGTTGGGGTCCCAAGGTGCTGGAATGGCAGCCCCGTACTGGTAAGCGCAGCGTTGGTCGACCCCCAACGAGGTGTACAGACGACATTAAGCGCGTCGCAGGTAGCCGCTGGATCCAAGCGGCTCTTGGCTGGAGATTTTCTTCTTCTTCTTCTGTTCCTGGGCCTTTTCCGCACTTTGTTGGTCTGGGACCGTCCGTTGTACGTATGGCCACTGATGCGGCTCCCCGCTGGATCACTCCAGCCAGCCGAGCTCACTCCAGAAACTTAGCAGGCCGCCCAGGTCGCCTAGTGCTTCATGGAGTGTTGCTGAGGAGCCAAATCCGCTGAGATACTCATAGCTTTCTTATCAGGTCTATATTTAAGAACTATGTTCAGTTTTACGCTCGCCGTTATTGTTCGTATTATATAAAATAACAATATTGGAGCGCAATCGAGTAAAATGCAAAATTTTCATCGAGATTTTCCGACGTTGAAGTAAAAGTTGTAATATTAAGGCAAAAAGGCCTTCACGAAATAACGGTGAAAGCGTACGCTTTGTGGAAGCCTTTCTAAAATGAAACCTAAATACCCTTTGTTGTTACCTGCCCCGGGATTTACGTAAAAATAACGGAATTTTGCCTTAATGGAGGCTTAGTCTCTTAAATCGGAGATTAAATCGTTTGGATCCTTTACGTAAGGTTAATCGCTTCTAACAATAACAATGTTGGGTTAAACGAACGTGAGCATTTTGATTAAAGGGGCGACTTATACACTTCGGAACTCGCTACCAAAAAACCACCGAGCCGCGCTATGTGGTACTTAGTATTTTAGGTTTTAGTTTATGCTATTATATTAACTTTTCACTCCAATTAACCTATACCTATACTCCACTAGATGCCCGCGCGGCACCGACCAGTGGACAACCCGCTACTCATAATCAACTATTGCAAATACCATAAGAGCGCGCGGTGAATTCGGTGAACGAGCGTTCGATGTTACAAGTGCCGTTGTTTAATTTTAATACAGTTTTTATAGAAACTTACACTTACACTTTCCCATGCTTTAATTTGAGTGGAGCTGAAGTCGAGTTGATATCGTGCACTAGGGGGTGTAATTTGGGAGAAGTCGTTTTCGAGTATTGTAATACTTGAACATCGAAGTAAAACGGATCTTATTAGAATGGTATTAAGCTCATATTTGTTCTCTCTTTTGACAGAACGTTTGTGAAACAAAAAATCAGAAGTAAGTACAGGATTTTCGACTCTAAAACGAGCAAGATTATGCCCATTTTACATATACGATACAGTGTTTGTTATGCGATAACAACTCAGCGATTGCAAGCGAGCTTGCGATCTTGTAATAATGCTGCAGGTAAAACCAGTTTTGCGTCAGTGATGATAATATTATAGATTGCGAACTGGTTAGCGACAATAATAGTTTGTTATCCGTCGCGGCTTTGGTAGCAGTGTCAACGGCAAGTTGGCGCGACCTAGACGAGTTCACTGAAGTCGGTAAGCAAGTCAGCTGTTATTTGTCGCCGACACTTCATTAAAACTTGGCGCTAAGTTCGTGCCCGACTTGAGCTCTACGATCGGGAGACGTTACCTTGGAGGTTAGGTGTTCCGTATAACAAACCTTTGTATAAAATGATGTAACGCCAAGTTTAAATAGCTTCATCAAACATTCATAATAACCTGTAAGGTACATTCGTTTTTATAAACAAAAAGTGGATTTAAACAACCGTCTCTTTAGAAACGGTCATAAACTAGTGACAACTGCATATCCTCCGTGACAGGTTAAAAGGAAAAGTCATTTGAGGGAGAGTTTTAATGTGCTAAAGGTAATTTAAAACAATGGTAACCATATAATTTATATCTTATTTCTTTGTTTTTCTCTTAATTTATGTATTTCTTTCTTTTATTCAAAAATTAAAACAGCAGTAAAGGTTAGATTTAACTAATTTATTGACCCTTGTTTCCGTTAAATATGTGAGATACACTCGTATAAAAAGCTTAGAACTCTAGAAAATGATAAGTGTGTACTTTACTTACCGTACATACCTTATTAAGTCAACCTTGTTAAATAAATACGAGGTGTGTAGGTAGTTAACTTTTACGTAGGTAAGATGATAACCCTGATGAGAAGCGGTGATAGCCCAGTTGGTAGGACTTCGACTTCACTATCCGGGGGCCGAATTCGAATCCGAGCACGTCCCTCTAACTTTTATAAGTTATGCACGTTTTAAGCAATTAAAATATCACTTGCTTGTTCTCAAAGTTGTGTGGAGTCCACCAATCCGCACTGAGCCAGCGTGGTGGACTACGGCCTTAGCCCGAGACCCGTGTCCTGTAAATAGTGGGCCGGTAATGGGTTGACACGATGAGGTAAGATGAAATTTTATTACAATTTTAGTTGTTGAATGTTGATGTGATTACCATAATTGCATTACTGCATTATACGATGGCCTGTTAACGTCCCCCCATCTGACTGGGGCTTTTAGAGCATAGGCCTACCACGCTGCTCCAATTAAGGTGTGACTTCATGTTCTCTCAACGGCACGGAGTTAGGGCGTAGTATTATCTTCTTCAACACTTTTATCAACTCGCCGTTCATTGAAATAATATATATATATACGAGTTACATACGTGTAATTATAAACGGGGGTAAACAACTTCTATTCCCTATTGAGCTTTAGCATGCAGTTATTATGCTGGCCCAACAACAAGTCAGTAAAAATCTTTGTCGTTTATTTTCATAAAATTACTGTTCTAATTAAGACTTTATTCCTCGGGCGAAGTTTGCCTCGCAGCTTTAGTTTCGAATTATGAAAGTCGAACTTTATCACGCGATCTTCTGAGTAGATTTATTTTCTGTGAAATATTAAAAAAGGGTCAAACGCGGTAATAGCTTAGTGGGCAAGACTTCGGCGGCCTTTTCGGGAAATAGCGAATTCGGCACGCACCTCTTTACTTTTAGTTATCTGCTTCTTCTTTTTTCCCTGGGCTTGTCTCCGCACTTGTTCGGCCGGAACCTTCCGTTGTACGTATACTTTTAGTTATATTCATTTGAAGCAATTTAATATCGCAATGAATTATAATATTGCAATGAAGGAAAATAACGTCCGCAAACTTACCTTAGAGTTCTCCATAATGTTCTCGAAGGCGTTTGAAGTTTACCAATTCGCATGTAGCCAGCATGTAAAACTAGTCATATAAACCCTTCTCATTCTGAGCGAAGACTCGCGCCCTGTAGTGGTTACGTCATAATAATAATTATGACGATTATTTAAACGTCTTCTTTACATGATGTAAAACAAAATCGCTCCCGCTGTTTGTACGCTGACCTATACAACTGGTTCTTATTTAGTTTTCAGATATATAGAGTGATTCAAGTAAGAGGTTTAAATGTCTGCTTTAATATGCATATAATGAACACGCATATGTAGACAAAAGCAAAGATATACAAAGATTTTATTTTGTGCGCTTAACCTAAAGAGTTAGATGTAATTAGTGTACTACGGAGTTGTAATATTGTCTTTCTAGTATAAACGTTTACCTGCACGAAGACGGGGCGGGTCGCTAGTATTTATTATAATAAACCTTTTAATATAAAATAGTCTATCACACTCTCTGGCTCAATAGCTGTCTCTATACAAAATCACGTAGGTTTTAGTATTTATTTATTAATTGCTTTCGTGTACAATATACATCATTAGAGATAACATGGCACCGACGCGACGCGACTGGGCATTGATATTTTAAATATAAAATATGAAAAATATGTATATTATTATAAAAACTAGCTGTTTTTAAAGCATCCCTTACAAAAAGTTCATTTCAGAGAGAAATTTTTGAAATCAGTAAATGGATAAGGCCAACTTTGTAGGTTCGGTTCGGTTTAGGTCGGTTTCAGCTTTTATTATTAAATCATTAACATCGAATAGTAACTGTTACATTAAGAGACAACATAAAAATACGGATTCTGTAAAAACATTCCAATTTTGGTGTAGTTTCAGATATTTATATTTGTGTATTCGTGGACAGAAACAGGAGTCATTTTTAAAAATGACTTTTTTAATTAACGAAAATTTCTAAATTAATTGTCCGATCAGAAAAAAATGGATGAGTATTTTACTGCTATATAAATGTAAAAAATTCTAATATTCTTGATAATAAAACTATTTATTTCAATAAAATTTAATACTGCGATAACCTTTTGTTTCCTTCGGCAATCTAATAAAATTTGATACACAAAAGCTGCTATTGTGACTTAACCACCGAATTACCTCGCGAACTTTTTTTAGGTAATAATGAGTACTTTAATCAAGTAGTACATATTTTATATGACTGTTTTACGTAACTATTGTTATTGTCTAACTAATAGTTTTTTCAGCGCACGCGAAGTAATGAACAAAATTGTGCTACTTCGTGTTAATTTCTTAAGGATCTCCAATTTTTTTGAATATTAACTATAAACTATTTTATTTCGGGAAATTAGTTATAATCTATGTATCCAGAACTTTCAGAGCCTATTCGGTACAAACAAACAAACAAAAAAATCTTATCTCTTTGTAATCGGGCATAAAATACTTATCGGAGATTCAATCGAATAAACTTTGACAATGGCAGTAGAAGTGTCAAATGTTAGTCAAACTTGAAGTCATGTTGCATGAACAACTTTTTTTATTAGGTTGCTTAGCGGGCACGCTCTGTCTCCTCTGGCTTGTTTGCATGTACTTATTACATCTTAAGTGAGGGGTTGGGCTGAGTGGTTTAGTCCTGTATCTCCAGCAATATTGACCAGAACTTCACAAAATGTGGACATAATCAAACTAATAATAAAACATTTCCAGTCAAAAGAAAATTATAAAAAACCGGTTTAATCAATGACTAACCGATATCGTAATTGATAACTATAATCGCTATTCAAATCGAAGTCATAATCGACATTAAAATCGATGTAATAATCTATATTGAAATCGATATATATTTGATGTACGCATCAAAAGTGCCACCTATGGGCCTACTTGAATAAATATATTTTTGACTTTGACTTTTGACTTTGATAACTGTAATCTTTATCGGTATTAAAATCGATTACTATAATCGATGTCAAAATCGATATGGTGATTGATAACTGCAATCGATTTTGAAATCATATCGATTTCAAAATCGATTATCAGAGATCGTTATCGATATCAATATAAATATCACAATCTATATTGAAATTGATTACTGTGTTGGACTTAGCCGGGTAATTTTTTTTTGTTATCACCATCACACAGTAAATTTATATTAAACTATGAAGCCAGAGCAATTCACACCCAAGCATTTTTATCGTTTAAGTAATCCTTAATATTATAATAGGATTTTTCTGTAAGCTTACTTTTTATATAAACTTTGAACTTATTGAGATACATCTCAAAGATTTCATTTGGTTATTTGTTAAAAAATAATTTACTTATATATACCCTTGTTTGTTATATAATATATACCCTTGAATGAATTTGCAATTTTGTGTAGCCTGGTAAACTGCACAACGAGTTTATTTGTTACATTCCATTTTCTTTTTAAATTTTGTTATTGTTTTATGGGCATAAATTAAATTTTCAAATATGTACTGACTATGCACCGTCATCATTTTAACTTCTTTAAATTTATCCCTTACTGATTTTATTTTATTATTAATTTTAATATTGATAACGATGTCGATTACAGTTATCGATTTTAATATCGATTTTGACATCGATTTTAACATCGATTTTGACATCGATTTTAACATCGATTATGACATCGATTTTAATATCGATTATGACATTGATTTTAATATTGATTATAGGAATCGATTTTAATATCGATAGCGATATCGATTTTAATATCGATTACAGTTATCGTTTTCGATTTCGATTATAATATCGATTTTGACATCGATTTTAATATGGATTACGAAATCGATTTGAATATCTATAACGATATCGATCGATCGATATTAAAATCGATTTGAATATCCATTTAAATATCATAATCGATGAGTAATCAATTTGGTACTCTATTACGGATATCGATATCGTAATCGATATGGTACTCGATAACTGTTTCCGATATCACCATCGATAACCGTAATCGATAATTAAATCTATATCGTTATCCATATCTATATCCATATAATAATCGATATCGTAAATGTAATCAACTATTAGGGAATTACTACTAGTACTACAATATATTAGGGGGGAATTTCAAAAAATCCTTTCTCTGGAGATATCTACACTTTATAAAGAAAACGCTCTCGTAAATGCACGCCACTGTATATAATATATATGTAACCAGCTGTATAGGCTGTGCGTTGAATTTTTCGTCGTATATCATTCCTTATTTTTTTTAATTTTAAGACCCTCATCAATCAACCCTCTTAGGGGTGGATTTTTTCTTCGTGTGCGGTTACGTCATATTAGAAACCTACTGTTCCAAATCACAAGTTTCTTACCCCAGCGGTTTAGGCTGTGCATTGATAGTCGGGACTTTGAATTAAACGATATGTATATATATATATAGATTTATCATTCATCGAACTTTCTACGAAAATTGTTATAAATAATTAATCATAATAGAAATATAATCCAAAACACGAAAATAAAATTTTTGACTAAATGATGACAACGGTCGGACGAATCTATTTGCATTTCAAATTATTGTAATAATATGATATTACGAAATTCAAATTCTCAATGTTTATTCTTAGCTAGTCGAAGCCCACAATTTTATCCGCTTGGTGTTTCTGTTTACTTGCATTTCGTTCATCTGCCCGTCAGTCTGGCATAAACTTAGTCTTGCCTTCCGAATAAATAGCGTAGTAACACATATAAAATGTGAAGTAAGGTTTTCTTAGTTATTTATTCCTTATAATTTTGGGACAAAATAAAAATATAGTTTATATGTAATTAGGTTGCTTTTTAATTTGCAACGTTATAGTAGAGTACCGCGGTGTTTCGTTAAAAATCTAATCATATATTTGCCTTACTGCGCGAGCTCTTGGTTTAGTCATTCATTTGGTACCTATTGATTGTTTTTAAGAACGAATATGGGCTCCAAATAATGAAAATACTTTTGGTAATTAAGTTAGTTCTTTTATTTAAATTTATTTGGTTCAACAACAGCTTTACATTAAAAAAAAAAACCATTTAAACTAGCTTATAGAGTATGAAGACACAATGTTCCGATACTTATAGGTTAACACCTCATACAAATAAATAGTGTTCAACTAGCTTACAACTACTCAAAATAAAAAAATGTATATCCGGTGCATGCAATATATAAAATTTCATTATACCAATAAATTACCATAAAAAGCTAACATTAATTAACTGTGTAAAATTAAGAATAACT
The DNA here is from genome assembly GCF_905163445.1 of Pararge aegeria. Taxonomy (NCBI): domain Eukaryota; kingdom Metazoa; phylum Arthropoda; class Insecta; order Lepidoptera; family Nymphalidae; genus Pararge; species Pararge aegeria. The sequence goes on from NC_053195.1 coordinate 17,087,084, forward strand.
AAATTAAATTAATAAAGTATTATGATTAAAGTACTACCATCTTTACGCTGATGATTTGCAGCTTTATAGGCATGCAACTTTAACGGATCTGGACGCTGCAATTTTTGCTATTAACGAGGATCTGAATGCAATTAAAGACTGGGCCGAATCGTTCGGCCTACTAGTTAACCCTAATAAGTCACAGGCTATGATCATTGGTAGTAGACAGCTAAGGAGTCGTGTGACTTTTAATGATTTGCCTCCGATTTCTTATAACGGTATACCAATTGTGTATTCGTGCACTTCAAAAAATCTAGGACTTATAATGGACAGTAATTTAACTTGGTCAGCTCATATAAACCAGGTAAGTAAACGTATGCACTATGTCGTTCACTCATTGAGGAGGCTGCAGAATTTTCTTCCGCTTCATACCAAAATTATGTTGGCCCAATCTTTATTGCTACCAATACTTGATTACGCCGACGTCTGCTATTTGGATGCCACTGAAGAGCTACTTGACAAACTTGAAAGACTTCAGAATTTGTGCATTCGCTTTATCTTCGGATTGCGCAAATTCGATCACGTTTCTGATTTTCGTCGTCAATTAAAGTGGCTGCCAATTCGTTTTCGCCGGAATGTGCATATTTTAACTGTCCTTTACAACATCCTATATAATTCTTCTTCTCCTGGATATTTGTGTGAGCGTATAAAGCTATGTCTTCCGCCTACGAGACCCTTGCGGTCTTGCGTGTCAAAAAATCCTCTTGATGTCCCTTCATATAATACTATTTTCTTCCAGAAATCTTTCTCCGTCCACGCTACACACCTTTGGAACTTACTACCAGAACATATTAGACACTGCCGATCGGTGCACTCTTTTAAACACAATGTAAAGGAGCATTATCTATCGTTGTCATAGTATATTTATAGTATATTTATCACTGTTTACTTATTATAGATATATATTTATATTTATATTATATAAATATTTATTATATTATTTTTATGTATTTTGTATATATAGTATATTCGAATGTTATTGTATTAGTATGTAGAATTTTGTTATTATCTAGATATATTAAATATACTTAGTAGTTATGAAATATATTGTACCTTTATTTGACCTATACCACAATTAAATCATCTTACTCACATCCTGGGGTAGCTGGAAGAGATCTCTTATAGAGATAAGCTTTCCTTTGTACACTTCATGTATCTTATGTTCACAATCACAATTTATGGTACATAAATAATAAATAATAAATAAATAAATGATTAAATACAAGCTTAAAATAAATAAATAGTTAAAAATTCAAATAGGGCACTTATAAAAACATTAAAATTTATAATAAAAAATTATATTAAATTGTTATACTTTACTTAAAGCTGATTCCCCCTTCTTGTTGTGGGAGGATAACCGTACCCTGGAGTGGACCAGTAATGGGTTGATATGATGATGATGATGAAAGCTAATTAATTGAATTGATCGCTATTACGAAGCTGGCGGGGCCAGGGTGAAGCGAAGTTATTTGTGTGATATTGATCCAACTCGCTGCTTGGACGTAAACTTATATCATCCGCTTCAATTGAAAACATATCTGCTTTTATTTTCATCAAACGCTGCAACCTGGTGACATTAGATGAAATGAAATTCAACAAGCAACCATTAATGTGGTTAAAAACGATAATCCTTACCAATATTATCAGTGTGACGACCTCACTGGCGCAACGGTCCCACAACTGGAAACAAGCTAAGCTTACTTTGGGGCTAGATGGCGATGTGTGTATTGTCGTAGTGTATTTATTTATTTATTTATAACGGCGAGCGCTGTCAATTCAAGCAGGAGGTCCCGGGCTCGATACCCGGCAGGGGCAATCTGGAAATTTAAAATTTCTGAATTTGGTCTGGTCTAGTCTAGTCTGGTCTGGCTTTGGCCGTGGCTAGCTCCCACCCTACCGACAAAAGACGAGCCGCTAAGCAATTAAGTGTGTCGGTGCAATGTCGCGCACAAATCAACTAGGGGTATGACTACCATACTACTTAACAGTTTAGCCCGCTACCATCTTTGACTGCATCATCACTTTTCACCAGGTGAGATTGCAGTCAAGGGCTAACTAGTAATAGAATAAAAAAAAAAACACCGTGTCGCATTTCTAATATTAGCATAGATTATTGTGAGTCTTCACAGTGGATAATTGCTATTATTATTATGATTACTTTATAAATGACTAGCTGTTGCCCGCGAGTTCGTCTGCGTTTGATTTTGTTTTTTGATGTGGCATTCAATTTAGTTGTAGTCCTAACAAAAATTAAAGTATTCAGTATCGCTAAGCCTTAAATGAGGGGTTTGCTGTCCACTGAGGAGTTCTGTCTACACAAAGTTTGGGCAAAATTAAACACATATTATAACCTCTATAGTGCGAAAATAATTATTTAAATCGGTTATAATTTGTCGGAGTTATGGTGTAAAATCGTCAAACACTTTCATCCCCTCTCCCAAAGGAACCGAGCTTAATGTCGGGATAAAAAGTATCCTATATTACTTCTAACACTTCCAATAATATGTGTACAAAGTTTCATAATGATCGGTTTAGTGGTTTTTGCGTGAAAGCGTAACAAACAAACTTACATTCACATTTATAATATTTAAGTATAATAAAGTAAAGTAGGGATGTGAGGATTTTGTTCTACATTTCCCCGAATACGTACTGAAAATTTGAATTAAATTTAAACTTTTATCCCGCCAAAAATGTTGAAGAAGTGCGCAAAAACTAATTCTATTACATGAAAATGATTGCTCCAGGATGAAAGTTCACAATATTTACGACGTGTATGTTTTGAACTGTTAACCTAATGTTTGTGTTAACAGACTTGTGTCAGGTCATTAAATTTTTGCTCGCATCCAAGTAAACAAGCTTTCCATCACCCGGCAAAGTTTAAAGTTTCCGCGGCCTCGTCTCATCGCCTTTAGCTTTTAGTTGCACGAGGCCAAGGCTGAATTAGCGACATTTAAGTCCACAAAAAGTCGCTATTCTCACCCCGTTATAGAAGGAAATCATAAAGATGCACATGCACAACGTAAAGGTGACATTGTATCGGCAAAACTGCCTCTTTGTTCGAATATCCGATATCGTCCGAAAACAAGCCACGGGCACTCATTTTGGGTACTTCTATTTTATAATAACATTTGAAATAAGTTTTCCTTATTTTTTTTACCGAAAACCCTATTACTATTCTCCTGAATATAACTTGAAAAATGTCAAACTTTCATGACATCACGCAAACCTTCTTCCTCGGTTTAAATTCTTTCCGAGTAGGTACACTTCTACGGGGCTCGAAATTTCATATTTCTACGTTCAGCTGTTTAGATTGTCGATTTTCTGTCAGTCCGGACAGAGTATTTTATGTATATTATTAAAGTTAAACTAAACACTTAACGATCAGACGAAAACAAAAAACTAAACGCGTCCTACCAAAGACGCTAAAATGAAATATATTTATTCATACTTAGTAAATGCGTAATGTTTTAAAGAATCGATAGATATCAAAAGTATGTCCTTCGCTGTAGTTATGTTAAATTAAGTAGCAGTAAAATGCAACATTTCCTTATATCGTAGTCTTAGCCCTGAAAGCCTTCAGCTGAGAAGGCTGTAGGGCTGTAGGTACATAAAAAATGTACAACTGTAATGACAGCATGCGTTCTCTTTGTCCTCGCATCAAATATGTACGAGTTACACATGCGCAGAAGCCTCAATTGTTTCATTTGGTATAAAACACAGATTGAAATATACCTTCGTTTCTTAAGTCTAACTATTAAATTTTTTTATTCCACTCCTAGTTAGCTCGTGACTGCAATTTCAACTGGTGGAAAGTTAAAATGTGATAAGATCGTAACCCGTTAGGGGGTATGTCAGTTATAACCCAAATCCCTAATCTGTTTCTTCACGACATCGTACCGGAACGCTAAATGTCTTGGCGGTACGTCTTAACTTCGCTTAAAAAAGTCGTATCGGTAAATCGGGTTTTGTTATTTTTATTAAACAGTCAATCAATCAAAATTGTTTGAACCGTTTAGTAAACAGGCAAAACATTTTTCGATTTTCAGTTTTACATGACAAAAAAAAGTTGGTTTGTTTTTTTTAAGTGTTAGTGAGATTGGAAAGGGTTGTTTAATTTTATCTGTCTGTCTTTTTTTTTCTGAGTAATCTAGGCCAATTATACCACGGGATACGGAAAAACAGACATTCCGGCCCGGCCGAACTCGCGGATAACTATTAGCTAATCGCATTAATTACACATTAATCCACAATCATTAAACCCTTTACCGTGCCATTACGTAATTCGTTGCGCAAATTATTTATATTTTTTTAATTAATTAATTAACGAGACGCATTAAACCCATCAATTAAGGAGTGGGGATGGAAAATTTGTATTTATATCAGCCAATACCAATCAAAATATATCATTTCTTATTTTACCACTGACCAATATGGACCTCCATTTACATTTATCATTCGCCTTCCGTGCTTTAGATCTGAAATGGGGCACCCCTGTAGATTTAGACGTATTAGATACGTCGTTTGATAGTGCACCCTGCGTACCAGCTATTATAGACGCTGAAACATCCACGTTCTCCTCCGATGAGTTCCTGAAAACAATTAGAAGAGGACAGAAAATACGGGATATTGGAAACAGAAGGTGTAAACCTGAGAGGCTCGATTCCTTTGCGAATATATCAATATCAAGAATTCCTTCCAAAAGTGATCTGGAATCAGTAAGCAGTGACACCATTGGCTCTACTAGAACGAATAGTCCTTGTAGTAGCGGATATGGAGGTTCCTATGATAACTTGGACGATTTCACTGAAGATGAACCTGGCAGCAGACCAAGTGGGGAAGAGTTTGAAGAATATCCTAATAATGAGGAAAAGAGATGGCGTGTACCAAAGATATTCAAGCAAATTAAGACTAAAACTGCCAAGTTTGTTAAGAGAAAATTTTAGAAAATACAAAATGCTAGTTTTAATATATAAATCGGAGGTTGTAAACCAGTTCATGTTTGATATTAAGTTTCGTTTAATAATTTATTTTTTGTATAGTAATTAATAAAGAATTTTATTAGCTTATCTTGTTGCATTTTTTAACATCACCTGCTTACCTTCTATTTAACCTTAAGTTTACACTAGCGCGCCGTTCTGGCTCTTAATATTGTTTATGGTATGTCTATATTAGCTTTATTCCACACATTAGATGCATAACGCTAATAGCTAATATCCATATATACATAATATATAACGCCGAATATGCGCATGGACTGCTCACACTTCGACTACTCATTTGATCAGAGTTCGCACTTATTTGGCAAAAAAATCGTGTAATTCCGTGTGCAGTGCAGTGTAGTTCCGCTTTAGGCCTTTATCGGCTTACCCCAAAACTGTATTAATTATAACTATTCCATATTACACATTCATGTTCAGCAGACCGTGACGTAACCCTCGTGACAGATCGACGCTGCGTAACATCAACGTTCACGCAAGTCACTGACTCGGTCTTTGATAAGAGTTCACCCTTTTACCTTTACGTGAATTGCTAATGCGGGAATGATTATCTCATACATAAAACACAGAGCCATAGCAATATCTTAGGTAAACCTTTAAAACAACAGTATCCTACTCACTCTATGAAATATTATCGACTTCTATTCATCATATCAAACACGGGCACGGTGCACGGGTCTCCCCCCATATTAAGGCCGCAGTCCACCACGCTGGCCAAGTGCGGAATAGTGGACTTAAACGCCTAAATTTCCCCACCATGTTTTCCTTCACCTTTTAAGCAGGTGATATTTAATTGCTCAAAACGCACATAACTTAGTAAAGTTAGAGGTAACGGATTAGTCGGGAGTGCTCTGATTGTTGAAAATCGGTCCAAGATGGCCGCCGCCACAAATTGCGAATTACATATTTGTTTCAAAACTCCCTTAAAGTTATGGTTATCATATATAAGGCCTTGACTAGTAGAATAACATACACTATATTGAAAGTCACGGGTTTCTAAAGTTTTGAGTTAAAAAGGTATCTTCGTTCAGACTGGTCTAAATTATGCATAATCTGTGGTCGTTATAAGTTGGTGTAGAAATTTAAAACGACAGGAACCCAGATCAAATGAAATAATATAAAATGGCGGGAAAAATAGAGGTACAGGGGAGTACAGACAGAAGTGTCAAGGGAAGATTAAAGAAGTTATATCTTTGCAGTTAATTAACCGTGTGATATAAGTTCAGATAGATTGATGTTTGAGTTTATTATGTGCCATGTTGCAATTAGAGATACTTAAACGATTACACGTTGTAAGATATGAATATGGGATTTCTTTTACTTAAATGTTATTGACTTTACAATGAGCAATTACTAAAAACGGCTTTTTATATTTAACAAATCAAAATCGTAACACGTAGAAAAATGTTGAGCATCGGATATAAATATATTCAGTTTATTCAATTACGTTATTCAGATTCATATTAATAGCATATGTTACGGCATACTCACATAACTGTGCATGTTGCATCGAGTTTTAAGCCAAATCTAGTTACGTGCGGAGTAATTGAGGTTAAAGTGCTATTAGTGTCCATCTCGTGTCGCCGAGACACTCGCAATATGGCTAAGGAACTGCACGGATTACGGAAACCATTAATTACATACGTTACTGGTGTCAGCTATTCGATTTAATTGATGAGAGTTTTATAAATAGTCCACGTGATCCTCATATCAGTCCATTGCCCAGTCCACCACGCTGGCCCAGTGTGGCCTGTAGGTACAGTGGCCTTTACACGACTTTGAGAACTCTCAATAATGCAGGTTTCCTCACATTGTTTTTAAAGCCAGTGAAATTTGATTGCTTAAAACGCGCATAGCTTAGAAATGTTAGAGCAGGAGGCCGGGGTTCGATCTCGGACTCTCGAAAGTAAAGCCGAAGTCACACCTGCTAGGCTGTCACCTCTTTATAGGTTTTGTGTTCTCTGGCTAGTGAAGCGTCTAGTGACTAAACAAATGTATGAAAATACTAGCTGATACCCGCGACTTAGTTCGCGTGGATTAAGGTTTTTTTAATCCCACGGGAACTCTCTTATAACCCGGGATAAAAGGTAGCCCATGTTCTTTTCCATGTCATAGTCTACATGCATGCCAGATTTCATCCAAATCCGTTTAGCTGTTTTTGCGTGATTGAGTAACAAACATCCACACTTTCACATTTATAATATTAGTAGGGAAAATATAGCAAGCATGCCACGGGTAGCAGCGACCGGCGATACGGCGCGCGACTCTACACGCGACTCTCCCATACAATTATTCACATTGCGCATTTCCATGACGCGACCTATCAATCAAGTTGGTATTCGCAAAGCGAAATTACAAAGCCGCATGAAAAAAGTTCGAAAGGTCTCCTCAACTTTTGATGATGCAATATAAAAATTAATTAGACGTCATTATATTTGGTAATTAATAATTTTCGTCAGTTAATTCATGAAGGGTTAAGTAATTATGCTATAAATATGTATTAATTAACTTGTAATGCGAGTAATTAACTGTTATATATCTTAATATTCCTCAGAAGAGTGACAGTGTTCAGTTCTGGGGCGAATTTTATGACGATGACGTTAATTTATTTAAAAGATGTTGAATAACCTCGTAAGGATTTTGAGTATTTTGGCATTCCACGCAATAAGTTGTGTTAATCAATATATATATATATATATATACTACGACAATATATATATATATATATATATATATACTACGACAATACACACATCGCCATCTAGCCCCAAAGTAAGCGTAGCTTGTGTTATGGGTACTAAGATGACTGATGAATATTTTTATGAATAACATACATAAAAACTTATAATATACATATAAACACCCACTGAAAAACATTCATGTTCATCACACATACATTTTCCAGTTGTGGGAATCGAACCCACGGCCTTGGACTCAGAAAACAGGGTCGCTGCCCACTGCGCCAATCGGCTTTCAATAGTTGGTATAAAACCAAATCTTGTATTAGTTAGCTATCAATGTTGTACTAGTGACGTCAACAGTAATAATTTAATTAATTAATTGAAATGAAACGTACAAATAGCAGAATAAAGTAAAATAAAGTCCAATCTTTAAGGCCATATTCGGTCACGTAAAAAATCTGACACTTGAGCCAATTTTGATTTACACAAACCTCTTCAACTGAACTAGTTGACGTGTCTAGAAATAGTGCTTTCTATTTCCAGAGGACAAACAAAGAGTGTGACAAATACAACACTACATTTACCTGCATTTAGTTCAGATGATATGTGACCTGTGTTTAGATTTGTGTGCAACAGAATCGCACACAATTACCAGCATATTAGCTCCTAAATAACTTATATCGCTCTTTTGCAGCTGGTCTTCTCTATCAGAGATTCCCTTTTGATTTGATATTGATGCAGCAATAAGGACGCCTTTGCATGCCTACCTTTTTTTTAACCACTTTTGCGGTTTGTGTGACATAAAGTATTTATATTTCTTCTTATTATATTATTGTGTTGTGAATGGTGAATCCTTCAGCTAGTTCCCACTCTACAGAGCAATAACTTTCTCTGAGCAACTATGCATTTTATGCGATATTCCTTAATTCCGAAGCCGAATAGCACTATGGGTTCAATAAACCGTGGTACTTTAAGAGGTATACGTTCTTTCACAAGAAATCAAATCGCAGTCAAGAACTAATTTGAACTCTAATGAAATAAAAGTGAAAAATAACTAATATATTTGACAAATGATCCCTACAAACCTACTTGTATCTTGAAAATCCAATTTCACCCTGAATTTGTGAGACAGGACGCCATTCAACGCTAATTTGTCTAAGAATAATAATATAAGTAAAAATAACTAATTCAGTTGACAAATCATCTCTATATACCAACTCGTCTGTTGTACTGTTACGAGTAACTTAGCTAATTTATTATAAGACATATACAAAATGAAATTTACATGTTATCAATATCTGAATGCTAAGGCGAGACCGTTTTATATTCCACTAAAATGCTAGGGCTTATCTCGACATTCGGCATTATTACTTTTGCCTCCAGTCTCCGTATCCCAGTAAAGTGTCCATGAATATCATATTAGGGTCTATATGCTATCTATCTTAAGGTGACTTCTCACGGTGAGTGAAAGGAAGAATGTTCCTAAATAAGAATCTGCTTTTCCACAACTTACGCTTAATCGGGTCCGCACAACATCCCCTTTCCTTGCACCTATATCTATTAGCCGTCATTTTACAATACACTCCTCTTTTCACAAAATCCATCGATCTTTTCTCTAGGACTTGAGGTAGATTATTGACTGTCTCTGAGACTTATCTGAAAGGCTTATAATAATAGTTTTTGAGTAAACCATTGCCATAGTTTTTACTAAAAGAAATAAGATACAGCCCTAAAATCACATGCAAAAGTAAAATCAAGTGATTCCTGTCACTTTATTAGGTTCGCGTCGCGTAGCGTAGGTACTATGCACGTGTCGGTCTTTTATTTTCAATAGGGTTGTAATAAGTAAACACTTTGAATGTTTTGAATTAGTTTGTATGGAAAAATAAATATGTTTCTTTTGATTTATTATTTTTCAATGGAAATATACTTTTGTCCCCTGAACAGTATTTCGTAATTACGTTACACGTTGTAAACAGAACTATATGCATACATAAATATGTGCATTAATTCTTACAAATATATAAACACAAAACGAAGAAGTTAAATTACAGTAAAAGATAGTTAAAAGCCAATAGACGCCAAGGAAAATATACAACGAAGAGTTTAAATAGGTCAGAAGGCGAATAGTGATGAGACAAAGAAAAACTTAGGAAGAAAAACGTAATTAATACCCCGAATTAACACATGCATATTATATCGGATAGTTCAAGAGTTCTAGCAGGAATAAATATTAGAGATGTGTCGAAGTAGACAAACGAGGAAGATTGATTTAACAGCCGCATACAAAAAGAGACTTGCATTTTTAGATTTAGGAACTTAAATTCGTGTAGATTTTTGAAATGAACGGAAAATAGGTCAAGTTACTAGACAGTGTCCTGTTACGAGTCTAATTGGAGGTCACCCTTAAGCCGACCACGTCCCGCGTCCCTTAGGGATAGACCTAAAATATTTTTAGCCCGTGTCGTGGTGCATCCACTGGTGGAACGTTGTAGAACGTCGTACAACGTTGAAGTCTAGACACGCTTCGAATAATGCCTGCTGGAAACGTTTTAACAAGAATGACACATTCTTTTGTACTCATGTTCGAGAGAATATAATATTCCAATATTCTATCAACATTGTTCAAATTTTATACCAGAAGATAGAGGAATTTAAGCACATACATATATATATATATATATATATTATATGGATTCATTGATTTTAAAGGAAATACATTTCCTATTGCTATAATTTTTTTAAAAACTGATATACCTCTCGAGATTCGTAACTTTTTAAAATATATATCGGCCAAGTAATGATTTCATAGGAGCAGGACTCATCATCCGTTAATGGAGATAGGCTGCCATAATCCGCGGTATCGATACGCCGCTCTTTATGATATTATTATGATACGCGATACGCCCCGTTTCATGCCAAGTTTGTTGTCGTCTGATTAAGAAGAGCTGACACGAAATTGGATAATTTGATGAAAAACTAAGTAAACTGAAAGGCGTCCACAATGTGCTATGAAGCTTGATACGGCACGGCGAATGCATCGGTTATAAAAAAAAAAACTACGAAAATGCACAAATCGCTATCTAGTCCCAAAGTAAGCGTAGCTTGTGTACCTACTAAGATAACTTATGAATAATTTCGTGTTCACCAGACAAACATTACCCATGGTGTAATGCAGATACGGTGATCGGTTCGGGTAAATGATATCTACTTATCTGCAGCCGAACATGCTACAACTCTTATTTATTTTATTGCTCGATTATTACGCATTGGTTTTTTTTTCAGCGTTTAATTTGGTAGGTTTAGGTTGCTTTGAAGACTCCGCGGTTCCGCTTTCATCTTTCACAAGATAGAAAAGTGAATGTTAAAATGCCAGCTGTTGATATTATTAAAGAGCAACTGCTGAGTTTCTTGCCGGACACCTGCCGGTATAATCTGCCTTCCGAATCGGTGGTAAGAGTAACTACAGGCAGAAAGACTTAACGTTTCAGTATAAAGAAATTTTTACCGATTTAGACAGCTCAACATTCTCTCCAAATGGGGGCTCAACCCTAATGCCAATGCCTAATTCTATATATACTACTAAGAGTTTCTGTACAAAAAACTTATACCTAAATTGTGAAGCTTGACCAGTGATTCGAACCTAAGCCCTCGTGCTCTGTACTCGAACTTGCCAACCACTTAACCAACGTGGCAGTTACTAACCAATATCAGAGTACAATTATAGTGTAAAGCAATTATCCCAGCGCGCCTCAGTGGCTGTTATTTATGAGCACTTCAAATAATTACCGCGCTCAGCGTCAGCTATTCTGCGGTTATATGATGTGCAACTATCGCTAACATAACCAAAGTGACGCAACTGGAAAACGCAACTGCAATTTTTCAGTTATAAGGCTTCCGGTTTCGAATTCCCAGCACGAACCACTAATTTTTCAAAAATATGAGCGTTTTAAGTGATTTAAATGTCACTCACGTCAACGGTGAAGGAAAACATCATGAGGATACCTGCATGCCTGAGAGTTCCCCGGAATGTTCTCATAGGCGTGCATAGTGGACATTCCACTAATCCGCACTGGGCCAGCGTGGTCTACGGCCTGCGCATCCTGGGAGGAAATTCATGCTCTGTAGTGGGCCGTTAATAGGTTGGCATGGTGATCATGATGATGAAACGAAACGACGTCCTAAGAATTAGAAGACGTGATATATCCTTCACGTACAACGGAAGGTTCCGGCCGACCAAGTACGGAGACAAGCCCAGAGGAAGAAGAAGAACCTTCGCCTTAAAATCAATGTCAAGTGTAATAAAATGTTATCGGTGAGTGCCGCGACTGGATCCTTGCAAAATAAAATTTAAATTCCTATACCTATCGTAATAATTTCTACCAATGGACGTCTACTGCTGGACTTAGCAGTATTTTGTAGAGAAATCTGAATCTAACGACCATGTGCCGTTTGCGTCCAGCGTTTCTCGGCGACACGTCTCATGTCCTCCGTCTCAACCTACCGACCCAGTCGAGGTCTACCAACGCCTGCGTCCATCCATTCTCCAATTTTCCCGGCCCATTGCCAAATAAACTTTGCTTCGTTAAACTCGATGTCAGTAGGCATGGTTCTTCGACGAATGTCATAATTTCTGTTTTGATCACTTGAGACTGCGGACCTACTTCTCTCATGATATAATCTGAGTTCAAGACAGGTCACAATACTATGTCCGAATTGTAAAATAAATAGGATTAATACGCAACGAATTTAAAACTTCTCGTTTTAGCATTTTTAGACTTGCTACAGTCTTAGCATATACATTGGAATTTATAAGAGTTCGGCCGAAATAATTCACAAAAGTACATGGAGACTGTTGTTTATGTGTAAAATAAATGAAACACTATTAGAGATATCATTTTTATAATATAGATATTTAATAGATTTATTTACAACAAACACGTACGATTATATGAGGTATATTAACAAAATTTACTGTAACAACTAGGCATAGCGTTACTCGGTTACATCAGTTCATCAATATTGGTAAGAAGCATGCGTTACTTTGCGAAATTCCATGATATACTATGAAAATTAATATATTTACTAAAAGTAGGTTGGTAGGTAGTTACGTATCTCACCTATTCGGTAACTTCAAAAGTTAACTAAACAAGAAATAAATTATTCAAGGCCGCATATAGGTTATGTACCTACATTGTACCGATATAAATTGTAACATCTCCAATTAATACGGTTTCTAATTGTTTACTTTAATAAATAATTAGGTCTGCTCATTACTTTAATTATTAGTGTGATTAATATCGCAATCGACGATATATATTATTAGTGAGCAAAGGGTTATTAATAATCGCGATAGATAATAATTAGATGATCGGTATATTAATAATTTATATCGCGTTTTCGATTAAAATACAACAATGGATTCTCATTCATCTTGCTCTTGTTGGACTTTTGGTTATTGCTTTCGCTGACGGTTCTTGACTCTCAGGGCTCTGGATTAGATTCCCGAGTGCCAAGCCAAAAATTGTCCGCGTTTTTCGTCCGCTTTTATTAGGTTTTTTAATACTCCCGTGGAAACCTGGGATAAAAAAGTAGATTATGTAACTCTCCGACATTTAACTAACAGTACTTAAGCCAAAAATAAAGTTGATTAGTTTCGGGCGTGAAGGAAGGACAAGCAAACAAACACATTTTTACATTTATAATGTTATCTTTGAATCATTGAACATTGGTTCATCATATATATATTTTTAATTGTTACTTGAAAACAATTTATTAATTAAAAAATAATTATTAGCGTATTTGTGAAAAAACCTAATCAATTAAAAAAAATATCTAACCAATATGAATTTATAGTTATCAAAAGTTTGATTAGTTACCCATTTATAAAATAACTGTAACAGTAGATTACAAATATCTCGATTACTAGATGTGGATGTGTATATGCAAATAAATCATTAAATCCAACCGGTGCAGTGAAACAACTTCAGCTCCATTTATCTCTCTCCTACTACTTAAAGTGATATTTATTTCATCATATCTACCCACTACAGGCACTCCACCAATGAGAAGGGGTTAAAGCTGTATTCCACCACGCTGGCAAAGTGCGGATTGGTGGACAATTCTTCGTTGTGATATTTATTGGTATAGATTTAAATTTTAATAACAATCACAGAACAATGAATATAGAAATATTTAGTTCGCATGTATTCTACAATTTCCAGAATATTCGTAGTGCATGAAGTCTTAGCTCGTGCGTGGCAGGTAGGTATGCTAGTCAGGCAATGCTCGGCATCCAGGCTGGATGCCGGCCAGCCTGCGGCGATTATGGCCTAGGAATGCCAGCGGCGAACTATATGCAAACTAGCGTTTTGGGGCCGTCTATTTATAAAGACACTAGCGGCTCACCGCTACTTCATCGGCATATAACTTACAATAAGTACATATTTCACATACTAACATTTATATGTACTCTACATCATCGTCATAACGTCAACCAATTAAAGGCCCACTACAGAGCATGGGTCTCCTCCCACAATGAGAAGGGGTTAAGGCCACGATGTTTTTCCTTCACCGTGGTAGCAAGTGATATTTTAATGACTTAAAACGCACATGACTTGGAAAAGTAAGAGGTGCGTGCTGGGAGTGGAACTCGGCCCCCCGAAAGGGAAGTCGAGCTCCTGTCCTATACGCTGTCACCGCAACACTACTCTACGTACTCTTTTACTATTCTACACAGTGACATCTGCATATCATCATAGATGAGAAATCCTTCGAGGGGATGGGTATATCAAAAGTGCCACCTATGGGCCTACTTGAATAAAGATATTTCTGACTTTGACTTTGACTATGCTATTATAACATGATACCGGAGGTTATATTGGATATACAGTTACCTAAATTTAAACAGTATGTTAAAACACACTTAATAATTCGTGGTTACTAAGCGAATGATGAATTTCTTAAGGACATGGCTGCTTGGAGGCAGGCCTCTCCGCTCTATTCTCTAATAAAGTAATCAATTCTAAAGTTTGTTGAACTGTAAGATTATGTTGAAAAAGACAAACTGCTGAGTTTTTTCTTGTTGATGAGTCTTCCTTTAGGTCTTCTTCAATTTAATGAATTTAGAATTTGAATATGACAATAACAATAATACAATATGACCACTCCGATCCAGCGTCCGCTCTTGCTATTAACACTTCGACTCCTTTGTTTCGTAGCACGATTAATTTACGGATTTTAGCACAGGCTACAATGTATGATTGAGAATATATTATTTTATTATTTTATATTTATTTATTATATTTTTCTTATTTGTGCAATTTTGTTTATGTATTTGTATTTAGCTATTTGAATGTACGTATATAATAATTTTACACCACCTGTCTGCTCTCTCTCATCTTGTCCTAATCCAAAGGTTGCCTGGCAGAGATCGCTACTAAGCGATAAGGCCGCCTTTAGTATTCTACTTTTGTCTTTGTATTTCTATTGTTTTTTTTATTTTCCTTACTTCATTGTGGTGTACAAATAAAGAGTTAAATAAATAAATAAATGAATACGTGAAGAGAAAATGGTATAACTACCCATTTTTAATTCCATACCCAATTCTAATATGCGTACGGAGGAGTGAAATATTGGGCCAAGTTAAAGTTTATACAACAGACAAAAGGATTAGCATTGAAGAATATTACAAATTAAATATTTGTAATAACGCCATGTAAGATACATAACTCTCCAAACTTGAATCCATTTTGAAGTTGATATTTGTAAATGAGTAAACTAGCATCTAGAATGTAAGGTGCCGTAAACTAGTTACAAACTTGGTTTGCTTACCCCGCACCCACAGACCATATCGTGTGGGATACATCGCGGCATGCTAATACGTCTTGTGGACGTATTAAACATTAAACTTCAGTTATACACAAAACTCATTTCCAACACCCCCTACGACCTGACAAGCTCGCACGCCTGTTGCACAACACCCAAGACGTTTCAAGATGGTCATCTGAGTTGTCCAGTTACTCAGTAACCAAACACCCTCGGCGGCCCCTAGGAACAGCAATCACGAGCTCTAAGATTAGTTTTTTTTACAAGTAAGCTTTTGATCTACACGGCTCGCATGGGCAGGAAATATTTTAGTACTTTCTAGTAGTTATTAGCGTAGGGGGCAGGACAGGATTTTATATCCTTCCACAGTTTTCACTGGTGTATTTGTCGTGGTGATCGTTGTATGTGTTGTGGATTTTTTTAAATTTTAATTGTTAGATAAACCTGACTTTGTATGTTTCTCTTGCAGGGCATCTTTCGGCTGGCCTGCGAGCACGTGGTTCGCACGATGCGACGCGGGCGGGAGACTCTGCTGACCCTGCTAGAGGCCTTCGTGTATGACCCCCTAGTGGAGTGGGGGGGCGGCCGGCGGCGGCGCGGCGTGCGGCACGTGCGTGCTGCTCGGGCCATGCTCGCGGTTCGGGTGCGCGAGCTCAAGCACACCGCTAGCGAAGTCACGTGAGTTGTTTACTGAGGCACCTATCTCCTTTTGTGTATGACTGCTACAGGACATGCTGCCCTGGTAACATATGACCAGGCCATACTCTTGTTCAAATCTATCTGATGTACTGTATTTTTATTCCAGCTAAATAACGGCAACCAATCTTCGCTATATTCTCTAAACCATACTGTGACGCATGCACAACCCTCGCTGTCAAATCAGTTATTCTATTCAACTAAATAAAATAGTTTGCAAATCGGAAAAGGATTATAATTGGTGTACACCTTTTTTGTACATTAGTTCTGTGATATATACGCCATCTCAATAGATAAGACATCAACAACTCTACATAGAGATTGCACCGACTTGAACATCAACCAAATTACGTCATAAGTTAATATTAACTGTTAATATAACAGGCTTGAAAACAATAAATGTGATAACATTTACACCCACAGTATACCTACCGTACTAACGCGTTTGATAAACAGCTCGTCTCGGAGTTTCCGCTCCACCAACAGTCTGGTTATTGCAGACAATAATGGCCGTCGAGGAAAACATGATTCCGTATTCTCTTATTCGCACCCATTTCGGGAAGCAATAAATACAAAGGGCGTATCTTTACGAGTTGCCACTCGAGCGGGAGCACGCGTGTACGGAGATAATGCCTTGACAAGTGCTCAACACAAATATTTATAGCCTTAGTTATGACACCCGCCCAAATATGCTGGAATTTGAACCCTCCGTAACAACGATAGAACACCTTTTATGTAACTTGAAGCTTTCAAATATTGATATTTTATGTGCGCCGGCAATAAAACTATTTATAAAGTCTTTACGTAACCTTTGTTACGGTAAATATCTTAAGGTTATTTAATCTGTTGCCTGGCTATATAATATTATTACGTTATATTATATTACGTTCAAAGATTTAACAGCCCAAGAACACTTATCCGAGAGTATGTCTACGTGCGCGATCCTCCGTTTTCCTCATGTAGCTATTTATCGCCAACCTTTTAAAGTAATCGAGAAGGTCGTCCTACGCTATGTTTATCAGCACACGCTATCCATTAAAGACCTCTTTTGCCCTAACAGCGATAAGTTCTGTAACACACATGTCTTGCGCAAGAGAATGTCGTGAGCATAAAGGTGATTATTGCTGGTACTTGTATTGGTATCTGACACGTATGATTCTTCAAGTGTTACAAAATGTCCGTTAATTTTAAGATCACCGAAGTCAGCTATCATTTACAAAATGATTAAATAATAGCTTTGTCGTGTTTTCCCTGTACTCCGTATATCCATACGACTATGGATGTACTAACTGTAAATAATTTATTTTGTTGAAGAGAATTCTAATTAAAATTTCCCAGAGCACACCTTAAATTAAAACTTTACTGTGTTTATGGATAACATCCGCTTTAAATATTTACGACACCTCATCCTAATCTAAGTTTTAATTGTTGTTTTCGTTTTCGTTACGTTTTCAGAGATCAACTTTTGGCCATACTTCCCGATGTTAAACAAAGCGCAGAGAAATGGTTAGAAGAAAATGAGGAGTTTAAAAACATTGAATCAAAACTTCAATTGTGTCATCAGCAAATGGCTCTAATAAAAGAAATAGAAGCCTACGGTAACAATCTTAACAATCATCCGCTACACTCTATTTCCCAAAAGTATACTTCGTACAAACAAGCCAAGAATGCTGTCGAGGATTCTATGAAAGCCCTCGTTAAGATTCTTAAGGACTTTGATACACAAATTGAAACCTTTTCCACTACTCATGACGTCTTAAATGGGCCGCAATTGATGGCGTGGGTGCAGGAATTCTCTGGCCCGCAAGAAGAGGACGATATTCAAATATTTGAACATATAAAAGAGTTTTTAACGAATGCAGGACAGAGTTCAATGATATCCCAATGCGAACAAGCTGAACTCGAATTAAACCAAAGCCTGAAGCAGACTATTCTTCAAATTAAATCATGCCTCGATCTTCTTACGCAATATGTCGCAGTCTCCCAATATTACCCACAAAGTCAGACAGAGTATCACCGCATAGTGGTATTGCGTAAATATCTCGCCACGGCCATAGAGAGCAAGTCACCTGAAGTGTGTCGCGAAGTGTCCAATCAGGTTACAGCTCTAATCAACTCTGACTCTAATTGTGGCGATTCGCAACAAATCGTCGCTTACAACTTCCGTTTGCAACAAATAAATACTGACGCTACTGCGCATTTGAACAAATGTGTTGAAAAATTGCAACAAGAGGGTGGCCCAGAGGCGATTACTACAGCACAAGACGCTTATGCGGAGGCTAAAAACAATATCAGTAATTGGGTGCGGACAGAGGAAGGTGCTGCAGCGGTGTTAGAGAATGTCGTGATTGGAATGCTGTGCAGTTTAAATAGACGATATCTTATGCTTGAAAATGGAGCGCAAAGTGCAGGCGATTGTCTGGTAGATTTGACTTCTATGGAAGGAGAATGGTTCCTCGATGATATGAGTTCGTTATCAATGCAAGCAGTTGAGCTGCTGTCTCTTCTGCCTCTACAATCTGCATCAGTAGAAGACTCCGCTTTACCCGTTGCTGTCGAATGCGTCAGAAATGCTAACTTACTCCTAGCAGACTTGGTGGAGTTAAATTATAACTTTAGCACTATTATCCTACCTGAGGCACTCAAAAAAGTGCACTCGGAAGATCCTTCTGCATTATTAATGATAAATGAGCTGAATAACGTGATACTGACTACACCGGTGCCGTTGAATGATTTATTGGCACAACTGGAAATACACTTCAGATACCTTGTGATGGACATGGAGGTAAATATAACTTTAAATTGTCTTGCGTGTGCTAAAGAATATAAAGAATGGAAGGCCAAGGTATTCACTTATTCACTATAATACCCACAATGTTCAGGATGGCACTTAGATCTTTCATTAATTAACAGTATTATTGAAGCTAAATACCTAGTTTCTCATATTAAAGTATTCATTTTATAAAAGACATCATTAAAGCCCACCAACCTGCTTTAGAGCAGTGTTGTGGGTCTGTACTCTATAAACCTGACTTCCCAAGGAGTGAAATAAAACAACTAGACTGACTCTAATACTGTATATTAGGCTTCTCTATAATTCATATTACTTGTTACCTTCAAATGACTCTACTACCAGATGGAATGCTGTCTTCGGCAGAGAAGACCACTGGCAAGAAACTCTACCGTTGCTCTTTTATTCAATCAATTAAAACAACTTATAAACACAATTACAACATTGTCATATGTAATAACGCTAGGCCCTTTGATACAAGACATATAAGACAGGTCGAACATAACTACTATTATCACTTATAACATCAGGACTTTTGGAACAAGTTGTTTGTATAGAGCAACCTCTGCTACATAAACTGTCGGTATAAAGTTATGCTAGGGCTCCATATATGATACCTAAATAAACCAAAAGATGATATATACTTATCTGATGCAACATCAGGTACAACCATAGTACCAACTTATCTCAACACCATCACCAGTATATACGACTCTTGTTTTGCCACAACAATATTTCGTTAAGTATGTCGTTTCCATTATAAATCATCTATTCCCAATTTGTAACGTTCTATCCACAATACTTTACTTAATCTTCTATTCTCAATTCATTAATTTAAATCCGTCCTCACTTTTCTTTGCCGCCAATCTATCTTGTCAAACTCGCGTCTCCCGCCATAGATCCTATACTTTTATTTGACAGTCTACTAAAGTCCATTATTCTATTTTCAATACATTATCAATGAGTATACAAACTATGATTTGTTGATATATTTAATATAAACATCGGGTTTACCACAGATAAAGTGCTGCAATTCCCTATTTCCTAACACGTGCGTTTAACAGACTTTTGGGAGAGCAGAACAGACAACTCCACTTACCTGTGTCGCTTCTCGCTCTCTTCTTTTGAAATGTTACAACGAACAACAGCTTCGTCGCCAAGATATTTCATGAAATGTTTTGGAATTACCAATTTTGACTAAGTGTAAATTGAATTTTTATTGCAGTCTCCCGCAGCTAGTGCCCCACTCATCGCAGCAAAACTGCGGTCCAGATACGAAGCACTGCTATCCTCAACATCTGAAGCGGACAGCCAATCGGCGGGGCGCATGTTGTTGATGGGCTTCAACGGGCTGTTCGCGGCCGTGGAGCTCCGGAGCCGTGAGCTGGCGGAGCACCTGGCTGCGCCCACGCCCCCTGCGTGGAGGAAAATAGACCACATCAACGACGCCATGCGGATGTCGGTGAGTGCTGCTAGTATTGCCGAGCAATGTCAAAAATACTCTAACCATAAACTTAGTTCTACCATTGGCGGCCGGTGCGACACGGTGGGTCGAAATATATCTAGAGACGCAAAAACGACGGGGTGTTACAAGTTTGACGTGCCTCTGTGTGTGTCAAAAAAACACTAAAAACACTCCCAAGTAGGGAGTGTTTTTAGCTATGCTTGATGGATCGGTGTAAGATGGACGCCAAAACAAAGAAGCTTCACTTTTTTCACAACTCTCGCAATATGGGTTGCCTCTCGAATGAAAGGTCTTGACTAGTAGAATAATAATGTACACGATACAAACCGGGGGTTTTTTTTAAGCTTAAATATATTACTGTTATACTGAACCGTTTATTGCAGGCGGCACTGCAGAGTCCGGCGCTGCGGTCGGTCCTGGAGGACATCTTTATCGTTCGGCGCGTGCAGACCGCGGCGGAAGTGTTCTCTCTATGCGCACAGATGGCGTGCGTGTTCCGCGGCGCGCCCGCTAACGCGCCCGCCGCCCCGCCCTCTGCCATGATGCTGGACGACGCCGCACTCTGCAAGCCCGTCAGGAGGTACGCGCCATTTCCAGAACTATTACCATGTAAATGGTCCTTGAGAGGAATTTTAGGCGGGACTCCTCATACAAATGTGTACCTTTGGATAATGCTTCTAGATTTTTTTTTTTGTAAAATCAATGTCCAGTGTAGACATGTCGCTACTATTTATTTTTCTTGAAAAGCTTAATAATTAAGGAACTCTAAAACGACCAACTATTTCTACCGCTCCGCTTACCGAATAACCTGTCGGTTATAGGCAAATTAAGAGTTATTCGGCTATAGGTAATTACTTAATAGTAAGTCCTTGTTCTATAGTTAAAGATTTATTGATTATGGTATTGATTTAAAAAATAACTTAGCAAATTATAGTTTGACGAAATAATTGATGTACGCAGAAATTTTCTTATTTAAAGCGGTACAAAATTATGTTTATATAGACGTGTCACGTGACGTCATAATTTTGAATTTGGCGTTTCCCCTGTCATGGTGGATCGAAAGACGCAGTTTTATATATTTAAATAAACACCAATCTTTGTTCGAATGCAAATAAAAATACGACATTCTAGCGAGTCTTTGTGAGTTTCATGGCTGCCACGTGCGCAGGTACACGGCGGAGTACGTGTCGCGCTGCGTGCTGGGCGTGCACTCGGCGGCGCTGGCGGCGGCGCTGTGCTTGTTGCTGCGCCGCGCGCGCCTCGACCTGCACGCCGAGGTGGAGCAGAAGGAGATCGGTGAGCATGGCGGCGCCTCGCCCCTGCGCACTGCTGCAGCCCTAGTACTTTGTGCTAAGGCTGCAGCTGAGGCGATGAGTCTTTTTCGAGCTTGGTCATTTTTCACTAAATTTCCACAGTGTGCTCCTCACTGGACTGCGCGACACGCGCACGCGCAATGTGCGCACGTAAATTTCGTATTTTTCGACGGTCGAAAGACACTTTATTATTTCTTAAACTATTCAATTACTTTCAATTGCTAAATGGCATGAATTGACTTACCGTTGGTTCGAGAGGCTAACTGAAGTATTTTACATTTGAAGTCTGGTAATAATATTAAGTAGCAATAATTAATTAGAAACGGTGTCCGCCTTCGACGAGGTGAGATGAAGGAAGTGACGAATCATGCAGTAATATTGTGCGGATATGTTGAGTCGGCACGAAACGAAGGAAGTAATTGTCAACGGTATAGATATGCGTACGGGGCAGCGGGGTACCAAAGACCGTAGTTACGGTGGTCAAGTGCGTGAAATCTATAAATCTACTTAATATATTTCATACGCCTTCGAGGACACTAGGGAGAACTCTCAAGGCACTGGAGCAGCATAATGTTTCTCCTCAGTGAGAGGAGGCCCGTGTCTATGGTGTGGGGTGTCACAGGTGTGTGTGTGGTTGCGCAGGCGCATCGTGGAGCGTGTCGCTGGAGTCGCTGTGCGAGAAGGCGGCCGTGGTGGGGTCGCCGCGCTCGCGCGCGCGCGCCGGCGCACTGGCGGCCGCGCTGCAGGCGGGCCGCGCCCGCGCGCACCGCGCCGCGCTACTGAGCCGCGCCGCCGAGCGCGCCCGCGCCGCCGCGCGCGCCGCCCGCCTGCGCGCCGCGGCGCACGCGCAGCTGCACGCGGAGGTAGCCACGACGCGATAGTGATAAGCTGCTTCCTACTGCTATTAGAGATGCGAAAGTTTATATGGACGTTTGGTACTCATTTACACAAAACCTACTAAACGGATTTTGGCAACAATATAGGTTAAACATCTTTGTATGGTGTTGTATAAATTGCACGTGCTAAAAAAATATAGAAAATGGAAGGCCAAGGTATTCAGATATTCACTTCAATACCCACAATGTTCAGGATGGCACTTAGATCTTTCATTAATTAACAGTATTATTGAAGCTAAATACCTAGTTTCTTATATTAAAGTATTCATTTTATAAAAGACATCATTAAAGCCCACCAACCTGCTTTAGAGCAGTGTTGTGGGTCTGTACTCTATAAACCTGACTTCCCAAGGAGTGAAATAAAACAACTGGACTGACTCTAATACTGTATATTAAGCTTCTCTATAATTCATATTACTTGTTACCTTCAAATGACTCTACTACCAGTTCGGAATGCTGTCTTCGGCAGAGAAGACCACTGGCAAGAAACTCTACCGTTGCTCTTTTATTCAATCAATTAAAACAACTTATAAACACAATTACAACATCATCATTACAACGTCATATGTAATAACGCTAGGCCCTTTGATACAAGACATATTTTAAGACAGGTCAAACATAACTACTATTATCACTTATAACATCAGGACTTTTGGAACAAGCCGCTTGTATAGAGCAACCTCTGCTACATAAACTGTCGGTATAAAGTTGATCTAGGGCTCCATATATGATACCTAAATAAACCAAGGGATGAGATATACTTATCTGATGCAACATCAGGTACAACCATAGTACCAACAACTTTTAACGACTCCATCTCCAGTACATACGACTTGTTTCGCCACAACAATATTTCGTTAAGTGTATCGTTTCCATTATAAATCATCTCAACCCAATTTGTAACGTTCTATCCACAATACTTTACTTAATCTCCTTTTTTCAATTCATTACTTTAAATCCGTCCTAACTTTTTTTTTGCCGCCAATCTAACTTGTCAAACTCGCGTCTCCCGCCATAGATCCTATACTTTTATTTGACAGTCTACTAAAGTCCATTATTCTATTTTCAATACATTATCAATGAGTATACAAACTATTATTTGTTGATATATTTAATATAATCATCGGGTTTATCATAGATAAAGTGCTGTAATTCCTTATTTCCTAACACACGCAAATGGTGGGATTGTTACTCTCAAAGAGATCTATATCTTAGTTTTAAAATAATGATCAAGCACAACCATACACCATTTTTGGTGTGTAAGGTAGACAGACGGTACGGGGCAGGAAAGGTACTAAAGTTTAATTTTGCTAACCAACTTGTGATGAAACACTCGAAAAGAACGTTATTAATTTTGAACGCGGGTGAAGCAGCGAAACGCAACTAGTAATAATAATAAGAGAGAAGAAAAAAGTTTCCATAATGATTATGTCTGTTATAAAATGTATTAATTGCAAATGGAACGGGGAACTCCGCACGGCTGGTGCCGGTGTCGCTAGCCGGCTAGCACCTCAGGCGGCGGCTGAGCGGTGTCGTGTGCGGCAGGTGCTGAGCGGCGGCGCGGAGGCCAGCCCGCAGCTGGCGCGGCGCGCGCGCGAGCTGGGCGCGGCCGCCGAGCGCCTGGACGCCGCCGCGGCGCGCGCGCAGACACTCGTCACCGCCGCGCACCAGAGGTACCGGGGATTGTGCACTGGCACGACAACATCAACTGCCCAAGTTCCGTTTAAAAATGCTCGCCCCGGTAACTTCGTTGAGGTACCCGGTAATCCTTAGGTACCCTGGGGTGGCACCGGGAGTACTCGAAATGAAAGATGTCAAAGTCAAAAATGTCTTTGTTCAAGTAGGCCCATAGGTGGCACTTTTGATGCGTACATAAGAATTACACGGTAGTGAGATGATGGCGATAACCACATTCGTAAACTTAAAACTAAAGCTACGAGGGTTCCAAACGCGTCCCGGTCTAAGAAGAAGCCCACAACAAACTTAGCCGGGTGTTTTTTTTTTGTTATCACCATCTCACAGTCATTTTAAATTATTAGAAGAGCAACCTGGTTAGAGCAATAATTTACCCCTAAGCTTTTTTATCCATTCTATAAGCTTACGTTTAACACGAACTTTGAACTTTTTAAGAGATATCTCCAAGATGTCAATTGGTAGTTTATTGTAGAATTGTTTGCAATTTCCTTTAACCGAATTATGAATTTTATGTAACCTAGTATATTGAACTGTAAGTTTATTCTTACTTCTAATGTTTAAATTATTGCAGTCACATTTTTCTTAAATTTAGAAATGTTCTTTATGAACGTACATTAAATTTTTAAATATTTACTGACTATACACTGTCATTATTTTAAAATCGTCTCACATACATCATTGATACACCGTGTTTCACAAGCAGAGACGCGCCGAAAACTGTCGTATCGCCCAGGCGAACTATATATATACAAGTACAATCCACTTGTATCCACAAAATTCCACCTTACAAAAACAATTTACATCACAAACGGTTCAGTAATATCAAATGCAATTATTGCTACCTTTAAAGTGCATATCTGCTACACACATACTCTTCTTATATACCCATTGCATGATACATTTGCTTACAATAAAATTACTGATGACACAATAACACTAACACTAATAACAATAGGTACGTCATTTACTCCAGTATCAAAAACAATTTTTTCATACCGATTACGATTAAGTACAAGATAATGAATAATACATAAGAAATTTTATAATAACAAAATGGTGATAAAGTTTGATGTAAATTGCCATAAATACAAACAAGTTGTATAGAACGAATGTAGGCGCTCACGGTATCCTGGCTAGGATCTGCCAAGCTACTCGTGCCGCCATCCACTCATGTTCTCTTCAGTAATACAAAAAAATTCCGCAACGATACATTAGCACTGCTAGCTGATAATTTCCTCGTACATTTCTGTTTTGTTTTAATTTAAGTTTTTATTTCTGCTTTCCACTTCATTATACAGTGTTTCCTGCGTTACAACAATAATATCATTGTAAACTTGCGAACCCGCACTTGTGTTATACAGGTACGCATACCGGTTTTCCAGTAATTGGGTTTACACTACAACTTTATATTTCCCAATTTTGTAGTTCCTGAGCTTGTTTCAGTGTATAATCTGTTGGTAAACCTAATAAATAAATATATAACAAACTAGCGGTCCCTCGCGACTTGTACTGCGTATGAGTAAAACACGACTTTTTGTTACTCAAACATAAAAGTTATACATATGCTGTCGCGGACTTTTTTGTAGGCACTATCAAGCCCTACAACTTTTCTATAGAACTCAATCATATATCACTCATCGTTAAGGCAGCGTTCGTAAGGAACGTTTTAGTTCGATCGTTTATGCTGATCTGACACCTACGCAAAATTATTTTCAGTTTTCAGTATTATATATGCCTATGATACTCCACATTAACATAGCTTTCTATTGGTGAAATAATTTTGAAAATCGGTTCAGTGGATCCAGAGATTACCCCTTACAACGTGACAAACTCTTAAGCGTTACCTTTTTATAATAAATGAGATTTCTGTTGTAACGTAATAACTTTATTATTTTATATTGTTGCGCGGATAGTCGGTGATTTATATCGCGAAGCTGGTTTCACTCCGGTTTTTTACTTCGCACGACACTCGCCGGACGCCCATAAGTTCTCGTAGAAAGGACGCGTTCTATCTTTTACTCTTCTCTCTCTTCGTAGAACCGTTTTACTCTCAACAAGTTCAAAGTTTGTACAACGTGTAACAGAACTACGAAATAATCGAAGGGTACGCTCAGCTCGTTGTAGCCCAAATAAAAAATAACGCGCGCCGCCCCGCAGGGTGAAGTGGGGCGCGGGCGCCAACCCCGCGCTGCGCTCCGTGGTGCGCGCGCTGGAGGGCGGCTGGGCCGGGCGCAGCGCGTGCGCGCGCGACGTGTGCGCCGCCGCCGCCAAGCTGGCGCCGCACGCGCGCGTGGCCGCCGCGCTCAGCGCCGCGCCCGCCGCCCGCGCCGCCAAGGCCGCGCGCGCTGCCAAGGCCGCCAAGACCGTCAAAACTGCGCTCGCGCACTGGGAGAAGGTACCGCCGCGCTCACCGACACATTTCAGTGGCGTGCATAGAGGGTGTATACAGGCTATGCGGATTATATAAAATGATAAAATCTCCAGTACGAGCTATCAATAACTTAAGGATAGGCATAATACTTTTATAACTCGTACTGGATGAGTATAACTCATTTTATATCATTAGCATACCCTCTATGCACGCCACTGCCCCATTTATACTATACAGGTACATCCATTTAATCACACCTATTGAAAAACTAGCCAACTACGATTCTGACTCGCACCATTACACATAATATTTATTTTATAGTGTTTTTAGTAAATGGCTAAAGCGGCCGCAGAATTCATCATCTGTGAAAATTTTCAACTGTCTATCTAGCACGGTTCATGAGACACAGCCTGATGACAGACGAACAGACAGACGAAAGCTGAGTCTTAGTAATAGGGTCCCGTTTAAGAAAACGTTACTATATCCGAGGGTCGATTCCAGGTCAAGCTAGGAATAGCTCTCATATATCATGTGAATTTTTACTCAAATCTCAGTACCAACTCGGACTTATCAAATTAGAAGTGTTAACAGTAGTAGGGATTATTACGTCTTCTTAGTCCGTCTGTAGTCATTTAGTAATAGAAAAGGTGACTGATCATAAAGGCTACACGCAAAAAATTATGAAAATAACTGTCGTAACCACATTTCTCAGAATACCTTTGAAATCAATGTCTTATTTTACAATGGTTTTTATACCTATAATAATCGAGTAATCGAGTAAGTAGTATATATAGATGCGGCTTCCCAGTTCAACTCGTGACTGATAATGGCAGTCATTCTATTTACTGTAATATAGACCATCACGGTCCTTCCAATTGGTTGCAGGCGTGCACGTTAGCGCAGAAATACTCCCTGGAGGTATCGCCCACGGAGGAGTCCCTCATGGATATGCTGCACCCAGAAGGAAACATCGACACGCAATGGGTACGTCTCTAGTTTCGGTTATTTTCACAATCGAACTTGTTTCTAGTCCGAGCTCGGGTAGGAGTCTACCGTTGCGCAGCGTGTGTTGGGGCTCGTAACTACCATTATTTCAATAAGAGATAATGGTGTCATAAAGACTTCTTCCTGTACTAAGAGAAAGAAGTGATACATAGTGAATCCACTATGCCGTTTAACGGAGACATGAATGCCTGGAGTGGTTAGATGAAGTTGAATATGCTATGATGTATTGAATGATGAGGTGATGGAGACATGATGTTGATAATGGGATCTAGTGGATATCTAGATCCTATTTTCATGCCATTGAACTCGTTGCTTTTGACTCTTTAAAAGTCTCGAGTTATTATGGGACAACAAGGTGGGTGATTTAAAAAATTATGAATCCTTACGGAGAGAACTTTAATAGGACCCAGTTGGTTTAGTTACACAACGCACAGTTAACATCGACCGTTGAATTCCCATTATATTATGGTGTACGTGCCGTGAAGACCATTGTCGGCAAAACGCCGTGTTTGGTTTGTCTGTTCGTGTCACACGTGTCGGTATCCGGCAGGTGGGCAACGTGTCGGCGCTGGTGCGCGAGACGGCCAGCACGATGAAGGAGACCCGCGTGGCGGCGCTGGCCCGCCTGGAGCAGGCCGCCGGCTCGCTGCGCGGCGCCGCCGACCGCCTGGCCAACGCGGCGCTGGCGCGCGACTGCCTGCTGGCCGAGCTCAAGGCGCCGCTACAGGCGCTCTTGCAGCTCAACGACGTGAGTGCCACTAAACCTAGGAACCGCTTCCGTCGCACACCTAATGGTTTAGATCATAATATAACAACTCTTAAGTAAGGCGCCATCTAAAGATACGTAACCGATTCGCCAGTGCATTATGTAACCTTAAGTCCATATGAAAAATGAAAAGTATGATAATATATCACAGTGTGTATACAAAGTTCGTCCATAAATTTCTTATTTTTTTTTCTTCACTTGAATCATTTCGTCTAATACTACTTTGACTACATTTCAAAATTAACGAATGACGTTCAATAATAATTTTGCATTCATTTGTCACAGACCCTGGGATGAGCTACCTCCTTTTCCATTCCTTAAGCTTTGTTTCGAAGTAAAAGAGCATTGCATTTTGGTATTACACGTCAGATATTATATAAAGCACAACAGATTATCACAAGACTATTGCCGGCCGCTGCTCGCATGCATTTGGCCGGTGCAGCAATTTCGATTATTTAATGCTGATATTTCCAAGCATATTCGCGGAAGGAAATCTTCGCTGACCTCGCAAACGGCGCGTGCGCAGGGCGACAACCCGGCGCAGCAGTTCTCGGCGCTGTGGCGCGGCGTGTCGGAGCACATCGAGTGCATCTCGGGCGAGCCCGACGCGGAGGCGCGCGTGCGGGCGGCCGCGCGCGCCGCGCGCTCGCTGCACGCCGACCTGCCGCGCCTGCTGCGCCTGCTGCTCGAGTGAGTCGCGCACTACGCGCCCGTCGGGGTCGCGTACGGAGACACCCGAACGTCGCTGTTAACCTTCCAAATTAAAATCCAGAATATCTTTATTCACGCTGGCCTATCACGGGCGCTTATGAAGCGCTCATACATATATAAATAAATATACTAAAATACACACATCGTCATATAGCCCCGGAGTAAGCGTAGCTTGTGTTATGGGTACTGAGTTGACTGGTGAATAATTTCAAGAATAATATACATATATACTTATAATATACAGATAAACATCCAGACACCGAAATACATTCATGTTCATCACAGAAACATTTTCCAGTTGTGGGAATCGAACCCGCGGCCTTGGACTCGGGAAGCGGGGTCACCGCCCACTGTCAATATGTTTGCATAATTGTAAGGGAATGGTGATAGATTCGTTCGCCAACTTAAACCTAAAGCTAGGAGGGTTCCAAACGCGCCCTGGTCTAAGAAGAGCCCACAGCAAACTTAGCCGGGTAAATTATTTTTTTTGTTATCACCATCTCACAGTAAATAAATATTAAGCTATGAAGTAAGAGAAATTTTTCACCCAAAGTTTTTTTTATCGTTCAAGTAATCCTTAACATTATAACAGGATTTTTCTGTAAGCTTACGTTTTACATAGACTTTGAACTTATTGAGAGACATCTCAAAGGTTTCATTCGGTAATTTGTTATAAAATAATATACGATTGCCCTTGAATGAATTAAAATTTTATGTAGCCTTGTAAACTGCACAACGAGTTTATTATTGCTTCAAATATTTATAGTGTTACAGTCCATTTTCTTTTTAAATTTTGTTACATTGCTATGGACATAAATTAAATTATCAAATATGTACTGCCTATGCACCTTCAATATTTTAACTTCTTTAAATGTATCCCTTACTGATTCAAAATGGATGTTTATTTTATCATCATCATTATCAACAGTCCATAACACTCCACTGGCGGCCTAAAGGTCTCTCCAAAAGGGGGGGGGGGGGGGGGTTTGCCCACTATCACCAAGCTAATTGGTAACACCCACAGGGGGGTGGTGACTACTGTGTTCTGATCTACCGTCATCAAACGGCACATTAATCAATACGTTATATAAATTAAGCATAATTTGCTACACTCTGCTGAAAGCAGGAGAATCTGTATGGCTAATTTATAATTTTCAATCCTTATAAGTACTCCACACCAAACAGATCTTCGGCAATGGACCCTCTACGCACTTTTCGCTCCGCCACCGGAGCACCCTCGTGAGATGTTGACTTTACGATGAATAATTGTTAAGTCCATGTGACTTCTCCTTTTTGCGGATAGCAAATTAGGCTTAATTTTCATATATTATGGAATTCCGCAAAGTAACGCCTGCTTCTATCCAATATTTAATCAATGTGTTGAACATATTCCAGTCTCCCGGGCGGCTCGGCGGACACCAACCGCAAGCTGATGAGACAAGCCGCGCTCTCTAGAGCGACTACGAGACACGGTACGTCATGAGCGGTAGCCCAATCGCAAGGCTGGCCTTCTCACTCGTAGGAATCAAAATCACATTTAAAATTTTATACATCTTAATATGCTGTAAGCAACGGAATTGATTCTGTTAAAATTTACATTTTTTTCATTTTCTAGACAAAGGATACAATACAGCTGGTATTGTTTGCATGGAAAATTACGTATGTTTGTGTGCCTGTTCCAGTGGGAGAGCAACGAAGTGCCACCGGTGCGGGAGTGTGGAAGCGGGTGCGCCTCAAGCTGGAGGGCCGTGACCCCCCCGCGCGTAGACCACAGCCTCAAGACCAGGTATACTGGACTATTGGGTCTTATGCAAAATAACTACTGTTACCACATCACTTAACTATTTGTTTTTAGTTCTTATAATATAGCTTAAAATGTTGACTAAAAATTATATAATGTAAATAGTCCTAATATTTTTTTCTACTACTTTTTGTAAATTATATTGGCATAATTTTATTAGTATTTATTTTAGATTAAATATTAAGTTTCCTCAAGAATCGTGCTATCAAATGATAAATCCGACGTCTGCAACTATTTCGGAGTTAGACTTTTAAGCTCTATTATCTAGATGTTCGAGTAGTTAAATATGTCCTTACCAAAAATTCACACATACAATTTAAAATGCAAAATGAAGTGATATATTCATGAACTGATTTGTAGGTGGACTACATAATAACGGAAGCGATGAGCGCAGAGAACCTGTGCCTGATGTACGAGGGTTGGATGGCGTGGGTCTGAGCGCGGCCGCGGCCCTCCCGGCCCTCCGGCCCACGGCCCACGCCCCCGGCAAGCGGGGCCGCCCGCGCCCCTCGGCCCGCGCGCCCCCGCCGCCCCCGGCCCGCCCGGCGCCCGCGGCCCGGGCGGACTCTCCGACGATGACGGCAGAAAGTATCGACTTTGCGCCCATTACTTGGTCACTCGGCTCGGCCGCCGTCAGACAACGACACAAATATGTATCGCGTTAGCACGTAAAGGGCTACACGTCGCGACTTGCTGACAACTTGTAGCTTGTAGCCCAGCAATGTTGAGTTGCGTGGGTGCGTCTACAGATTGCCGAAATACGAGCGCCTATAGACGAAGTATCTTGATGTAGACGCAACTTTAGAATGATGCGTAGATGCGCTTGTGCGGAAACGTGCGAGTGTCTGAGATTTACTATAAGATCTCTTATATTACATCTACTTTTTATTATGAGTAAATACAGCTATCTCCCTCTAATGTACGGTCTATTCATCGTGCAATCATTTATGTAGTAAACCCCCTTCTACTTCCTATTTAATTCAGGCTACAACCCTGTTATATAAAAAAAGTCCAAAATTTTAATAACTTGAAATTCAAAATGTTTAAATAGCAGTACGGAATTTCGATTAAAGTATAGAATATAACAGTTTTCAACGTAACCTAAACGGAAAAGAAGACCGCAGACGGCAGGCCGAAGTATTTAGTGTTAGATTTATTGTTTTATTAGTACGGCTTACGAAATATATTACTCTATGTAGCAGCGATATCTACCGACGAACGTGTAGATCGTAGGCGTTGGAAAATTGTGGACAAGATACTATTAAATTAAAAAAAAAATGCTTTCTCTTGATATTGACTAAAAAAAACTCCACAATTTTTGATAGAATTTTCAATATTCGACTTCATTGTATTGTAACGCGGTGATCAGAACACCGTGTCCATTGTATCCTGACGACGAGTGAATGTTATAGTAAACTTAATAGTATATTAACACTATGGCATATGTATTCACGCGTATTTTAATGTTATCATATTTAGACGAGAGCTTATTTTCTGTTATTCCATTGGTCGCAGTTCAAGAGGTTTGGGGTTTCTGAATTCACCAGAACATTACCCTGGATTACATTAGGGATCGGGGTGTTAAATTTTATTTACTTTCGATTACTTTTTTACCATCTATCTGAATTTCTTTATCTCTTGGCAAAATAGGTATAATCTTCGGAATGCTTTTACTTTACTAAAAACATAAATTAAAAAAAAGATTGTATGACGCAACAGAGTGGCGGTCACTTCATATATCACTGACTCTCCTAAAAAATATACTATGGATGTAGGAGGATGTTTCTACCACTCGATGCCAACTTCCTGGTTCATCCCTACCCAGGTATGAAATTGTGTAACGCCACCGACAGAATCGAAAAAACCCATGATTTTTATTTACAGTTAAGAAAATTAAGATTATTTACAAAAAAACAATAAATTATTTACGAGTTCAATGAATTTTTAATATACAATTATTTATAATCAAACACAAATGAATCCCGCAATATTTTGAAAGTATGAAGCGATATCGAGGGATTGTTTTCCCCGAATAAAAGTCTTAAATGACACGGTTCTGTAATTATAACTTATATAAAATCAAATTAGTGTATCACATAGAAAGTACCTATCATGAAATTATCTTTATTTATCTTTTTATTTAATACCTAAGCATAGCACGGTCAAGCTAAATTGCACCTTAACTCTGCGCGCTAGGGTTTATTATTTATCATACGCCTCTGCATAATCACAACACACAACAAGGACGATGTTATTCAGTTTTGTAGTGATGTTTAACAAACAGACTATATAATATCATGAAGCCCACTTTATAAATAGTAGTAGTAGATCTTTTTGTGGCAGAGCTCATCCGAGGAAGTACTACCGCCATGCTTATTTCTGCCGTTAAGGGCGTGGTTGCCGGTGGCCACATGATGGATTTAATTTGTCTTTCGAGGGGCAGAGTTCGAATCCCAGCATGCACCTGTAACTTTCAAGTTATGTGCGTTTTATGCAATTAAAATATCACTTGCTTCAACGCTGAAGGAAAACATCGTGAGGAAACCTGCATGTTCTCAAAAGCGTGTGGAGTCCACCAATCCGCACTGGGCCAGCGTATAAACCTTTCTCATTGTGAGAGGATGTAATGGGTTGATATGATGATGATGGATTTTCTCCGATATCTCATAATTACATATACAGAAAATCCAAAATTCAAAAAATTCAAAATTCAAAATTCATTTATTTCCAAAAGTAATTTTATCACTTCGAAATAAGGACGCTCTAGTTCTCAGAAAAACACCCTTCCTCTTGTTCTTATCCCACGTTGCGTTGCTGGTGCGGTCAGCACAACATGTATTCTTCAAGCGTGAAGACATACTTGTTATTGTTTTTGCTTATTTTTTACTACCGACCGCCAGTATAAAATAAAGACGCGACCTATAAATCGCGTCACGAGTCAACCGATCTAAATACCAGGCTCCACTGAGTTCGACAGTGTCATGAATTACAGATAAGGAATAATGGAAGCTTTGAGTTTTTCATTATTCTAACATTTAATATTTTATTGAATAAACTATTTAATAACAGAATTTATTCCAATGATGTACCGAAAATAAGCTCTTCTTATAATTATATATGCATTCAATTCTAGATGTGCTTGTTGTATGAAAGTTGACAGGTAGGAGCAAATAAAATGTAATCCTTACGTATATATATACTACTAGATGTGTGTTTGGCAGGGAGTGTATTGTAATCACTTTATACATACTACTATATTTCATCTAACTTTAAAGAATTTAAAGTTATATACATATGCACGGACTAAAATCGTAGACATAAAATGAGCCGTAAATTAACCATGGCCAGAGAAGCCGATTTCAAAAAACCTATAGCTTGGAAACTATCTTGTATAAAACTGGCTTCGTTCATTTCCTTTGGTCTGTGTAACACCTAAATTAATAGTTTTAGAAAAAATGTGTGTAAAAGCATACGATGTCATACTTCGCCGGGTTATATTCATAAGATTGCAATTACACATTTCAAAGTAGTGGTAGCGAAATAAGTTTCCCAAATCTATAGATTTTTCTAACTGTGCAGCGCGTTGGGGAGTCATCCATTTCGGCTCCCAACAAAAAGTCTAGACAAGCCAAAGGGCTCTCGACTATCGACAAACATTGACCTATTAAAAAAGTCCTAAACGAAAGAAGTTCTATAAATACGAACATTACTTCCAATACACATGTTGCCCCATTTCCCCAGCATTTCAATCAATTGTCCTTGAACGCACATTTACTTCCGAAACACTTTCCGCAGCTTGATCTAATTACCATTTGTTCTGTGGCTTATTTGCATATACTTGCGGCTTAACCGAAACACCTGAGACATAATTCATGCTGCCTGTCGTTGGCCATTCCTTTTTTTCTTGTGCAACGATAACTATCTAATTGTTCCCTATGTACCTAAATGTTTTTAGATTCAACAGTGCTTGCAATCAACTGGTCTGTGAACGTATGCACGCACGCCACTTGCACAGTTGTAGAACAAACGATTTAGGGAATTCCTTCGATTTCTCAATGGTCTTGACCATGTCGAAATCCTTTAAAAATATCTAGATGTTGATGAAGTTAACTTGATATAGGTATATATCAGTACATAGAAGTTAGTTGCAGTAAGCAAATATTTCTCTAGCCACATTTAGCTATTGACGCGGTTCATAGTTGGTTTAAATGTTGATGAATAAATTAGACATCTTTTAATCTGTTTGTCATACACGTAAATGAATCACTTGATAATAATGCCTAATAAGCTGCGAAAAATGTTTAGACATAGTATACAATAGTTTAAAAATAGAAATAAATGTTTTTGTTCTTCATTATTATTCAATAGTTAGTAAAAAAAATACATTCCCTTGTATGTTTGTGTCGCTTCATATAATATTATAATAATAAATGGTGTATGTCAGTTTGTTGTTTTATTTACAAACATACCTATCCTTTTTAATAGTTTGATTTCCAATTGGGCGATTGACTTGTATAAGTTGATTTAGAAAAGATGGAATTCATACTGTAAGTAATTTAAACCGTAGCCACGCAACTTATGCGTTTTGTGATGTCCAATTGTGTCACTTATGAAAATTAAGCTTAATTTGCTATACTCCGCGAAAATCAGAAGAATCTGTATGGTGTAATTTCTTCAATCCTTATACTCCACACCAAACAGATCTTAGGCAATGTACCCTCTACGCACGTTTCTCTCCAAAACCGGTGCATCCTCAGGAGATGATGACTTTACAGTGTTAACAAGTATTCAGTACTTATTGAGATGTTGACAATTATTCAGGTTAACTTTCATAATATATCATGGAATTCCGCAAAGAAACTCCTGCTTCTATACAATAATTGTGTCAATTCTTCATAAGTTCCTGGAACTATTTCTCGCCGTACTGTCGCGTTTCTACAGTAAGCGCCCTTAGACATATCTTCATAGCACTCCACTTTGCTTATGGAGGAATATCAGATGAATGAAATAAAACATGAATTATATAATATTTTTGTATTTTATAAATAAAAGTCGTACTGTGGCAATAAACACTTGAGTAATTTTAATATTTTTTAGATAAGTGCAGTAAGGCCAGAGACAAATCTAACGAACTGAAAGTCGCCAGCAAAATTTCGCTTCATCACTGAAATGTAAAACAAAAATTCCATTAGGACACTTTAAGGTCCTCAAAGCTCAAGGAGTGTAGAAATCAATTGCAGAGTGCCAAGTGTGAAATTTACTACCAAGCTTAATTATATTTTAATCGCGTGAAAATCAACTGCGACCTTAATGATATCGAAGGAGCGTCATCTAGTGACCATACTGGGAAACCCTTCTGTCACTTTGTCTTAATTACCTTTTACTCGATCGATTAAGTAAATGTAGGTAGAATATCTCACAATTTGTACTCAAGTTCTACAGTATCAATGCATACTTTTTAGTTTGCAACCTTGACCCCTTACGCGAAAATAAAAAAAAACCAAAATATTATACAACAAATAATGGTATCCACAAAAAAATTTAATCGGGTTTTTCCCCTAGGTTTGTCCCTGGCCTTATTTATATTAGATATGACAAAAATCTTATATACATTAAATTCGAATGTTATAACACACTTGTGAGTAAGAAATTTGCGACGTCAAACATGCGAGTATTTGTATAAAGGGATAAAGCCCGACTAAAATAAAAAAGCTGTTCTGGTTGAGTCACATTTGCATGACATTTGACAGGTAAGAGTATACAAAAAAAAGTAGGAGCCAACAAAACTAAAATAATGTAGTCGTTGCGTTTTGTTGCGTGTACGCAAGATGTGGAACCTTAAATTCAGACGCGCGGCTTCAGATCTGCAGCAGCGAGGTAAATTACTGTCATGAATTTGACTTAGAATACAGCATTTGTGGAATTAAGTTTCTGGAATAAATTATGGTTAAAGAATAAGTTTTTTATGTTATTTCGCGTGAATATTTTCTTACTCACGATTGTATTATTAACAAAACACGGTCCTGAAACGAAACCCAAACTGCTTAATCGATTGCTTTAAATATGCTCGTATTTTCTTAATTAGACTATTTGTAACCAATTCGATATATTTGTTTAATTTTTATTTCTCTATTGCGTATTTATCATGTTGAATTTTTGTGACATCATATATAGCAAAGCTTATGACACGTTTTTTTTATAAAATCTAATAAGTATTTATTTATGCGTACGGGAAAATTATGTATTTTCCCGTACTAACAAAAATAAAACTTCTAAAATGCATCCTTACCCCATTCGTGGTCTTGTACAAACTTAATGTAACCTCCCAATTTATAAAATATCTAATAATTATATAATTTACTATATCACAATAAAGGCTATTTACATCAAACGCATCGTGCATATTATTATAAGCAACTAATAATTTTCATTGTATAGGAAGAAATTAACAAACAAATATATATTAGGCATAGATTTTTATGACAAGTATTAATTATACAAATAGCTCTTTAATTATTCGTATAATTTATTTTTTAAAGCGTTCCCCAAGCAAGGGAGCGATGCTGGTACGGCCCCCTCGGCCCGCTCGGCCCGGCTGCACGGTCAGTAGCTGATTTAGGTTTCAATAACTTCATGATCCCCTGGTTTAGACACAGAAGAAGAGCTCTCGATTATTTTAGCTTTGTAAAAATTAGCTAAGTAATACAACCCCTTTTCTATTTTCCACTGTTTTGGGAACGCTTTGCTCTATCTACGACCTTATCATCTAAAATGTAATTTAACAAAGTTTCCACTGTTAGCTATTTGAAACAAATAAATGGCATTTACAGTTTTACGTTTGTGTCTAATGTTGGTATAATTTTAGATTTCTATGGCTAAGTCGATATTCATTAAATCATATTTATTAACATATTTGGTTTCTAAATAATGCGATTATATAAAGTTATTAAAGTTAGTTTTAATAAGTAATATTTTTGTAAGTACATTAATAAAATTATTTATTTAAATAGAATACGTAAATGATATTTCGTTTTCATCGTAATCACGTTAGAGGAACCACAGTATGATTTAAAATAACTAATATCTCCGAAGAATATTATATTTATTCCTATATATTACTTTGTCATGAGTGATGAGAATAGGTAGCGAGTAAAAGTTGGAGAGGTTACTTGCAAACTTTAGCTATATGTATATTGTATACATACAACGTGTAAATGAAAACAGAAATAATACTTCATAAGCTTTGGAGGAAAATTATGTAATGTCTCTCAGACTTATCTGTGAAACCGAAAACCTAGTTTCTAACAGTTTAGTGAACCATTGCCATAGTTTATACTGAAAGAAATCAGATACAGCCGTAACATCATTTGCAAAATTAAAATCATGTGACTCCTGTCACTTTATTAGGTACACATCGCGTAGCCTAGGTACTATGCGCGTGTCGGGCTTTCATCTTCTATAGGGTTGTCATAAGTATCCACTTAGAATATTTTGAATTAGTTTGTATGGAAAAAATATGATTTTATGCTTCTACTTTTGATTTAATATTTTTACAGGGCTTTCCCTGTGTGTGTATGAAACATACTTATGCATCCCTCAATTTTATTTTGTACTTCTTTTACACGTTGTATATAAAAATATTTTTAAACCCCACTTATTCTGATCATTGAATATCAATTTACCATAACTTATTGCGTAGTAATCGTGTATACACATTGTTAGTACATGCGACCCGCCATTTTAACCGGCAATAAGGTAAACTGTTGAAAATATCTATTTCGAATATCTATACTGCTTCATGTGTAAACACGAAACTATATCAACGTTGCCTCATTTTTTATTTATTCGTGTAGCATACGTAGGAATCTAGATATATTAAAAAATATAATAAAATATCCATGACTATTTTATTATATTTTAAATGGTGTGATAAAAAATATTCAAAGCCATATTATATGCGTTGAATTCATAAGTAATGTAGGTAGTTTTCTTTCAGTAAAAGTGTTTAATATAATCTACATCGCTAGCTGGAAAGGGGGTATAGGACAAAAAATGTAATAAACTATATTTAGAGATATTGAATTGAATTATTATAATTCAGTTTTCATATAAAAGTAACTTGACTGTGACGACATGATCTCGCGTGTGCGCGTATGACCTTGTTTTAGTATTATTTAGGACCCATAGCATTTTTGCTGTTGCAATAGTACGACGAGACCCCATTTGATATATAATGGTTGTCACTGCTTATTTTTATAAACGTATTGATCCCATTTAGTAGTTATTGGATAAAAGTGTTTAATGAATATTATAATACTCCATCAGACCCCCTTCACAACTAGCCTTGTCAAATTAGATTCTTATAAGGTGTCACTCGTGGGTACATCCGGCTCGTTTAGACAGTTTGTTACGCTACACTCGCAGCTAACTTCCGCGACGACACAAAGTTTCAATCGGACTGTAATCTTACCATATTTTATCACTAATTGAAACTAAAGCCGAAACTTCACGTCACACTTGTGGTCACAAAATAACACTTAAAACGTTCCACCAATGAGATTGTGACGTGTTATTAATATCTACCAGTTAGGTCATTCAAAAATCGAACGTGACGAATTATTCTATAAAAAAAAAAAAAAAAACAGTTGAACGTTCTGAATCGCGCTTCGTCTTTACAGTCTTTATTAAATTTATTTATTGTATTTGACCAATTTTTTTTACACTGACATTGTCCTCAGTAGTTGAAAGCTCCAATGTTGAATCTTGTGAAGTGAGATGAAGCTCCAATGTTTTTGCATCTCGTGCTGTTATTTCCTCGATAACCTCAGAATTCTAGGTTTGTACCAAATGCTTTGCTTATGGCTCAATCTAAGATTACTTCGCGTGCCCCAACTTCCCCCGTACTTCACTTTTGCTCGCAAGTTATTCCTTTCTGCACGGCAGGTGGGCCACCAGTCCACTGAGCCCCGAAAAAGACATGCCGCTAAGTGATCTGGCGTTCCGGTACGATGTTGCGTAGCAACCGATTAGATTAGGGGTATCATCATTTCAGCCTGCGGACGTCTACTGCCGAGCATAGTAATTTCCCAAGAAGCGCTGCTACACCCGGTCCTCAGCCTTCCTCATCCATCCGCTCCCATCATTCTCTTGATGCCGTCGTTCCATCGTGCTTCAGGGCGTGTCACACTACGCTTGCTTGCTCGAGGTGGACACAGCGACCACGATTAGAGAAATGTGTTTAATGTACCACAACTTTAACAGGTTAGGCGGCATCTTACACTGCATTGTCACTAGCCCAGCAGGTGAGATTGCAGTCCAGGGTTATCTTAAATAAAAATAATGAACGTCCGTTTTCACTAACAATGGAAAACGAAACGCTAAATAAAAAAGGCATTTACATACATTTACAATTCACAAATCGATTTTCACTAGTCTAGAATCATAGACTAGTGAATTTACCTTTCTATGATTCTAGGAGCCATAGAATTGTTGGTGCCAAAATACCGATTTTGTGTTTGTATCATATTTTCATTTTTCGTATGGAATCTCAAGGTTAGAAGTTATACTCTTTTGGCGTAACGAGATAAAAATTTAAAATCTTTTCAAAACATTAATCTTTCGCCTCATTTTACGTTTGTAGAAAAAGGTACATACATTACATACATTGAAAGTTACATACATACATACATAGTATTATAACGCAATATCAGTTAGTTAAATAAAGTTTATTTAAATATCACAAAAAAAAGATATATTTATATAATTAAAGAAATTGACATAATAAACATAATTACATTAGTAATACTATTAAGACTCATTATCGGACAACCAACATTAAAATTAAAACCCGAATGCGCCCGCAGACGTTGACAATTGAAAGTGTGCACACTGTCAAAACTTATAGTTAACTTCAGGGTGTCGGTTTTTTGTGGCGGTGCGCGCATCGTAAAAATTTACCCTCAACATTTTTCCCTAACGCGCCAAAAGAAGTATAACTACCAAAAGAACGAATTTATACTTTTTTCATCTGTCAAGTGTCCCAAGAACTTCACGATCCGCCTTGTTTTCCCTAGGAGTCGTGTGTAGACGGGGCCCGGGCGCTACCGCGGCGCGGCCTGGCGCAGCGCCAGCAGGTCGTGCAGCTGCGCCTTGTAGAGCTGCGTGACGTCATGCAGGTCGAGGCGCAGCTCGTGCAGCTGCTCCTCCTTCTCGCCGTACATCTGCAGCAGCGCGTCGTACTGCTCCTGCAGGCTCTGCAACACCACACGCCGGCGACGCTCCAGAGAGGATACGAACACGCGATGTCACAGGATCCGTTACATCATCCCTTCTCAATAGAAGTAAATGGAATAGAACTACTTTATTTGCTAGAATGTGCTACATGTTTCGATGTTACAATAATTCATAATAATAATTATAAATATAAATATTACGACAATACACACATCGCCATCTAGCGCCAAATTAAGCGTAGCTTGTGTTATGGGTACTAAGATGACTGATGAATATTTTTATTATTAATATACATATAAATACATTTTTAAATAAACACCCAGACACTGAAAAAAATTAATATTCAAACATTTTCCAGTTGTGGGGATCGAAATAATCATTTATGACTCCCAAACACTCAACTAATTTGATAGTATGCAAAATTCAAATTTAGACATTTAGACAAACATATATATAATTTTTTAATTTATATATTTTATTCAGATTATAAACTATATGATTACACAAAACTGCGCAAATGTTTTCACACAGACAGACAATTTTTTACTGCTCATGCTGCTGTATGAATTTCAAAAAAAATTTCATTCACGCACGAGGCCGGCTGAACGCCGCGCCTTAAAAAAAAAGTAGGTTGTTCAAATCCCCGCCATTTTTCATCAATACTTTTAAGGTTATGTTTACAAAAAAAATAGCGGTTCAAATTTTGACAGCACACCGCCAGGTATTTTCAAATTATAATTATATTTTTCGAATTCCATAGATAAATGAGAATAGTGAAGTGGCAAATATAGACATTCCGCCAAGTACATCGAAATCGGAACCTTTCAACATTTTAGAACATATTCTAGTGTGTTCAAATAATTGCATTATACACAATAAATAATTACTACTACAATAAATAATTCTTGCATTGATAGGTAATTCTTAGTTTATTTGTATATACTAAATAATGGGTGATATTATCATTAAAACAGCCAGTCCTGGTAGACTGGCTGTTTTAATGATAACAGTAAGCTAACTGTTTGAGAATCTTTTCGACGTTTCATGTTATGGGAGTAGATAAAGTCTTGTATGTTACTGATGATAATTATTAGATATTAAATACTGAAATTAGTAACTGCCGTTTTATATCCGTCTTATAGCGACTGTAGCGCCATCTAGTAGGTCCATATTACAATGAGACGTGAAACGAGAAACAATAAGTGTTTTTACCGTCTTTGTGGAACTACCAATTTTATAGTTCATTATAAATTAAACCTTTGATAATCGTTCAATTTTTAAATTACATGACATGTATGAGTTTACTTTGTAATTTATTTGGCCGCTAAACCACGACAGATTTGCAATTTCGATTTATCTCGAAGAAGGTTGTCAAAATACTGCATAAATTTCAAAGCATGTTTGAGAAATAGAATAATAGCAATAAACTGATTAAAGTTGTCGCTGATGGCTATAAACAACATATACCGAATGGCAAACAACGGCCGGCAAGGTTCGTTAAATGGTGCCAGCAGCGCCGCTAGTGAAGTGAATAGCTTCAGTTTAGCTTTAGATGGGTAGGCGGTAAGCAAACGGCGTATCCGCCAGAGGTTTATAGCGTGTGTGATTGGAAGCGAGAAGTCTACCTGGTAGTCCTGCAGCTTGGCCTGCAGGTCTGCCAGGCGGTCGTTGGTGCGCGCGCGCTCCTCGCGCATGGCGGCCAGCGCGGCGGACAGGCCGCGTCGCTCGCCCTCTTTGCGGGTCAGCGCCGCCAGCGCGTCCTCCACGCCCGCCGCCGACAGCGCGCCGGCGCCCGCGCCCGCACCCGCACCCGCACCCTCCTCCTGCGGACACACTTTTGCGATCAGCATTTCTCACCCATTAGCTGTTTCATATGATATTCGTT
Source organism: Pararge aegeria (assembly GCF_905163445.1). Taxonomy (NCBI): domain Eukaryota; kingdom Metazoa; phylum Arthropoda; class Insecta; order Lepidoptera; family Nymphalidae; genus Pararge; species Pararge aegeria. Next base: position 17,130,256 of record NC_053195.1, read on the forward strand.
TTATTTTATAGTATTAATGGTACCAACAAACTATATTAATTTAGCTAAAAATTAACACAACCTAATTAATTAAGAGTATCATTGCGAGTCGAAATTACAGGAAGAAATACTTTTGGAGCAATAATTCCTTTGACTCAACGCAACGCAATCTAATTGAATAATAAAATATATATCTTAAACTGGACAAATCAGATTTAAAATTGTCTAAAATCGTAACTTTTTTTTTTGAATGTGTAACCAACGAAGAGGACCTCTTATCAACTCTTTTTGTTTACCTTAACTTCGAGGAAATTTTTGTTTGTTTGTCCTTCTTTCACGACCTAACTTAGCACTTTAACTTGATTTCTGACATAGAGTTAAGTAACATAAGGTTCTTGTTATTCCAGGAAAACACACGGTTCCGTTCGTGGGATTTTTAAAAATTGAACAAAGCGGGTAAAAAATCGGGTTTCCAATTTTTTTTGCAATTTATTCAGCATTCCAGGAATCGCCGAGTTCCATCATAAATGAAATCTGTTTTTACCTACACTTAGAAGAAATAAAAATTTAAATTTTAACTTCCGTATTTTGATTTTTCGGTCTTGCCTTATACCACATCCACGGTACAGGGGAGAAACAATACGCACCGTTTGCCAAAACGAAGTGGAGAATGAGTCTGACGCGATAGACTGGGAGGGGGACACGTCTCCACGTGTGGATACTTGTTCCTGGAACACAAAATCGTTTTTCACCATACTAACGGGTAAAGATACGAAACAAAATAAAAGCAAAATCTCCTTAGGTAAATATCATAGAAACCATAACACAAAAGATAAGTAAATTATTGTAAGACCGGTATGATGAAAACCCATGGAATAAAAACTCCAATTTTGCGCGTTAAAAAGTATCAAAATATTTTGTTATGAGTCGCTGAACATTAAAGATCTAATAATGTTATAATAAAACTGTTACAAACAAACTGGAAAAGTGCGAAACAAATATTTGAATGTTAACTTTTAGTTCCTCATAATATAATATACATATAGTAGCACATTGAACTCATGTAAAAATTTTTTGTAATTATAAAATAACTTAGACGAATTTAATTTACTCAGTTTTTGGCATTGGGAGTTGAAGGCAATCGTCAAAGCTTAGTTGTTTGCTGGTTATGCCTTTTTTTTGAGAAGAGAAATTTGAAGTCATTTTGAAAGAATGAATTAATGTTGGATGAGTACTTGTAATATAGCGTTCCGTTTCCTCTCAGTCTCTAAAATACTTTGACATTCGGCTAGTTGTGTTTCTATCTCGCTCACTCTCGCCTTGAGCGCCGTTATTTCTGTCTCGGATTCTTGCTTCAAGCTCTCCATCTCGTTGCTCTTGCTGAAACAATATTTTCATAATTATAGATTCTTGACTGATTCTCTAATACTATTTTCAATGTATATTAATAACTTCTTTAGGCGCGTTGAGCATTTTTTGGGTGAACAACGATCATGGAATTCACGGTATCGTCACCGTACGCTTCACATGAGCTATATGTGTACTGTGTATATTAGGCTGGCCCCAAAAAATTAAGTTTAAATATTATTCTATATTCAGAAGCAGGTCTAAAAGATATATATATAAAGTACTGGTCTTGGAAACTTTAAAAAATTTGGAGCAATCTTTCAATATTAAAATTTCGACTTGAGATTTTCAGGATCTTTATCATTTTTCTTGTAGAAAAAAATGAAATACCTAATGAGAAAAAAATAAAAAAAAAACTTTTTTTGAAATTTTAAAAAATTTGGACCCTTAAAAAAATTTTTTTGACCTTCAATTTGCGGGGGACTCTTAAAAAACATTATAAGCTTACATATTTTGGTACGAGACTCGAAAAAAAAAATAGTATTTAATTTTCTCTTCTATCGGCAGTCCCCAAAGACTGTCCTGCAAACATGCAGACAAAAATCAATGCTTTTTAGTAGGGTACCTCAGGGAAATGGTAAAATAAGAGCAGCAGTCTGCGAGCTGCGAGCAGCGCGTCTCACCGGTCCAGCAACTCCTGCGCCGCGGCCTGCATCTCCTCGGCCGCGCGGCACCGCTCGCTCAGCTCGCGCACGGCGCGGCTGCCGGCCAGCTGGTCGCGGTGCGCCGCCGCCAGCTGCGAGCCCAGCGCCGCGGCCTCGTCGCGCGCCGCGCGCTCGCGCTCCCGCGCCCTGCTCGCCTGCGTCTCGGCCTCCGCTGGCGGCGCGGGACGATGGCATTATGAACGTGACGAGCTCAACGTCGCTAACAAGATGCCACCACCGAGATGCTGCATCACGCTAGCGAAGTTTTCGCTAACAATGACCGTATATACAACTTCCAAAGATGAATGGTCGGACCTCGGTCACCAGACACGAACACCCGCTCGGAAGACGGTCTTCCTATTACGATTGTCTATCAGTGACCGCGACTCTTCAGTTAATACAAAATATATTTTACGTGACGCACTTGGCGCTTTCTGTGATTTGTCCGAGGCTTTTGATTGTGTTTCACCTTAGGCGTTAATCAGATAATTGCACTTCTACGGAATTCGTGGATTAATCAATATTGGTGGCTCTAGATTTAATCATATTCTATTTTAATTATAGAGTTCAAAAAGTTGACGTTAATGGAAATTGGTCTAATTCATGGTCATTTGTGAAAAGAAGTGTCACTCACGGGTCTATATCAGGTTCAGGACCTTTTTTGTTCCTCATTTACATTTATGACCTTACTTTGCTAAGGACAATTATGGCTCCAGAATGTGAAATTGGATCTGGTGGATACGGCAATCTTTGTAGGAATAACGTTAAAACGGGGTCCATGCATAAATAATTTATCAAACAAACTTAGCTCTGTAGCATACCGAAATAACAAACATAATTTTCCAGCATTTTATTATAGGGTATTGCTGTTGATTTTTTACTGCAGAGGAAGGCTGAAAAGTCATTAAGGGATAAATGAATAGGAGTGAAAATAATGAGGTGCATAATAAGTAAATTGAAAGAAGTTACAATAATGATGCAAAGAACCATATTTGAAAATGAAATGGATGTCGTAATAAGGGCCTGTGACAATGCTACATGAAAGGTCAGTCGTGAGTGCGGGTCGCTCGCCGGCTCACCGAGCTGTGCCGCCAGCCCCGCGGCCGCGGCGGCGTGCGCGCGCTCGCGCTCCACCGCGCCGCGCTGCAGCGCCGCCAGCTGCTGCAGCAGCGCGGCCGGCGCCTCGGCCTCGCCCGCCGCGCGCGCCTCGCCCGCCTCGCGCGCCTCCGCCGCCTCGCGCCGCAGCGCCTCCGCGCGCGCCACCCAGCGCTGCTCCTCTGCGCGCCAACACACTCACTATTCACTTGTTCGTCACTCATCAACCGGACGCGTTATTACATCGGTGTAAGGCTCATAAACCAAGATATTGAGGATAAATTTGAGGATAAATTTATAAATACTTCATATAGCCAGGACCGCATTCGGGTCCACATCAATTACGAAGGTTTGAAGCTTTTTTTTTAATATTGAAAATTTGTTTTATTTTAATGTAGTTAGATAATGCTAGCTAGATTTTATCTGTGTTAAGGATAAACAGCCCTGTCCCCCGGAATATACATAAAAAGTAATATAGTTGTTATATGTTCATTCATTTAGTTTTGCTAAAAATCCTTTTTGTTAGTGCAAGAAAATTATAGTTGTAAAGAATTTTGATAATTCGGTTTCGAATTATCAAAATTCACTGCACTGCTACACATACTGCTATGAGATAATCACGGTGAGGTTTAACTAGGGAATGGTAATAGTACACGCTGATATACCGTGTCCTACTTGCAAGGTGACAAGAGTCGAGTGTCATAGAACAACGGGAAGCGGCAATGACGTCACTCACTCACCGCGGACTCGCTCGTCGCGCAGCTGTCGCAGCTCGTGGCGCAAGAGCGCGACGTCCCGCTCGGCGCGCTCGCACTTGTCCGCCAAGGCCGCGCCCGCCGCCTGCTGCTGTTGCCGCTCAGCGGCACCGCGCTGCGCGTCCGCCAGCTCGTGCTTCAGCGCGTCCAGCGACGTGCGCGCGCCCTCCAGCTTCTGACTCGCGTCGTCCAGCGCGCCCTTGGTCTGACGACAGTATTCTCTGTTAATGTTTACAGACGAGCGCTTGGCTGCAGTCACTGATGGTAACTGATGATGCAGCCTAAGCTGGAGCGCGCTCGCCTAGAAGATGCCTATTCACTCTTGATTTGAAGTTACTCACATTGTAGGCACTGGGGAAAATGGAAGCTGGAAAGACATTCCAGATCCTTGCGGTGCGGATTTGAACGTCCGCGGTATATCAACTACGTAGGGATGCAGATCCTTACGGTGCCCCCTCGCCTTTTTACAAAATGTTCAACATATTTAAAATGTACATTGTCTATGTAAAACAATCGGTTAAATATCACTTTAAAAAACAAAACCTCACATTTGCCTGATAAAGTAATAATTAAACATTATCTACGAATGTATCTTTGTCATCTGATGTTAATAAACACCAGATTAGATAAGGACAGTCCAGCCATAAATTACAGCCGACGTATAAACAGAAACGAATATTACTTGAGACCCTGAGATTTGCAATAAAAATCACGAGATAATGTGTACTTTAAATCAATAAACATAATTTGTAATATCGGGTTTATGTAATACTATCTTTTGCCCAAAGTTTCGCCTATGTAGACTTACGAATAACTTATAAAAATGAGTGATAGAAATATATACCCTTCTAACGCTACATTGTTCCTGCGGGAAGCTGTGGATTCTTCGGGATAAAATTAAGCCTATGACATTCAAGATGCAATAAGCTATTTCCATTCTGAATCTCTGCCGAATCAGAAAATAAAGCTATAGTTTATATTTATATAGATTTAAAATATCATTTTGAATTTAGATTACAAGTTTCAGCCAAATCGGCACTGTCATTGTGTTTTGAAGGAGTAACAAACATGCAAACTGCCCAACCTTTTAACATAATGTGTTTAGATATGCTTAAAAGCCAACAATCGTTCTTATTAATAAAAATCAGCCAGGGCCATGAACCTCGTATCACAAATTATGAAATAAAAAGCTACAGTCCATGAAGAGATATCAAACTTAAAATTTGTACGAAAATAATTACGACTCTTCTTCCGTGAATATTACTTATAATTTTGATACATTACTCCATCCATCACTACTTTTTATTACTCACATAACTCTCAGTTGATTTAAATTATCACTTTTAGGTGAAAAGGCCACTTTTGCCCCCTAGCATTCAATCCTATCTTCGTTTCCATGTATAAGTTTATTCGAGTTTGACTATCTACCTATCTACAATTCCTATACTAAAGCCCTAACATAAGCACTGGAAACTCACACGAGCATCGCTTCTGGCACCATTTAACGATTTAAGCTCAACGTCATAAACAAGCCATTGAGAAGTTCAAATTCAAATTCAAATTCATTTATTTCAAGTAGGCCTACTTTATAAGCACTTTTGAAACGTCAAGTATGCATGTTTGTGTGACTCTACCACCGGTTCGGAAAGCAGATTCTACCGAGAAGAGCCGGCAAGAAACTCAGTAGTTGCTCTTTTCCAACATCAACATTTACAATCATTTTGCTATCTTGCGGGAGATGAGAGCGAGGCTGGCTGCTTCCATTCTACCTTGTCATTGAGGAATTCATCAAATATATAGTAACCTCGCTGTACTAGATGCGTTTTTACACATTTTTTAAATGTATGCATTGGTAGGTCAAGAATTTCCTTAGGAATCATGTTGTAAAAGCGTATACTCAACCCCACAAAGGAGTTCTGCACCTTTCGCAGACGATATGCAGGTATCACCAATCTATGACCGTTTCTGGTAAGTCGATTGTTAATTTCAGCTTTTGATTTATAAAGAGTAATATTTTGCCTCACAAAGACTATATTATTATAAATGTATTGCGAAGCTACTGTAAGAATACCTATTTGTTTAAATTTTTCACGAAGCGATTCGCGTGATCCAAGTTTATATATTGATCGTACGGCTCTTTTCTGTAGTATAAATATACTTTCAATATCTGCAGCTTTTCCCCACAGCAAGATCCCATAGGACATAATACTGTGAAAGTATGCGAAATAAACAAGCCTAGCTGTTTCAACATCGGTAAGCTGTCTAATTTTCCTGATTGCATATGCAGCTGAGCTGAGTTTACTCGCTAGGCTTTCTATATGGGTACCCCACTGTAGCTTACAATCTAAGGTCACTCCTAGAAAAACAGTGGAGTTTTCTATTTCAAGTGTTTCTCCATTTATTATGATGTTTTTATCAATTTTTTTTACGTTAGGCAAAACAAATTCCAAACACTTAGTTTTTTTTGCATTTAAAAGTAAGTTATTAACAGTAAACCAGTCTGACACATGTGACAAAGCACGGTTTACGTCGTCAAAATTATCTTTGTTTCTATCAGTCTTAAAAATGAGAGATGTATCATCTGCGAACAGTACAATCTCACAAGTTCCCCTGACATGGTGTGGCAGATCATTTATATAAACCAGAAACAATAAGGGACCCAAAATTGAGCCTTGTGGGACACCCATTAAGGCAGATGATCCCTTAGACTTTATGTCTTTTACGCATACCCTTTGAACTCTATCACTTAGATAAGAGGCAATTAAATTGAGTGCAACGTTTTTGATGCCATAGTGGCTTAGTTTTAATAACAACGTTTTGTGTTCAACGCAATCGAATGCTTTGGACAGATCACAGAAAACACCAATGGCATTCTGCGAACGTTCCCAGGCATCGTAAATATGCTTTATGAGTCTTGCGCCTGCATCCGTTGTACTACGACCTTTAGTGAAGCCGTACTGCTCCGGATGAAGTAAGTTATGTACATTAAAATGATTTAAAAGTTGATAAAGTATAATTTTTTCAAAGACCTTACTAAGAGTTGGCAAGATTGAAATAGGCCTGTAATTGTTAAGGTCATTTTTATGACCGGATTTAAAAAGGGGTATTAATTTACTACATTTCATTAGGTTCGGAAAAATACCCATATCAACACATTCATTAAAAATTACAGCTAGATAAGGGGCAATAACGTCAATAATGTTAGAAATGACCATCACCGACATACCCCACAGATCACTGGTTTTTTTCAACTTTAATAACCTGAAATTCTTTACAATATCTATTGCAGATATATGTTTAAAATTAAATAAAACATTGCACTCTTTAACATTATTCGTTTGCTTAAGAAGGGAATACTTAAGCAAACGAATGCATAAAAACACCCGAGCGGGTGCCTCACTGCCAATAAACGAAACTATTTAATTTTTAATCGACGTCATGATAGTATTTTGTGCCTATGTGCTGAGTGAAAAAGCCCTTAGTGCGAGAGTAGTACGGTCCCATCCAAAAAGTAGTTTTCGGGTATCAAAAGCTGGGGTAACATTGAACTTATTTTTATAGTTTTAAAGCTCGAATGGATCCACAATTCTATAGCTTGTGTTCTGGGCAAACCATTTGTTAAATAAAAATTTGTTGTACCTAATTTACGACTCTAAAACTAGTGATTTTAGGTAAATTTCGCTATGACGCGGATGCAAGCTGCAAATCTCCTGTAAAGTTTAGGATTTAACAGTCCAAACAATTCAAAGAAGATATCGTACCATTCCGCCACCCAATAGTCATAGCTATCGTCATATTTACCTCTATAAGTTCAGTCTCCAGCTTCTTGTTGGCATTAGTCAGCCGGTACACGGCTTCAATCTGGGTAACTTCCACCTCTTCCTTGGACGCCATTGATCGCTTGACACGCTCTAGCTCCGATGTCAGCTCTGCTAGTTTGTCTCTGTAGAAAATAAACACAATATTGTTCTTACAGTTTCATTTTTTTTCTTACAATCTGGTATGATATTCTGCACATAATAATTGAATTGATGAAAAATGTAGCTTAAAAAGAAAAGTTTCTTTATATGTTTACAAAATAAGGACTAATAGCTAAGTGTGATCATCAGAGAAGAATCACCTCAAACCCTTAATAACTTGTTCGTTGTCCTTCTCTTTGGCCCGCAACTTCTTGATGATATTGGAATGCTGCAACTCCTGGCGTGCAAGTTTCTCCCCCTCCTCCTGTAGCTGGGCTATGATCTCCTCCTTTTCCTTTAAGCTGCTCTCAAATTCCGAAGAGTTCTTCCGGCATACTTCAGTTTTGTAATTGTCTAGACGATGCCTTAACTGATCCTGAGAATAGGCCATAATATTTTGTTTTTTTTTCATATATGTGCATACTTATTCAACAAAGGACTGCACTAAAACACTTTGTTTTTGCTACACTAAGAATTAAAATTTATAAAAAATGAGAAAAAGAAAGATTTTTAAATATTTTAATTATTTTGTTTCCTAGAATTTCAATTACATGTTATCATTTTAATTAATTTCCTACTCATGAATTATGGGTATACAAAATATTTGAAATTCGATTATAAATAAAATGAAAAAAAAACTTTTAAAGCAATATTTAAACCACTTAATAGTTATATAGGTAGTATTTTAGGAGAATGATTTGATACAACTAACACTATTCCAAGCTTTTTAATATAGGATGTGGCAAAACATAAATATAAAATTAGGATAAGATAAAAATACTAATTCAATTATGATGATATGATAAAGCAACATGTTAGTTGTTACATTACATGTTAACAAGATCTGGCCGCGGCTTCGCTCGCGTGTTCCATATTTGTTCACCTTTTACACTATTATCAGTTATTGGCGAAAATGCTTGGAAAATAATAAAACCTTGTTTCCTCTTCCTATTTTATCAAAGCTAGTTAAAAACATCCCAACCAATGTTAATAAAAACCAAGGTAATGATTAGCTATTGTTACAAACCTTGTGAATTAATCATTCTTGATAAATGCGAAAATACTTGATGAAGTATCTTGGCCTAAATAAAATAAGGAAAGACATTTAAATTTTTTCTAGTTGAATTCTAGAAGTTACATAAATAATACACAATAAAATATGAATCTCATTACTTGTATAATCGTAATTATGCGAACAATTTGGTTCTTTTACTAACCTTTGTCCTCTGTGGGTCAACCTTGTGGTCAATCTCAAACCTCATTACAGATTCTACAAGACTGATTTTGAACACATTTGGGATGCAGTGGTATATCAAGTGAATAATTCAGTTGTGTTGGCTAAATAATGTTAATTATAGTCTAATTTAAATGTTTTAAACTATGATTGATGGAACCATGGGATGGGCCATCTCATTCTCTATTACACTTAATGTTTATTCAAAGTTTATTCAACCCCATCTAAATATGTACACTAGATACTGTTTGATGGGTACACAAACATAGTGAAGAATGTATCTATCTATAAATAGCAGGCCCGAGGTACCAAGTTTTAGACAATAGCGGTCATTTAAACTTACAAAATTGGTTCATGTTTTGACTTGTTTGAACCTACGGTTGCAGCGAGTTACCCCACCTACAGATGCAGTTAGTAAATATACTCTAACAGCAAAGACATGGCAAGAGGTTTACTTCCAGATGAACATGCCTTTATTTATTTATTATTATTATAATCAAAAGGCTAGTTTTTCAACAATTATTAAACAAAATAAAAAGTACCTTTTCTCTAATCACCTGTTGAAATTTCTTCTCAAGTGCTGACAACCTCTGGGTGTATTCCTCAGTTATTGTATTAATATCCCCTCCTTCATGCTTCACCATTAAAGCTTCAACTTGATGCTTTAAACTAGTGTTAGATTCAGTTAACTCTGCATTATTTCTAGTAAGTTCTGTCAGTCTATTCTCTCTAGCATCTAATATTTCTGCCATTTCACACAATCTGCGCATTAATTTATCATTCTCTGACTGGCTTTCATCACTTGTGTTGCTCTGTACTGAAGCCTCTGACAATTCCCTATTGTGTCCACGGATTTTACTTGCTAAGCTTTTACCAAGGACCAAGTCTACTAAATTAGGTGACGATGCTCCGTCAACTTTTTGTTTTAAGCCATATTTCCCAGGGCTATTTCTGCATCCATTGCTACTTTCTCCATTGGGACTAGGAATTATTTCTATGTCCGATGATGTAGCTGTTTCTAGTTCATCCCCTGATGTGTGACCAGATGTTCTGTCGGAACCGATTTTCACTAAATCACTTTTACTTTCTGAACTGACTGGTGATATCCGTTCCTTTACACTTGGTTCTTTCTGAGATGATTCACTACTTTCTGGCACACTACACTGCTTATTCTGAATATTAACGAAAGCAGAACTTTCAGACGCCACCAAATCAGCTGATACGTTAATATTACAAAATGAGGATGAATCACTCAATTTCTCCATTAATACATCTTCTTGGTCTGTAGCTTTTTTCTGCTCGTCTGCTGAATTTTCGTGTGAAATGCTTTCGTTGTCTGCATTTAAAGTCCTATCAGACCATGAACCATCATTTGATGAGTTTTCACTTATTTGCATTTTGTGAGAAATGAGCAACGGCTGATCAACATTTGAAAATTCTTTATCAGTAGGTCTCCTAGCTTCAATTCTAGCTATTTTTGGGAAAGGGCTTAGAGGTTTATCATCAGTATCTAAAACAGTGGGTGCAGTACATTCTGAAATAGAGTTGTAAGACATTGTATCCTCATCATCGTCAGCAACTAAACTCACACTGTCTGCCGTGTCAGCTTTTTCAGTTTGCTCACCAACTGGTGTCGACTTCTTATCTGATAAATAACTTGCCGACAGATTGGAGGAAGAGCTACTGTTTTTATCACTTGCATAGCTATCAAAACCTAAGCATTCAATTGAACTGGGGCTTACTAGACTATCAGGTAAGATCTCCACAGATTCCGAATTGAGCTTTAAGCCAGCACTACTACTATGTGATATGGATTGGCAAGATGCTGCCTCAGAATCAGGTGTGGACTTCAAACTTTGCGACAGAACCTCAACTGAGTCAGAGCTGTTTCTGCTTGATACAAAGGATAATACATTTGACATTGAAGAATTTCGTCTATCATCCATTTTAGGTGACTCCTCCTTTTTTAAACTCAAACATTCAGCACCATCAGACATAACAAGTTGACTTTTCGAAAACAAATCATCTTGACTATCGTATTTATCAGAAATAACATTCATAGATTTAGCTTTTGGAGGCCGGATTACGGTATTTGTATCAGATACTTTGGCATTGGTATCAGATTTCGATTGGTCAAAAAAAGAACCAGCAAAAGAACCCCACATTCTTTGGGAGCTAGATTTAGAAGGGCTCTCTGTCACTACGGTTTTTTCGCCTGTTTCTTCGGACTTTCCGCCCTCAGCACTCATGCTTAAGCCCCAAGAGGAAAAAAAATCTGAGTTATCTTTTTGTGGTACGTTACCGCCTCCGGGCGAAGATTTAGTACTTGAGGGAGCATTTGTCTCGTCTTCTTGTTCTTCACTGCTATCTTCTTGTATATCTAAAGCTTTATCTATAGTCTTCTGTGCCTCTTTCAATGCTGACTTGGCTAAGCTCGTCAACCCCGACGTATCGAACCAATTCATATTTTAAACACATTAGACACGTATAACGTTTTGAAGAAAACGTCGTGTTTAGCACAAAAGCACACAAGTCACAAATATTTCGTATTGTTTTCCAAAAAATCACAGAAAAAATAAATCACAACTCGAGTTTCTTCAAATGACGTTTGCAGCATTCCATTTCGTGTTTATCTTCACAGTTCACACAATTATTATCATAGTTTACTGTTTATGGGAAATACAGTATCTTTATTTGAATTTAAATAACTCGTTGTAAAATTTACGACAGCATAAAATAACAAGAAATATAAATTATTTTGGTAATTTCAATGATCGACTTTCAGTTTCACTTGACATTTCAAGAAAAAAACATAGAAATTGACTAAATATAGGCAGCAGAAAAGGTATTGTAATTTGGACAATGCAACCATAGCTCCAGTGGCGCAATTGGTTAGCGCACGGTACTTATAAGACAGTAGATTGTGTGAGACATGCCGGGGTTGTGAGTTCGAGCCTCACCTGGAGCATAATTTTTTGACCAACTATTTAACCTTTTTTATTTTATTTTTATTAAAAATATAAATTACTGAAATAATAAAAAACAATATCGAAATGAAAAGTTAATGTAATTCACATTCGATGAACTATTTGAATGGCAAAATGATTTTGTGGCTAAATGCTAGTCTATTCAAGCCCTGCCTACTGTCATACTTCAACAGAATATATTGATGCTAATTGTACCTACATGAATTCCTAATAAACTAAAAAATGTCTAAAAATAGAGTGAATTATCCTTGTCACCGAGAAGGAATCTTCGTTCGCATTACTAAGCTTTGTATGAATCAAACAAACTCTATCTAATATGGCTAAAGGCTTTTTAATAAGGCTATGTAGGTACAAAGAGCAATGAGTTTGCAAATAGTTATTCCTACTCCAACTCCGAAGAGCTGTATGTCCTGTATCGACCCACCGTGTGACGCGCTATCAATGATTTAGGTGTACCTACCTAATCTTTCAATAAACTGAGAAACTGATCTTAATATTATCTACAGTAGATTCATTATCATCATCACTATTCGAAGTCCTTGGTATTCAGGCACTGATTAAGTTTCCCGAACGCTGCCCTGTGGTTCACCTCTTTCTCGAAATCGGACCTACTTTATTTCCAAGACCTGGGAGTTGAACCCAGGACCCTTCTAGAATCTGCCATGCAACTCGTTACTCTTCCAAACCGCCACATGATCTAAATATTAAGTATCTTTTATGGGTTTGCGTTAGTTCACCTAGCCAAGGAATAGCGGAGTAGGATCCTTATCTACTGCAACGACATCTTTATACATACCCACATTCATTCTAAGAAAATGATCTCCAAGATTGCTCACGATTATGGAGGTTCTCGGCATTCATAAAACCACGTCCTCCACACTAGCGTGGGATGTACTACTCAATACAAACGAACGTGGGTGATGCATACGGTAAAACGACAACAGTTTGCGAACTTTACAGTCCAGGGTATCCAGTTCAGTTTGAACGCCAAAATTGTAATAATAATAATTAATAATACCACTGATAATAGTGTTAAAATGATAATTTATTGTTCATAATTTAATCTAAACACAACATTAATCCTATAGGTATCGGTGAAGCTAGACGACGCCAGTGTTCGCCGTGTTTGCCGGCGTGGGCTGCGTGAACATGAAGGACGTTGCGTTCTGCAGGAACTGCTTCTTCACGAAGTCCGTGGTGGCGGACTTGAGGCTCTCCTTGGCGCCGAACTTGCACTTCACGTAACCGTACAGGTTGGCCCCGGTCAGCGTCAGCGCTATCAGCACCAGCAGCTGGCAAACAAACGGACTAATAAGAAAAAAAGCAAAAAAAAACCACTTCTGAAATAAATACTATACCAACTATAGTATATAGTTAATAAAGTTCATAAAATATAAGTACTATACCACTGCTACAGAAAAACGCTGAGGATACTCTCTGTGGGAGAAACAACACCACAGATATGTTAACGTTACACTGGATTATGCCATATTTGTTTGTTTTTAGTTTATTAAATATTTTATTATTACCTAATATTATTATTACCTAATATTATTATTATTACCTAATATAAAGAAAAAAAAAATAAGATCTTATTAGATCTTATTTTTTTTTGTTTATATTCTCATTGATATGTTTTTGTGTACATCAAGCTTGAATGATATGTGCTATAAACAGATTCCAGTCGCGAAATATGCAACTATTAACTTTGACAGGACGTTCTCCTAGCATGCCGTGTGAAGTGTTGCTCAGTTTTATAGGCGATGGTTTTCCGTGCTGGGATTCCTTGGGCCTCCCGAAAGTAAAGTAGAAGTCCTACCCACTGAGCTATCAATTATTACCATTAAAAAAAAAAGTGTGATTACTTATGTCCACGCGGTACAAGTTATACTTCTTTGGCGTAATCAGAAGTAACCATAGAGAAAAGATACCTTTTTTTATTGTTAGTGTCGTTTTTCCTACAAACGTAGAAGAGAAGGTGAAAGATAAATTATATCTATAATTATATATTTTTAACTTACCAAAAATATTAATGCATTGAAAGTTTTATTATAACGCATTATCTAGATATCTCACTATCGGACAACCAAGTTTCTTTTTTCGACAAACTAAATTGTTGACCATAGCTAACTTCAGGGTGTCGGTTTTTTGTGACGGTGTGCGCGCGCATCGTAAAAATTTACTGTCATCATTTTTCTATAACGCGCCAACGAAGTATAACTTTAAAAACGCTGGGACGTGTCGTTGATTATAAATATTTTAAAAAAAGTAGGCATTCCAATACTCACCATCCATTTGAACTTGAGGCCGAACAAGCAGATGATGAAGAACCCGGACCAGATGAGTGGGCACAGCAGCAGTCCCAGCCAGAACAGGCGGCTCTCGTTGCGGTTCACCCGGTTCTGGAACACGACAGTTTTAGTAGCTGACGACACGCATCAAACTTTAATTTAGATACAGTAGTTCTTTTTCGTAACTAACTTTTTTAAATTGTGGAATAAACTTTCAAATAATTTTAATTTTATATACCCGTGACTCAATGTATTTATATACATAAATAGTATATTTATTTATGTATATAAATACATCGTGTCACGGAATTATGAAATACTGTTAAAGAGTGCATAAGTATATTTCATAAGGAATCACTGTGTAAAAATATAAAATCAAAAGAAGCATATTTTCCATTAAAACGTATTCAAAAACTTATCAGTGTTTACTTATGACAACTCTATTGAAGATAAAAGACCGACACGAGCATAGTACCTACAATACGCGACGCGTACCTTATAAAATGACAGGAGTCACTTGATGTTACTTTTGCATATTAGGACTGTATCTGATTTCTTTCAGTAAAAACTTTGGTAGTAGTTTACTCTAAAACTATTAGCGTTTCGGTTTCGCAGATAAGTCTCAGAGACTAATAATGTACCTCTAAAGCCTCTGAAATATTATTCGGTCTTCATTTACCTGTTGCACATATTTTTACGTATTTTACATTTAAATATATATTATTGTTTTTTTTCCTAATATTTTTTGGCACACCCTGACTAGTTTGCCCCGCACGTCCGAAGGTTGGCTGGTAGAAAATGCTTTAGCATTGAGCCCGCCTTTTGTAAACCGTTTTTTGGTGTTGCAATAAAGTGAATAAATACGAGAGATATATTATCATCGTGTTTATCAGAACCACTTCAAGCCCAGACTGGTCTCGTTTCAGAGAGAAAACCTTAACTCCACGGGGCCTCGAACTTAAAACCACAGCGCTAACTGCTGGGTAAAGCAGTGTTAGGAGATTTCCCACAAAATTAACAGACAGACAAAAAGCTTTTGTGAGTAGGGAAGGAAACGCTTGATACAATGCTTGATACACGGACGTCTTTTACCGTATTCGTCTAGTGTCTGATTTATGTCAATTTCCCAAGAGACTTATGGTCGTCCTACGTCCACTATTTGAGATCACAACAACGTAGGTAAGAAAAGCTTTACCTGTGTTTTTACCTGTTTGGATTCAAAGACCCAATGCGATTTGCCCTCATCATCTACATAGTTCCACCATCTCAGCCCAACCAGCAGTCTACCTGAAATCGGAGACATATCTTTTATGAATCTGATACCGACACGAATAATCGATCGATCGAGTCTGGGTAGTGTGTTGGTCATGTAATTAACGTGAGAGTAAAAAAAATATGCGATATACAAACTCAATGATTAAGAATGTTAATAACAAAGTTATTAGTAATATACAAAATTCTCATGTCATAGTGTACGGGGATACACTTCTCCAAAGCGCCTTAACCGATTCTTACGATTTTTTGCATATTCGGTAGGTCTGAGAATCGGCCGTAATCTTTTTTTTCAACCCCTAAGTGATAGGGGCGGTCCACCCCATATTTTTATTATATTTATTTTACGATTTAGGACCCTAAAATATTTATTATTAAAAACCCAAAGAAGCGCCGGCGAAGTTGCTAGCTACAGCTAGTAATAGTATAAGTTTTTATAAAGATATTTTAATTGTATACACAACATATTTATAATTTAATTTTAGACTGTATTAACATAGATAATATAAATATGTCAGCTCTTCAAAGAACGGAAGTTACTTGACAATATTCGTCAGCGTAAAAATTAGTAATCCCACACCAAGAGATTTTTATAAAACATTTTGTTTTAATAAAGTTATTGTATAAAGTTATATTCAAACTTATCCTGGATCCCCAAGATGAAAACCGGTAGTTTTTATAGAGGTATCATACTCACCACTTATGTTTTTAACAGTCCAGAAGTCTGCAGATAGCAAAAGCACTACCAAAACGAAGCTGGCAATGAAAGAGTCAGAGAACCAGCCGCAAAGGATGTAGACCACTATAGCCGATCCTCGGAATATTAGGTGGAAGAACACTATGTAGGGATGGCTGGAATACAAAATTGCCGTTGTAGCATATACGTAATGTTAATGTAAGCTTACATAAACTGAAATTTAAAATTAAATAATTTATTGCAAATATTATACCACTAGATAAAAATCAAGTTCATTGGTTGCTTAGAGCAAGGACAAACCAACTATCGAACACACTTTCGCATTTATAATATTATTGTATTATTGTATAAATTACATTAAAAAAATATGACAGTTAATAGTTTTTAATGTGATATTTTTTAAATTAGAGAAAGGACAGCATGTGAAAAAAAAGAGAACGTGGAATTGCGATAAAAAAGGAAGTGAAGAAGGACAGAGGTTGAGCCGGAAGATGGTACCTACTTTAAAATGAAGCTTATAAACATTTGGGACGCATAGAAAACATAACGGTAAATAATAAAGTTAAAAAATGCAGCAATCCCCAAGCTGAATTTTACCCAAAAAAGATGCTGTCATTGAGAGATAATTCTTATCATCCTTAAAATTATCCTTTGGTGCCAACCACCATCTGCACTAACGAATTGAAAATTTTGATGAGAATCAACGTATAACATTCATTAAACTGACTGAATATATCTTGTTGCCTTTTACATTGAATTTTGATACTTCTTTATTTTAGCAAAAGAGTTCAAACTCTAGAACTGAGTGCAAAGTGTGAAATTTTCTACATAACTTATTTGACGAAAGTTAGCCAACTACTAGTTAGCGCCATCTAGTGCTGGGATACTGGGAAACCGAACTGTCACTAGATGGCGCTTTTTCGATACCATATAAAACTAAGTTAACTTTAGTAATCGAATAAGTAAACGTAGGTAGAAACTCTCACATTGGGCACTCAGTACCCATCCAAGTGTGGTTCACTAAACAGCAATAATAAGAACTTACACAAATTGTTTGTTTGCGTTGTCCTCTTCACCAAAGGCGATGGTGTCATCGTCCAGCAGCGGCACCTGCGGCACGACTGGCTGTAATGCCGCATCACAACTACATGAGCTCAAGCCGTGCAAAGCAAAACCAACATCTATTATATTACTACATACTGTTAAAGTTGCAAATTATAACAGCTGTATGAGGGTAATTAAGTGGTCTGATCAAATCATTCTTGCAATATGAGTCATACGTCGTCCTGTGTGTATGTTGTATGGTTGTTTGGAGTCTAATCTCATAAATTAAAATTTCTAATATAAAACAATACTGTGGCACTCTACTGACTGGCAATACAATGCCTAAACCAGTTGAAATGGATTAAAATTAATGACAATATATTTCTTTAAATCTTGCACCTTAGGGGGGTGTAAGGTTAAAGAAATATATTGTCATAATTATATAAAACCCTAAAAATGAATTTTCCGAAAATCCATGTCTAAGGGGATGAAATGGCTAAATTTTGTGTGGAGTTATTTTGATATGGGTGGGTTTTACAATTCTTACTAGTTTTGGCCTATATAATTCTTAATTTTAATGGTAAACTAGTAATTCTAAATTTCTAAACTCTATTCTATTTTATTCCAAGTGCGTATTTCATTTTCAAACCTTTTGGATTAGCTAACAGTTTGATTACTTAATTTGATTATTATACCCACAGGTTTATCAACAAACTCACTGACATCATTTTCAACTATTTGAACTAAATCATTAAAGTATCATCATGCTTCAAAGATTTAGTAACACTGAAAATTGTGCATACTCACAATAATAAACATCATTTGAATTCTACAGTAATACTGCTTAGTTTTCAGTTTTCTGAATATATCTTGCATGCTTTTCTCTTATTATATCAATGTTTAGTATTGGAGAGAATGGTAGTCTAAACAAATAATGTAAGCAGAGGTATAGAAAAGTTTCAGATATAAATAAACATCATGTTTCTAGTACAAGAGTAACAAGATCTATCTGTCAAGTGGCACAATATTGTGATATTTTGTAAAGCAGTAATCTTACATCTCACAATAATCACAGATAATCAAAGAATGTGGAGAGCTAAAAACTAGCTTTTACTTCACAGCTAAGTATCCCATTTAAGTGGTGGTAAGGAACTGTAAGGATATCAGAAGCTGCAACTAACCTCTCTAAAGGGGATATTAAAATTTATATTCATAAAAGGGACTAGTAGGACTGCCAGGACACCAGTACAACTTATGTCTCAAAAATGGTGATATGAAGAAACGGTTCTTATGTAGGACGGATCTTATATAGAACTGAACCTTTCTGGCGATGTTAGGTACCCAATAAATACAATATAAATTATGACCCTCATAGCCTAGGTTATGCCCCTCTAGGCATAACCTAGGGTTCTAAATAGAATTCTTCATCTGGCAGTCTTCTAGTTATACATAGGCCTTGTCCGATGTTTAAAAGGGGTATGTTCCATAGACTTTATAGCCACATTAAGAGTAACAATCAATTAAACAATTTCAAATTACATGAACCCTATGTCTTTTATTAAAACATTGATATATTTTATTTGAAACATGCAGTATGCAATGCACACAAAGTATGTCATATTACTTGATGAAATGATGTGTGTGTTAAAGCTTTATTGTATCAGACTAGGAATTATTTTTCGACTTTTGTCATATATTTCACTGTTAAACAAGATAAATCATTTGATATTTTACTTACTGTCGCAGAATTCATTTTTGATTATCAACTGTTTTATATTCCTGTCTGTGCAGTGTGCTGGCAACAATAAGATATACTTTTAATTAAATTTCAAAGATGGTTTAGTGAATTATTCTACAGATTCGATCAACAAAACATCCATCATTCCACGTAAATAAAGAGAAACGTCAATATTTCACTGTCAAAGTTAAAATCTCAAGTATTTCTCTTATTAACTCTTGTCTATAGACCATGGAAAATTTAAAAATCTGGCTCAGACAGTACCTAGCTCCTCAATCTGAGAAATCTGGTTTTCCAAGTTTCACATAAAACATAAATTGCTAAAGAGACAAGATGAGATGAGAACATCACAACGTAAATGAAGCTAGTAGTCTGTCCAAATTTTTAATTTATCATAACTACGCACTGCTATGATCTTCATGGATGCTAGAATTAAATCGATATTAACAAACTTTAGTAATTCGATTCCCTTTTCTTCTTCGTGATTGTTTACCCCCTAATAATCAATTGGCCCTCAATACAAAACTTTAATTTCAATAAGTTAAATTTTTTTGTTTAGTAATCAAAGAAATTTGAAGCAAGAGTTTTAACTATTATAAAATTCGAGACTTATCAAAATCGATTTATCGAACAAATCGATTTCACACTACAGATGAGAACTGTCAAAATTTTGCAGGAAGGGGCACATGCAACGCTGTTTACAATAGCAATTCGCGACGTTTTCGAGTTTGTTGTGCATAGTGCTATTGTTTTTTTTCCCTTCCGTTTTCTGTACAATGTCTCCCGGAGCCGCTAGTGTCGTGTGTTTGTGCTCTTGATCGTGGTTTGTGATTTGTTTCGGGTGGATTTGCGTAACGCAGCCATGGGCGCTAAGGCTAGCACTGCGAACGGGGAGCAGAGCCCGCGGGCCAGGACATTCTCGACCAGCTCTAGCTCTGACGTAGTGTCCGGAGGCGCTGGGTTTAGCTTGCTGCGAGCGATCCCGGGCATACAGATGGCGAACGATAGGCAGCGCGCGAGATCTCTGTCGTCAGTGCCAGATTTGCACGCCTCTCACGAAGCTATCGCCATTCCTGCGAACTCGCAGAGCTACGAGGCGTCTGCAGCTGCAAGCCCGGACACGGACTCCAGTTCTAACGAAGACACGGGGCCAGTAGCGGTAGCGGGCACGTCTCTGGCGCTTGGTCGAGTGTACGCAGCGCATTCGTTACCGTCACATATTTGGTCTTTAAACGGTAAGTTGTTATGTAGATTTCTGTTTCTGAAATGTCAAAAATCTTAGTCCTGGTAACAAAATGTTAAATCCAGCTTTCCAATTTGAGTTTTAGATCTGTGCTCCTGTCACTTACAAGAGACCTGTTCCTAGCAGGATAAACATGAGGCCAAAGATTCCAGAGTCTAATACATTAACTTGATTTTAATTCTCCTTTTTAACCAGCACAAACAATACCACTGAAAGATGACTTGTGGGCACACAGCTTCATTTAAGGACAATTATTGCAACCTAAAATATAAACTATAAAGTTATTATATTATACTACTTAAAATATAAGTCACTATAATAAGATACATAATAGCTGTTTACAATATTTAAACACCTATTAAGTATTGTTTTATGTAACCTTTTCTTCTGACACAAGAGAAGAGAGAGATCTGAAGCTACAATCTAAGTAACTAAAATTATGGGGATAGCTCCAATAGATACTGTTCTTATAGGATTCTCATTGGCCTTCCTGTTTTTTATCAAGTAGCTATTTATTTTTGTTAATTTAAACTTGTTAGGTTGTATGCATTCACAAATAATTGTTTCATAATCCTATTTAATTGTTTGAATCTTTTTATTTATTTTCCTCATAAGTCATATCTTTATTTTATTACTGTTACCACTTTGTAATACAAACAGTGAATTCCCCATTTGTTTGTGCTTTGATCTTGAACCCCTTAAAGAGTTCAATTATTCATACACCAATGGTACAATTACTATAATACTGTATATACATATTAGAGTTACATGCAAAATATGATTCAATACCAAGATAAAATGTATTTTGTGGTAACCTTCCAGACTACATTTTTGCTTCCTTTACTATAACATGGATGAAACAATGTGGCACAGCTAGTATATTATAAAAGTGTTCATCAGAAATATTATTTTTATGATTGTTCATGTTTTTCGGATGGTGATGTGGTGATGTGCTGATTATACTTTTGTCTTTGTAGTTTTTTCATGGGATTAAAAGTCCATTGTCTTGCTTAATTAACTCTTTGGTCATGCATTTAGAATAGAATAGACTATTTACCCTATTTGGCATAGAAAAAGTTAATCACTAAAGTATTTTAATTATTCCGTCCAACAGATTACTTGTAGTTGCTATAGAGAACTTAATCCAAGTTATCTTTAGTAACAACAAGTAATCTAAGTAAGAACTTGTGATGTTATAATATGATCTTCACCTCTTTTATGTGCTGGCTTTGGAGACCATATTTGGCCTTTAATACTCTACTTTCTCTGCCTATTAATAATCAGTTCTGGGAACAGTTCTCCTCTCTTGTAGGGGAATAGTTTAAAACCCCTCCTTGGTGCTCCAAAGCAGGTATGTGGACTTTTACAATTAAAGCCCAATGGTTGGTCCCTTAATAACTGGGCACAACGGTGATTAAAAGTATCCTATATCCTCCAGGATGTGAGCTATATTAAATCCGAATTTTGAGCTAATTTTAGTACAGTAGTTGAGACAAACAAACAAATACCTAAAATTGCTATATGACACCTATGAGCATAAAAGCATCTACTGGCAGTGCAATATAATCTTACCTGCGCAATATTTTACTTATTTGCATTGAATTGCACAAATTGTCCATATTTTGAACATCTGCAATTTTTGCCTATGAAACCTACTATACTTTATAGTATGCTCATGTCACGATAATATCATCTTATCACATGACAGAGCATATTGCTTGACGCTGTGCAATTTAGATTCATTTAAACAGTCTGATATCACTGTGTAATCATAACATTATTATCTTCTATAAATATATAATGCTTGCTTGTCCCAAATGAGTATTCATTAATTAATTTCTTGAATAGTCTATTTGATATCTTTTATCAATTTATTCATGTTAGAAATTAATATGAAAATACATGTTGACTTAAGCTGACTAGCATTAAGGCAGTGTGGAAAATCTAAGTTCTTGATCCCTAAGTCTAAAGAAAGGAAGCTATCAGCGGAAAAATAAAAGTTTGTTGATGATGTTGACTTTTGTATTCTTTTTTAGTATTCTGCACAGAGCAATTAAAAAACTTCTTTATGCTTCAGTAAAGTCAGCTGGTTCTTTGAATTTGTTTTAAGTATAAAGCAAACCCTTGTTTAACGTTAGAAAAGTGTTATGATGTTAAACATAGACATAAATCATTTTGTGCTTGCTTGAATAAGTAACGCCCAATCTTAGGGCATTCCTAGACATACATCAACCGTTTACCAATAGTTATTAGCTAAGAGTTGGTGAAACATTTTTTTTCTTGAGCCATCGCATAATCTTGAGGCATTTGATTCATTGCGATGCCTTGTGAAAACGGGAGTTAGTCCATGTGTTTTGATTTTTAATAACGTTGTTTTGTTTATTATTTAAGACATAAAACTGCCTTATTGAAGCCTTACATGGTAGAATCACTGCTATATATATGTTTTATTGTCTTAGATACTCTCATGACGTGTTTGAACTAATAAGTGGAGTGTAAAATTAATTGAGTTAAGAAAATATAATAAGTTAAACATAGTTTCATTATTGATTCTATATTGGTTAAGTAAGTTTATTCTTTTCAACATTGGACCGAGGATGGCACCTGTTTAAGACCTATCAGCTTTTATTGAAAATTAAGATTGCTGCCTTTTGTGCTGCAAAATTTACATAATTTAAAAAGAGGTTGAGGGCGAGTAGGATTATTAAGGATCTGTATGTAATAATACCACCTTCGACTAATTAAAATGGATACAGCTTAAGCACATGTCTGTTACTTTAAAATTACTTTCGGGTATCAGCTGGATAGCGTTATTTAAACAAGCATAAGTGAGCCAAGTGGATACCTAACAGGTTTTTAAATTTGTTTTGTAAGTTGTAGCTGAACTTATTGAATTAGGCCTGTGAGAGCAGTTAAAAGCGTAGGTGAATTGTTATGCAAAATATTAAACACATTTTTAATGTAACCTTTTCAGTTTAATATTCATATTAAGGGATGTTTGTAAGAGCGAGTGATCTGTGCTAGGAATACGTGAAATGACAAATACTGCTCATAGTCGCTAGTAACTGCTAGTTTAAAATATATTGTTATACAATTTTTAGCCCACCTCCGTCCCAGTGGGCATGTTGCCAACGCTGACGATATTGATTTAATTGTGCTTGAGGCTGAGCCACGAGGGTGGTGGGGCCTCGTTGCGGTAGCAATCGTTGATTGCCGTTGGTTTCGTTGTGGAGTGGATAGGTGACCGATGGTCTATGGCCGAATATGCCTTTTACCTTTTCTCCTTGCGTCTTAGTACACGTTGTACAGTTTTTTTTATAACACTACCTACACCTACCTTATCTGGTGGTAAGTGGTGTTGCAGTATAAGATGGTAGCGGGCTAACCTGTTAAGGATATGGCAGTTGTTTAAAACCGGTATGGGTTTTAAACAACTGCCTTGTCAGGTTTAGCGCGTCATCTTGCCGAAAACTAAATCGCTTGGCATTTTCGGTAGGTTAGTACTGCTACTACCCACAGCCAAATCTTCAGCAAGACCAGAGAAAATTCACTACATAATGATCTGATCGATGGCGTTATACAACGTGTAACCGAATAACGAATGAATATTAAAGGATGCGTAAGTATATTTCATAAGAAATCATCCTGTATAATATTAAAACAAAGCTTATTTATTTTGCCATCCAAGCTAATTCTAAACATTCTAAGTTTTTACTTATGACAAATCTTACCTACGCTACGCTGCACATACCTTATAAAGAGTCACTTGATTGTACTTTTGCATGTAATGTTAGGGCTGTATCTGATTTCTTTCAGTATGGCAATGTTTTACCTAATAACTGAGTGTTTTGGTTTCACAGATAAGTCTCAGAGACAGTAAATAATGTACCTCTATTTGCCTCTGAAGCATTATTTCGGTTTTCATTTACACGTTGTATAATGTTTATGTATATAACATATCATATCTGGCGCAGAGAAGAGAGAATCCTTACGCTATGTAGCCTAAGACATAAACATCTCGGCAGTCATGACTACTCCGTCCAGAATGCACACACTAATAAGCAGAGAGATATTATGCTGAGGTTTCTTAGCGATTTGTCATTTTACCTAATATTATACAATGTAACCTTATAGTAATCTGACCCTGTGTCCACACCGGTGGCCTAATTTATTTGGCTGAATTTTACCGAATGCAAATAGGACGATAGCGTTTCGAGATGGCTAACAACAATTTTTATCGATATTTGTAATAGTATTTATTGGTTTGAATAAAAATTAACCGGCTTTGTAAAAGCGTACTTAACTAAAAAATTATAATTTAACAATTAAATTAAAATCTTGCGCTGAAGGTTATTTCAACCGTTTGATATAAGAGTAAAAACTGTAAACATAATGTGTCCGCCTACGACTTCATTCACTAAGTAATTATATTGTTAAGTAAGTATATCATTCTTCTTTTCACTGTTTTATTTAAAATAAATGTATATTTTATAAAAGTGGAGGGAAACAATCGACTTGGACATAGAAATTGACATTATATAGTATAAGTTACAATGCTTTGTGGGATTGTGTATATTATTCTTTTAAAAAATGATCCTGAAGGTAATTTTCATATTATTGCATAAGTTTAAACAATGTGTTTCAACTTATTTATTACTTCTAAGTAACTAATGAATTATGTTAATTGTGCGGTGTCATGGAAACAGTTACGACCTTCCTGGCGCAACGGTGAGCGCTGTGATTGTTGTGATGATTCCCGGCAGATTTGGGAATCAATGAAGGGAAAATGGTTACTGAGATATAAACATATAGAAAGATAGTACAATTTGGTGGCCTTTTCGCCACATAGCGATTTGTTCCAGGCAACCTAAGGCGAAATTGAATGAATTGAAAATGGGAATTTATAATTATCAATTACCCCTACCGACAAACTTGCCGCTAAACGATTTAGTTTTCCGGTGCGATGTCGCGTAGAAACCGATTAGGGGTTTGACTACCTGTTGGGGTTAACAGGTTAGCCCGCTACCATCTTAGACAGCGTCATCATTTACCGCCAGATGAGATTTCAGCCAAGGACCAACTTGTAGTGGAATGAAAAAAAAAAGCTAGCTTCGCTTTCACTTCCCACAAGATGTACAATGGTAACGTTCAAAAAGAGTATCTGCTGATCGGCTTCTCCATTGAATTCCTAGTCACTAGAAACCGATAGATTTGAAGTTTTTTAAATGCTTTTAAAGTAGGTCAACTCAAAATAAATGCATTTTTTTTCCTCCAAGTCATTTTCTTTTTGTGGCTGCTCCCACCCAGTGTCTCCTAACTCTCACTTCATCAGCTTAGACAAATCTATCGATATCTCGTCTATACTACTACTACGACTACTGGATTTTTGGTGGCTCGTCCATCATATTAATTTTTGTTGTGACTTAACGTCCAATGGCACTCCCACAAAGTGCAACTTTCTTCGCTTGCTTGGTCAGTGTACAGCCAATAAAGTATTTTAATAACCTCGTTTAAGTTTTGGATACAATGTTCAATATAATATGCATAATTCTTAAAAATTAAAATCTGCTGCATTTTGAGTCTCTGTGATTACATCGGAAATACAGTTTCCGACAGCAATAAAAAACACAGTACTAGTCAATAAAACTTTTCTGTGCGTCAATTCGTCTAGCACTAGATATCCTGAGTCCCGGAATATAAATAAATAAAATATGGCGGACAGTTTTCCGGGTTGCGCCGCGCCTACGCAATGGAAAGCTCAGTCGTTCGCGAGGCGCTAACGTGACAAGACGTTAATAATGTACCGCCGCCGCTATCGTACCACCCTGGGTTTAGGCCTGGGGTCATCGTTCTCGTCTACATTTTCAACCACCCTCTCGTTCAGTTCACGTACCTCGACGATACAGGGTGAGATTTTAAGAGCACTCATTGGCGCGAAAACTAAATAAAACTAAAAATCTAACGGTAACAGAGCATTTGGTTTAAGTTTATGAATGGAAAAGGCATTTTTATATTGAAAATAAATAAATTAAGGCATTTCTAATGTACGTTAAAAGTGTTTTCATTCATTCAGAAATGCATTGATACGACCTAATCAAACATGACAGCTACGAATTATGTACAAACAAAAATAACTTAGTAATACTATTAACAATATGTTTAAATAACCCCCTCCTTTTTTCTAAGTTGGTTACGAAATATATTACTATTACGCCCAACCTAATTTATCGATTCGTATTTTGAACATCAGAAATTGGAACTCTTTTTACAGACTTAAGTAAGTAAAATAAATTCCCACAAAAAGTAAAAGGTTTTCTAAAAAGTTTTTGTCTGTCGTTTATATCATTCTTAAATTATTAATTTCCATTAAAAAATAAATTATTTAGAAAGTATTTAAATGCAGTTTTTCTTTTCTCTAAAAGTTGATGTTACTTATTTCTTTGGAGTCTTGCGATCTCTTCTAACATACTTTGTTTTCGAGACTACTAAATGGTGTTTGAAGCAATAGTGAAGTTTTTATTTAAATTTTATCTAACGATTTGATCAGTAAAGATTGACCGATGGTAAGTTAAGTTGCAATCGCGCAGATTTGATTTACTTTGATACTTCTTCGGTTAATAACTACGTCAGGGGGACTACCTGTTGTACTTACAAAATTCGCGGGTTTAATACCATTTTAAGCAGATTTTTTTTGTATGGAGACGACCAGTTGCTAACCTGCCAAAGACATTACTCATAAAAATCTGAATTTGAGTTCTACGTAGCGTCACGTAGCAGTATGGCTTAGGGCTTTTAGGGTAGTAATTGACAACTAACCATAGTCGACGCCTTCCACAAACATTCCTTGAACCAAATGTCTCTGTAATATTTCATGTTTTCGTCCCACTGAACGCTCTCGTAATGTCACCGTTTAGATACCGTGAGGTCTGACGCACGCGCCACCGCAGCCAAGCTCAAGACGAAGTATGAAAACGCCGGCACCGCGCAAGGTCTGTGTCTGTGTGTGTGTGTGCTGTGCATGCAGCCTCGGTGTTGATCATGACCACCACTTGTCATGCTATGTCAGTAAATCAACATCGTTCTAAGCCTATTGACGTCCTACTGCGGGAGAGAGGTGTCCTGACCCATAGTAGACAGTGATTTAGCAGAAGACATTTTTCTTCATGGGGCAGGACAATTTTATTATCTTCTCCCGCAGTTTTATAAACTCTCAAGCATGGCCGCACGGCTGGATATATTTTTTTCCTCTGCCTATGTGAGCCGGGTTGAAGGCTCAAAAACAGATTGGCTTGCTATTTATCTAACTATAAATTATTGCCAGTTGATTTAAAAAAAACAAAATATTTAATATTAACATAACTCTTAAATCTTAAATCGCGGGGGGTGGGGAACGCCAACTTTCTTGCTCTAGGGAGCTACTGATGTTTTCTCGAAAGTACCACACAATACCACGCTCGCATACTACGATTAAACAATATGAGTTAAATGGCAGACAGAAATAATAGAAATAGGAGCACTGTTAGTTTGATTACGGAAAAAGTGAATAATAGTTATAATACAGTTCTAAAAGCGTTAAACTTTAATTGTTAGCTGCACGTGGTACTTGGTATGTAACTAATTAAAATAAGAGTTCCCTAGCTTGACAAAGTTCTAAACTTTTAATGGATTCACCTGAGACTACCGCGATTCGCGAAAAGCAATTAGTTAATTCATTTAGGGTTAACTATAGATAGAGCTACGAAGGTTTATGATGCATTTGTTAATGCATACGTTGAAAACTTTGTAAATTTCAATATTTTCGTCTTGATCTGGACAAAAATGATAAATTTGTTTAATAAAACAGCCTTCAATTGAATAAAAAGAATTTCGGATCCGCTATAAAATAGAAATAAGATTAGGAAACAATATTTACGAGCTTTTATGACTTGCTTTGTGCGCGGACTCGATCAGAATACGTGTTTTAAGCCGGACTTGATGAAAATGGTACCACAAGTATACCGTCTCAAACAAAAAAAAACGGGTTATCAATAACAGAGCTCAGATCTAACAAAAAAAAAAATAAGATCAACCGAATTGAGAATTATTTTTTTGTAGATAAATTTAAATTCCATTCAAATGAAAGTATCATGAAAAAGTTTAAAGAAAGTATTTCATTGAATTTTAAGTGTTTGAAGTTATTAGTATATAGTATACTTATAGTCGCTTGCTTCCAGGCGTGGCATAGGCACCGCGGGATTATTGCTTAATCTTTCGGGAAATTCCACGCAGACAAAGTCGCTGGCGCGTCCACTAGTCGAGGTTATATGAATAGGGAATGCCGGTTGAAAGCAGTCTTAAGTTATAAATTCAAAGCCCCATTTCTGCCCCAGTTTCTCGTTGGCTTGAAATATTGACTTGTTTGTGCACTGCGATCCGCTTAATAGTTACCACAACTACCCTCGTCGTATTTGCAAGTTTTAGAACCACTTTACTTTCTAGTCTGGGGCACAATAGAATACCCGAATTTCTGTCGGTACAACCCGTATGTAAGTATTTAATTTTGTTTACCAGCACGTTTTTACACGGGTTAAAAATAATAAATTTGAAAAATATTTTTATAAAAATGTGACTTTGTGACATGACTTTTTTGAAGGCAGTACCAAGTTCTATACTCTTCTCTAAAACTCAATCGTATATTATCTCCCAACCTTAAGGCAGCGTCTGTAAGAAAGGTTGTCGTTCGCCCGTTTTTTCCGGTATAATAATTTGTAAAGTGTGTTCAGTAGATCGAGAGATTACCCCTACAACCTCGCAATCTTTAGTGCTGGTCTCGTCTGGTGGGAGATTTCTTTCTTGGCTAGTTCCCACCCTATCGACAAAGACGTACAAAGCAAATTAGCGTTCCGGTACGACGAATTAGGGACATATTGTGTTTTATGTATACCATGAACCATCCCTTACAGGTCAGCCCGCTACCATCTTAGATTGCATCATCACTTAACATCAGTTAAGATTGTAGTCAGTGGCTAACTTAAAGTGAAAAAGCTTACCCAGTTCTGATCCGAATCTAGAAAATTGGTGCCCAATGACCAACCGCATGACATGAGCACGCTAAGTCGTTGGGTCCCGTGTGTGATGACAACCGGGAAATACCGCCGACCTGCGTCAAAGTAGCTTGTAGGGTCAAAGAGAAGATCTGTGCTTAGTGCACAAGTGGAAATAATATCCTGATAGTATATGTGTAATAATAAAAGGGGTTAAACTTCTCCTACTTCATATTCGCGTGCTTTAGCAGGTGGACACGTTAATTATATCCCTTGGTAGGGGATATAATCGGGGGATATAGTTATATCAGGGACAGTAGATTTTAAATGGCACCAGTACATACATTTATTACATAGGCACCAATATAATTTGTGAGGCACGCGTTTGTTTGTATAAATATTATAATAACTACTTTACATTATAAAAACTGTATGTATTCTTGTGAATAAACTATTTTATTATTATTATTATTATTATTGTCTCTTGCCCGTGCTAGCCCTGCTGGTACATTAACAAGACGATAGTGTTAATACTGAATCGTATATGAATATAAAACGATGTTAAAATCGACATCTAACTACGCAGTAAACTATATTACAGACATGGTGATTTCTAACATTTAGTTATGTAGCCACGATGTGTAGTAAAAGTTTTAATAGCTTATTAAAAACTTTACAAGTTCGTCGAACGTCTGCTAGACATTCGTAATGCAATGTTATTCACTTGCAATCATGATTATCAAATGGTTAGCTAGTGTTAACAGCATATCTATTATTTTTAAACTAATTTTTGCGATAGCTTTATTGACATCTATCTTGTGTTTTTTAGAGAAAACGCTGACACTTTGACGAGATTGTTGAGATGTCATGTTACTTCATCGCAGTTTGTAATTTAAGTTGGGAGATCTGTCCCAGAATTGTAAAAGGTCACATCGGCAATGATTGATCACTAACAGAGATTCAGTTTTACGCGAATCATTATGTGTCTAGAATGTCAAACCCACTAGCATCTATACCGAGTATTCGAGTGGTTATAGTTGTAACACTGAATTTGTTTGGGCACTTATTTAAAATACGTTCGTGTTAGTAAGAAAATTGCCGTGTACCCATAATCATCCCGTGCCTCGAAGAGCATGTTAAGCCTTAAGTTGTTGAACTCAGCCTGAGTTATGATGACGTTCATATAAGTACACGTGTACCCTGCGCATTATCCAACGGGCCTCTTAAATTTCATAATAATTTCCACATGACGTGAGATGTCGTCTAAATTAAATTATTAATTACAGCATTGGGATGCGATAGAAGTATATGTTTTTATATTCTCATAAACCTATATAACAAGCTACAAAGCATGGCACTTATCGTTTTCGACGTTAGCAATATTAAATGAATTTACTGTTTCGCGGAAAATTCTCTTCCTCCAAAGCGAAGCCGTGTCTTGCGTCACTACATGAGGTTATGAAACATCTGATTGTTATTGATCGTCGCAATCAGTGTTGCTGTCAATATTTATAATAATCATCTGATGAGCGTGTCACGATCTTTTATTTTTTTTTATTTTTTATTCCACTACAAGATATACGGGGGAATAGCAGTAATAAAACCCATACCCCTGATTGGTTTTTAAGCGACACTTTTCAGTAACGCTCAATCGCTTAGCGGCCCGCCTATGATAGTAATGTGGTAACTAACCACGGCCGAAGACAACAGAGAAAAATATAAAAATTGTCCATTATAAGACGATAGGTACGTCATTCACGTGGCCTTGATTGGCTTATAGTACTTGAGGCGGTGAAAAATATATGAGGCCTTTGCCCCTCGTCTCGTAGCTACAATTTTAATATTAGTTAATAGTTATATTCATCTAGTCTAAAATGTTCTTATTAGCCTATATTTAGACGATCTCTGCGGCGCCAAGAACTAGTATAAATGAAAATTATGACGTGTGTTTTAATTTTCTTGGCGGTAAGTCACGAACCGGCTGTCATCACTATCGATTAACAAGCGATTAATTTCATCAAAATTGATATTGCCAACTGAGAAAATTTGAGAAACAACACAACGGCGAAAAAAAAACTGTCAGAACTTGCTTTGTTATCAGACTATTCATGATAACTGCTTGCACTAAAACTTTCCATAAAGACTAGAGTAAAAAACGAACGACTTCTGTACGGTGTAAGAAGTGCTGAAAACTGCCTGGTCACATCATCAGAGAACTATTATTTCAGTGCCATTAAGATTTGACTTCAAAACTCCATTAAGATTGCCAGATTTGACTTCAAAACTCGGGTGGAAACTTCTAAATTTAATTGTATGACAGAAACAGACACACAAGCTGAGAGAACAGCTGATAATCCTCAAACTGCTTACCACTATTCATCAAACATAGCTGAAGTACATCGCGATTAAATACTCCTCTGTCTAAATTTATACAGCGTCATAGTATCTTGTGATATTAATAGTTGTACCTAGAATAAAAGATTTTTGATACCAAAGAGCAAACAAAGCAATGAATGTCGGGTAAGACAGTTAAAAATTATCTAATATCCAGGAATACATTTGACATATTGCGACTACAATTACTGGGCAACTACAAGTAAATCCTAATAATTTAGTGTTTTCATTTAGGTTTGCTCTCTTCTCTTCTACTGCAAGTTGGTCTTACTTCGGGTCACGTCTTTCCCATAGAAGAGTCGATAGAATTATGTAGTCTTTAGACCAGAGGTCCCCATTTTTTTTTATTTAAGGTCCTTACCATGTCATTGCCACACTACACTTCATTCCAAACCTGTAGTGAAGTGTAGTGTGGTGTTGTTCACTGCATTTGGAAGTAGCAATTTGCTTAAATCTGCTCTATCGTTCTTTACTCTTCAACCATAGTAAGTTTTTATGTCTTTGTCGACCCCTGGAAGTCGACATAAGACCACTTTGAATATCATCCTAAATGATATCCTCTATCGTTCATTACTCTTTGATTACCATGGACAATTTTTGTCCTTGTCGACCCCTAGAATTCGATATAAGACCACTTGGACATCATCTGCTGACACTCAGAATGCTTTATTACCACTTTACGGTGGTAGAAGATGGGGACAGAAGATGGAACTTATAATTAGTGTTAGGTACCGAACTATTGGAGGTTTAGTTTTCATTTTAAATACTATTATCTAGCTTCTATGTTTTGTAACCATGCCAAATCTGATTGACGCGATTTCGCCTGTGTAAAAATAATTAATCTCATGACGAATGTTTCGTAGATTTAATCTGACAAATGTACTCTTTAGAGTATCCGCACACTAATAAATATTATCAGCGCCACATTTTAATTTTCCACTTATTATGGGTACTAACCTTACTTTTATTAGAAATAGGTAAGGATTGTGGGTTTGTAATTGATAAACTCTAACTCTACTACTAAAACTTTCACCATTGGGATGTTCTTTTTCTCGAAGTAATAAAATCTATATGTTATTTCGGTAATAATAAAATTTAGCCTGAAATAATGGTATTTGCAAGGCAAGCCATTAGAAAAAACGCTACTGAGCTGCTTTAGTAGTTTTAAGACCTAAGTAGCACTTACGTCTTAAATCGCACTTAAATCTTTTTTCAATCTTTTCTTAAGTTGGGTCTTTCTCTCGATGTTTAGAAAAGATATATTATACAGGGATATTATTGTTTTCATATAAAACCCGTTTTTTTTTATTTATAAAATGTTAAAATGTCATTAGAACTGCAAATATATTAAATATCGCATATATGAAAATAATTCGAGTATTTTTCAGTACGTTTTATGAGACGCAATAAATCTTATGAGCCTTGTCGAAGTCAGTGAACTTTCCTCAATAATACTTATAAGAAAGTCCAATTTGTGTTTCACTGAATTTTGAAACCAAGAAGAATAATCCCTTTAAAACTGAAGATGCATTATTTATATATTGAAGACAAAGGTTGAGTTGAAGAAACTGAAATTGTGAATTTAAAACTTTAACTTCTCGTAACGTCTATAATAAACGAATTTAAGCTAAAAGTTTCATCGAGGCTTAATATACGGAATTTGAATATTTTTCTCAGATTAGCAAGCTTCGGTATTAGACTGCATTTTCACTTAGCATCAAATGAGATCGCAGTCTAACAATAACCCAACCAGATTAAACGCTTTTCGTCCAAATGAACAGCCGTCAACTGTCAAGTCAAAATGTCAACATAATTTCAATGAAGTTGACAGTCTGACTCGTGATGACAATGTGGCGAAATAGACCGTTGCGGTTAGAACGAGGTCTCACGTTCAGAACTATGTCAGATTTGTATTTTTAAACCGACTTCAAGAAGCGAAGGTGTTTATCAATTTAACGAGTATCGTAATTTACATTCTCATACCTCGTAGCAACATTCTTTAGGAACTATCTAATTAATATTATACATGCGAAAGTGTGATTGTTTGGCCTTTCTTAACGCCCTAACTAAGCAACCTATTAACTGGATTTTTACCATAGAGCTTGTAGACCAGGAAAACCGCACAGGATTTGCAAAAAAAAAAACCGTAATAATGCGGACGAAAACTGCGGGCAAAAGCTATTTTATAATAAAGACCGTTGTCACTTTGTGAACGAAGTGAAATATTATCTTTTAAATTTTCTGGCGCTCCTGTAAAATTCGCTGAAGTATACTTACGCGTTATGTTGCAACATTGTTAGGCGTTATATCAACAATGATACCTCTATGTATTTTTCATCTTTACGTTGTTCCCATTTAAATCTTACTAGCTGCTGCGGTTCTTTGTTTTTTCATGAATCCCGAGGGAACCGTACATTTTCCTGGGTTAAAAAGCCTATGTGTTAATCCAGGGTATATATAATCAGTTCAGTAGTTGTTGCGAGAAAGAGTAACAAACATCCATCGATCCATGCATACAAACTTTAGCATTTGAATTATAAGTAGGATGATATGTTGCCGTATTCAGTAGCTTTTGTACTAGGTGGTCAAATGGTAGTCTTCATAAACGCATTATTTGACAGCGGTAGAATTGAGATGAAAGATCACCACGAATTAGCAACGGTCAGAAAGTTACAAAATACGTACGCTAATCTACAGAGCTTTAGTAAGTTTTCATGTTAACTACTCATACGCTAGTAGTGTACATGCCAGTTTATATAGAGGTCCAATCGTCCTATAAAAACACTACACTTTTATAGAATAGTTTAAAAAACGATTTTATTAGTGTGTTTTTAAGATTTCTCTCTATTCGCCCTTTATTTTCCTAACTGTGGTGGTGTACAAATAAAGAGTTTAAATAAATAAATAAATCCATAAAAATATGGAGTGACAGAACGAAATGTTGAGTAGGTATACACGGAATAACAGTTGATATTCTCTTAAACCAATATTTGAGTACATATTTCCAGAATTTACACAATGCATGGTGGCCATCTATACAGTGTTTTAATTTTTTTTTTGCATGCTGTGGCGGTAATTAATGTATTTAATTAAAGTTGTCAAACACCAGCATGATCACCCTGGCGCGGGCTTTAATCTTGAATTACCCCGATTCAGAGACCTGTAGGTTACAAGACGACTATTTGTACCTCAGCACAATTAAATAGAGGGGTCATTAAACTGGACCAAAGCTGTGCCGATGCTGTCTTTGTTTCTAAACGTGCATGCTGATGTCATTTTTGCGGTTATTTTTTATCTTTATTAATTTGTGTGCGTCAGCTTATTACGGTAAATAAAGTAAAAAGCTCTCCGGTGCCAAAGCTCGTTTCCCGCCACTATGTGCGTCAATAACTAAAGTGGCGACGGGCATCCTTGATAACGGATGCTGGAATAGGGTTGTCACTTATTTTAAAAACAAGCTTTAAAAGCATGTTTTGGTTTTAAAGCATCTTATGTGGCGGCGTTAGACCGGCTGTTGCGGTTGCAAGGCACAGTTGGCGTGAAATCAAGCTTAACTTTTAATAGATTATCAAATAATTAAAGAATATTCTTATTCTAAAAATATATGAAAATTTTATTTTATAAAATGCCCTATATTTTTTTTCTTTTAATAAACAACTAACATCTTTTTGTGCATATTTTCTATACGAAATAGTTTTCCATCTGGCGGCGGATAGGAAACTAGGGAAATAGTTTCCCGGCGGCCTGCGTCGGCTGAAAAAACATGTTGGCTCCGTAACACTATCTGTACGAACCATTTTTTAATAGATTAGATTGGTTTTTTTTTTATTCTTCATTTTATTTAGTTCCATCCCACCATAGGATCGGGTAGAGGCCACTTCAAATTTCGTAACTGTCTATACGATCACCTTTTATATTGGAACAAATCAATGAAATTAAATTGAACAATTTTGTTCAACCACTCGGCATCTTAAATCTGAAATTCTGTTCGGACCAAGTAATACAATTTCCCTGACCGACGTTGGCCGAGATTTTCCAACTACGCGGGCGTTATTATATAGCACAAGTGTGCACGCAAACACAGATGCACTCTCCATTCCTTGACTCTCATAATCCGATGGGA
The DNA here is from genome assembly GCF_905163445.1 of Pararge aegeria. Taxonomy (NCBI): domain Eukaryota; kingdom Metazoa; phylum Arthropoda; class Insecta; order Lepidoptera; family Nymphalidae; genus Pararge; species Pararge aegeria. The sequence continues at coordinate 17,166,141 of NC_053195.1, forward strand.
CAGCAGCTTTGACACGACCGGAAAGAGAGCATGCGCAAGACCGGCAGCTTTAAGTGCTCTCCGAGGCACCGGGGCGAATCACCGCTGATATCCAAACTCGGGGCTGGTATGATGAATTTCTTGATAAGAAAAGCCCAAAACCATTCACTGGCCCGACTCGGGGATCGAATCCACGGCCTCGTGAGTTGCACACCAACATGCTAACCACTAGACCCAGCTGTACTACGGTAGTGTGGATTTGTGTATAGCGACTCTTTAAACAATGTACCTAGCTACATAGTTTAATTTATATTCGCGGCGGATGTTTGAGATTGCGCTGAGCCACTTATAATATCATTGTAAGCAATTATTCAGTACAAAATTAACTGTAACTAAATCTTGACTGAAATAGCGTGGCAGCGCTGGCCTAATCGCCGTTTCGCGTTTCGCCCCACTGACCTGCCTACATCGGTTTTAAATAGTGCGTGAGCGCTTCCCCCAGCCCGCTCCCCGCGGTCATATTGGCAGCTGTCGATTTTACTGGGAAACGACACAGTTATGGGAGAAAGTCTTGGCCCAAGGATGAAGAAAAATTCATACTAATATTATAAATGCGGTAGTGTCCGTTCGACTCCTTGTTACTGCAACGTGTAATCGAATTACGAAATAATGTTGAATGAATTTTTGTTGAATATTGTTGAAAGATGCATAAGTATACTTCATAAGGAAACACTCAGTAAAAATATTAAATCAAAAGAAGAATATTTATTTTTCAGTACAAACAAATTCAAAACATTCTAAGTGTTTAATTATGACAACCCTATTGAAGATGAAAGATCGACACGCGCATAGTACCTACGCTACGCGACGCGTACCTACTGATTAAAGTGTGATGTGAGGGCTGTATCTGATTTCTTTCAGTAAAAACTATGGCAGTGGTTGACTTAAAAACTATTAGCGTTTCGGTTTCACAGAGAAGTCTCAAAGACAGTAAATAATGCGCCTCTAAAGCCTATGAAGTATTATTTCGGTTTTCATTCACACGTTGTATATATAAATATTTGGCATAGAATATTTTTTATCCCGGAATCCGGGAATCGTTACCGCGGTTTCAATAAAATAGTCTTTGTTACCGATCTCGAAAAACTTTGTATAGAGATAAAGTTATCTAATCTTCAGGATCTTAGTTTACTTCTTTTTGCCAGGATTGCCCATTTCTTTTCGATTATTTTTGACAAATTGGCGAGATGTCATGTTATTGATATTACAATCTGTAATTAAGGTATTTCCTCTGATTTAAAAACTATATAATAAGTGCAAGTCCCTTAATTATATATTTATTCTGTTTTTTTAGTATTTGTTGTTGTAGCGACAACAGAAATACATCAACTGTGAATATTTCAACTGTCTAACTATCACGGTTCATGAGATACAGCCTTAGGATCACAGGCACTTATGAAGCGTTCATACATATATGTTTGCATAATTGGTGAAAACTTTCCAAACGCGCTTTGGTTTAAGAAAAGCCCACAACAAACTAAATTTATAAATTTTTATTTTTTATCACCATATTGGACGTGATATCACGTTGTTGGATATATCGGTTTAATTACCCTTAGAGATTCACCTGAGAATCTTCTTAAATTAAGAAAGTTAGACATGTCTACAGTCACAAAAGTTAGTTAAAAATAAAAAAAATATTTCATACATTCGAAAGTGTGTTTATTTTACCTCACTGTACGCCCGAACTAAGAAACCAATCGATGGATTTTTCGCATAGAGTTAGTTAAAAAAACAAAAAAACGAGACTAATTTTTATCCCAGAAAAACACCCGCTAAACTTGACCTGCATCGAACCACGGGGGAAATGTTAAGAAAAATTT